>NC_067161.1:6136432-6477148 GCF_903995435.1 Acomys russatus
AGAGATAGAAACAGACAGACAGACCGAGAGAAAAACAGAGACACACAGAGAGAAACAGAGACAAAGAAAGACAGAGACAGAGAGATAGAGACAGAGAAAGAGATAAATAGAGACAGACAGAGATAAACAGGCACACAGTGAGACAGAGACAGACACATAGCAACAGAGACAGAGACAGACAGACAAAGACAGAGAGAGAGAGAGAGAGACAGCATACCTGTAGGGGTCAGGAGACAACTTTCTCTTCTCCTGTGGTTTCTGCTGGTTGCACTCAGGTTGCTTGTGCACTAGGCAAACTCCTTTCACTGGCCCTCTATTGCTTCTTATTTTCAGATAGTCTCACTAAGTTGCCCAGGTTAGCCTTGAACTCTCCATCCTCTTGCCTCAGCCTCCTTAGCAGCTGTGATGACAGGCCTGCACCACCAGGCCAGGCGTTCAGTGCTGAACAGATTCCAGCTGTGGACCCTGGTGGCTCACTTGGCTCCTCTGGAAGCTGGAGTGAACTACATTCCAAGCTTCTTCAATCCCCAGGAGACTATGGGGCTCTTTATTCTCCATTCCACTCAGGTGAGGATGGGAGCTCTTCCTGGGGTTGTAACTGCATTGGCTTTTGCCTTCCCACCTCAGCAGGGAGGGACCACAGCGAGGACCAGGATGCTATCAGTGTGAACGGAAAGTGGAGGCTTCAGGAGATGGGGTGGGCATCAACCCCATCTAACCAGCCTTGGTGAGGCCAAGACCCCAAGTTGACAATTTCTGATTGATTGATTCATTGATTATGGTTTTTAAAGGGTGGATCTCATGCAAACCAGGCTGGGCTCAAGTTCACTGTAGCTAAGGATGACCTTGAACTCCTGATCCAAGAAACTAATTAGTTTGTATGTTCAGGTGTGTGTACAGATGCATGTGTGACAGGGTGCACATGCATGTATGTGTACTTATGTATGATGGCTACAGGACAGCCTTGGTTGGCTTTTCTTGGGTGCTATTATCTTTTCTTTTGACAGGTCTCTCATCGGCACAGAAGACCAGGGAGCCCCAGGGATCCACTCATTTCTGCCTCTCCAGCACTGGCGTTACAGGAATACACCTCCAAGCCTGTTTTTTTTTTTCCTTTATGGGTTCTAAGGATCTAATTCAGTTCCTCATGCTTGCAAGACAAGTACTTGACCAACCAAGCTATATCTTCAGCTTTTTTGATTTTTTTTTTTTTTTGGTTAAGGCAGAGCCTTGTGTTATTTTCAGTTTGCTATATAGCTGAGGATAACCTTGAACTCCTGATCCTCTTTAATGCTGGGACCGCAGGCATGCACTGCCATGCCTGTCTGTAAGATGGACACAGACCCTCATCTTCTCACTTGCTGGCTTGTTGCCAGTTCCCATCCTCCATCATGCCACCTCCAGGACATTTAGCTCCACCAGGTGGTAGTGGAGGCAGTCTAAGGAGCCAGTAGCTTAAAGGTCCGTAGGTGAGAAAGAATTTCATATGGTCCAGGTAACTTAAAGACTGGGTATGTGAGGCTGGAGTTGCCCAGGTGCACTGAGACTCCCAGGTGGTGCTAGGAGATAGCACTGGGCAGTGTAAACTTGTCCATCACGTCCAAGAGTTTGGTTGTGACAACAGATGCACACCTATGTCCATCTCCTAATGACAGATGGGATTTCCAGATGCAGGGACTCCATCGGGAAGGATGGAAGCTTCTTATTTTGGATGATGGGGTCAGCAAGCTGTAGACTCACAGGGTGGGACTAAGGCACAAGCAGCGACCATTTCTGCCTTAGCAACTTGGATTCGGAGAGAAAGAAAGAGGGTGGTGATGCTGTAGCTAAGCCCGAGTCCCCGCAGACCAGGTCTGGCCACCTGTGCATGGCTGACTAATGTTCTCCACACATTCACAAACTCCAGGGCCTTTATAGGATATGATCTTCCCTGGAAACAACAGTTTCTGATGAGTTCAGGGTGGCCAGTGACTACTATCCTCCTACAAAGACTGGACAACGGGAAGAGGGCCCTGTGATTGGAAGGGCACTGCCAGCCAGAACTTTACAGATAACCTGGGGTTACAGGAAAAGTGACCTACCCAAGTTTACATGTTGGTAAGCCAGAGAGATGATCCTGTTGATTCAAACATGTAGGACTTTCCTTTGATGCTCTAGGCTTCATGGTGAAAGATGAACTCCACTGTGGTGTTTAGATCCTTTAGAGAGAAAAAGCTGATGGAGAGCAGATATAATACACACGGAAGCTTATCATATTATCTTACATGATATGGGATGGGTAGATAAAAAAATACTCCCATCTGTATACCAGAGAGGCTGAGAACCTGGTGGCAGTACAGTTCATGAAGCTGCAGGTCTCAACAGTCCCACTGTAGCATGGAGGAGATGTGAGAGTCCTTGAGGACAGTTGGTTTTCAGCACACAGTAGAAAGTGTAAGAAGCTGGGTTCTGATGTCAGCGAAGGGTGGTGATGGTGGAGGTGCCATGATGGCATCGGTGGTGGTGGAGGTGGTGGTGGTGGCGGTGGTGGCAGTGTCTGTGGTGGTGGTGGTGTCAGTGGTGGCGGTGATGGTGGTGGCTGCAGTGGCAGGGGCAGTGGTGATGGCTATGGCAGTGGACGATGGCAGTGGCATTGGCAGCGACGGCAGCAGCAGCAGTAGTAGCAATAAGAGAAGGAGAGGTGCTCTCAGCAGGAAGTTAAGCCAGGCAAGCAGCTGCACTGTTTTTTTGTTTTTGTTTTATTTATGTTTTCTGTTTTTTTCTCCTCTCTGATCTCTTTTCCTCTTTACATCTGCTCTCACAGCTGGAAGGTGCTACTCACCCCCCACCCACCCAAACTAACCCTCCCACACAGTGCCCTCACAGACCCACTCAGAGGCGTGCTTAGCAGATTCCAGATCTAACCAAGTTGGTAAGCACCATCATCATCGGTCCCAACATCTCCCTTACCTCTTCCTCTCCATCATCAGTGGTGCATTCCACAGCCTGTAATGACATTGGTCTGCAGCTCCTCACAGGACTTTTGCCCACAGCAGTTTGTCTCATCTCAGTGTTGTTCTTCTGGGGTTGCTGAGGAGATTAAGGCTGGGGAAGCAAGTTCTTGGGGCTCTCACAGGCTGCTGGATGCTGGCTTAAGATGCATGCCTAGCCTGTGGAATTCACACTGACAACTGCTCTCCTTCTCTCTGTCCCTGCCTAGCAGGGGTCTGGGAACATTTTCACCTTCAGTGCACTGCCGCTCAGCTCCTGCATGAGGACTCATCATGTTTGACCAGGGCTCTGCAGCTGACTGGCTCAGACATGATGCCGTGCAGTGTTTGATAGGGTCTCCCCCCCAAACATACCTCAGCATTATTAAGAAACATCACTGACTGTTCCCTTGAGAGTGGTTGGGTACAATTCAGCTAGATCGTGTTAAAATCCTCAGGGGGGAAATGGATTTTTTCAAAATCTACAAAGTTATCTTTTCACAGAAACCTCTCAGGATGTCTTCTAGAGGTGAGGAGTCCAGTAGGGGACATGCTCCTGCTACGTTAAGGGGTGCCTAGTGGTTTCATACCTGTGAGTTCACATTGTTGGTTCTGGTCCATATATCTTGGTTTTCCTCCCAGAGCCAACTGGGTTCACTGATAAAATGCCGGATACCTAGTTAAATTTGAACTTCAGACAAACCCATCACACACTTTTTTTTTTGTATCTCACAGATATTCTTTTGAGAGTAGTGACGGTGTTTGCTCTAACCCAGGCCAGCCTTGACCTCCTTATATGTTGGAAGCTGGCCTTGGACTCCTGATCCTTCTGCCCCAGTTTCCCAGTTGTTGAGATCTCCGTGTGGGAAATGTGCAGCATGAATCTGACGTTCTAATTTAATTGGGCATCTCCTGTTCTTATTGTCTATCTCCGTAGCCATGAGCCCCTTCAACTCAATCAAATGGGTTATGGTGGCACTCTGCACAGGTGGCCCAAGTATGGCCAACCAGCACATTATATTCTTCAGAGCCATAGGGGTAATTAATTTATGTAACCAGAAGATATAAGCATTCAACCAAACAATGGGCCAATGAGTTTCGTATTCCTGAAAGTCTGATTGGCACCACTGAGAAAGACAGTCCTTTTTCTGTTGGGCTGCTAGGCTGTGACGAGTGTCTCCAGTGCCCCAAGCGAGAGCCAAAACTGAAGAATGAAGCCAAAAGTCAAGAGAGAGGGGGAGAAGGAAAAAGGAGAGGGGGAGGAGATGGGGGAGATGGTGGTACGAGATGTTGGATATTGTTGTAATGCTAATTGGTTATCGGGGGCAGGCAGACAAGGTCTGTTAGATATAAGTAAGCTTTCTGGAATGTAGTCGAGTTTTACCTTTGTAAAACTGTTGGTGTGATTCTTTTCCGTGATGTTTCAAATAAAATTGATTTTAAAAGTTTGGCCGAGTTTAGAAGCAAAGCTGATGTCAGTGGCTTTTGTCGTGCAGCTCAGGACCTACTTTTTAATGGTTTTCACAGCCATGTGAGGGACTTTAGGTTCAAATCATGATATTCAGATTCACTGAGAGACCCCGTCTCAACAAATAGGGTGCAGCATGTTGGAAGTAGATGCTCAAAGTTGACTTCCGGCTTCCATGTGCGCACCACACAGACACACAGTTAGTGGTGACAGTTAGGGGGAAGATGGCCTTACGGAAGATGGCAGATAGGGATGGTGGGGCAGAGGAGATGCCGTTTTGCAGTGGACAGCTCTGTTAGCTTGTAACTATGAATCCAGGGTCACTTCTCCCCAATAGAAAGGCCAGGCTGCTATCACAAGAATAAAGATCTGTGTGGAACGCTAGAGTTATCATCACCAATGAACACCGTTGCCAGCATGAGGTGTATGGAGGGAGTGGTGTGGAGCATTTTAGAAAGGCAGGCAATGGTGTAATTACAAATTATGGGGTGCTTTCAAATTTCAGGGGGGCCTATTTTTCTGATTTGTGGGCCACTTCTGTCTACACGTTGTGTTCTGGGTTCTGTAAATCTGAAGATAAGTAGCCGCTCAAAAGGTTCCATGGCTGATGGCCTCCCAAGGACTGTTTGCTCTGCTGTGATAGCTTGGGATACAAAAGATCTTTTATTCAGGGGACAGGGAAAGATAGAAAGAGGTTATTTTCGCCGGAGGATCAGGGAATGCAGAGAAGCCAGCGGCCTCAGAGGATGGGAGAGATAACATTCATGCAGGAATGGTGTTTAACCCATTAGGTGGCTTCAGTCAGAGGGAATCTTGGTCAGGACATGGACATGGACAGGAAAGCAGGTCAGAGAAATGCATGACCCGGCTGGGTGACTTCCGCATTTAGTGACTTTTGGAAAGCCAATGAAGAACAAGTGAAGTCAAGGGTCTAATTGAGGTGTCCTGGGTAACACGCATGTGGCTGAGGATGAAGATGAGGGTGAGAAGGATGAAGATTAAGATGGCTTTGGGAATGAGGGAAACAATGACAGTACAATTCTCTGCATTGATTTGGTGCTGTCCTTACCCATTCTAACCTCTCAGTTAAAAACGCTGCATTCGCTTCCTTCCCTGGTCACCGTGCTATATAGCCTAGCCCAAGTTACTGGGATCCCTTGCTTTTTCCGTTATACCTCCCAACTCCTCTTAAAATTTGTTGTGTGTCGTTGTGTGTGTATCGTGTGTGCATTCTCATACATGCCATGGAGACTGGGGATCGGGGATGTCAGGCTGTATATTGCTTTGTTGGTTTCAGACTGGGTTTCGCATTGCATTTGGAGCTAGGCTGGGAGTCAGCAAGCCTTGGCGACCTTCATGTCCTTGTCCTTCCCACCCAGAGCTAGGGCTTCAGTGTGTATGGACCTGTCTGTCTCTTTATGTGCATTCTGGGCATTGCACTCAGATCCTTGTGCAGCAATGGCTCTCAGCTGCGGAGCAACCTCCCCAGCGCCCCACCACCACCACAGCCCTTCTTGCTTTTTGCCATTTGGTGGCACACGTTAGTATCACAGCTATTGAGGGTTTCCCCACCCCCACCCCCGTGTAGGTTAGATATTTCTCATACTTTAGATGGTCCAGTGGTTTAAACTGAGCTCTGAAATCCCAGGGCCCTCTCATGAGCCTGCAGACCTGCAACTTCTCTGGGATGTACCAAAACATTGACACTTCTAAAAGCACAATAGGCTGCTGTCTTCTTCCTGTCTCGGGATCAATGTCACTTCCTCAAAGGGACTAACTAAGACCTCTCCTCTGGTTACTCACCCCAACTACCACCACTCAGGGTGTTCTGAGCACACTTTGATGATATATATATATATCTCAGTGTCAAGGTTTGATCTCTCAGCCAAGAGAGCAGCAATGGGGGTCCATTGGCAGCTGCAGCCCCCAAGGCAGCTCTTAGAAGCTGCTTTCTTCACTCCCACTCCAGGCAAACATGAGTGGTTTCTCTGGGTGTCTAGCTTTAGGAGGGCTGTGAAGTCTAGGTTGTGTTTGAGCTGCTCACACCTTTCTTCTCAGTATGGGCCCTCATGTCAGACCCTGCCAGACATGCTGGCTTTGGAAGCATTTCCTGAAGGAATGAAAGGTCTGTGCTGACTAAGAAGATGCTAGGGTTGAGAACACTGATGATGGTAAGGAAGAGAACCATCATGGTGTTTGTGCTGCTGCTGGTAACAGTGGTGATGATGGCTGTTGTTGGTGTTGGTGGAGTGAGGGTGGGAATAGTTGTTGGTGATGGTGATGGTGGGGTTGGGTGTTGGTGGTGATGGTGATGGTGGGGTAAGGGTGGGAATGGTTGTTGTTGGTGATGGTGGGGTTGGTTGTTGTTGGTGATGAAGATGGTGGGGTAAGGGTGGGATGGTTGTTGTTGGTGATGAAGATGGTGGGGTAAGGGTGGGAATGGTTGTTGTTGGTGATGGTGGGGTTGGTTGTTGTTGGTGATGAAGATGGTGGGGTAAGGGTGGGAATGGTTGTTGTTGGTGATGGTGGGGTTGGTTGTTGGTGGTGATGAAGATGGTGGGGTAAGGGTGGAATGGTTGGTGGTGGTCATGGTGATGGTGGGGCGAGGTTGAATATGGTTGTTGTTGGTGATAGTGATGTGGAGTGAGGCGGGGATGCAGTGGTGATGGCGATGGGGTGAGGGCAATGGTGGAGATGGTGAGGATGATGGTAGTGATGATGGTGGTGGTAGTGGTGAGCAAGGTGGGGGTGGGGGCTAGGGTAGTGGTATTAGTGGTGAGAGAGGTGGTGGCTGTGATGATGAAGACTTTGGTGATGAAAAAAATAGTCACGGAACCTAACCTTCCGTATCGCTTCAAAGAACTTTTGTACACCCTCAAAACAACAACAACAACAACAACAACAACAACAACAACAACGCCTTTTCCTTTTATAATCAGACCAGAAAAATTACTTGAAGGTGGATTTTGGAAACAAAATCTCTTCCGGAAAAGGAATTGCAGGAGAATATGTAACCCCAGACTAAAGAATGTCACCCACCACCCCACCCCAACTCCTTAGTGTCTGAAGTCCGCCCTCTTCACTGCACCGCCCCCTTGGTACCTCCCTCAGTCCAGCCTGCTTGCTTTAAGAGCCCATCTTCACGGGGTTTTAGGGCACTGGCCCTGAACTGGAGCTGCTAGAAGCTAAGTTAGACCCGAGCTGAACTGTGGGGAGGGCTGAGGTCGGTCGGGCGAGGCCGCATCGGAGGCAGGAAGCCGCTGGAGCGGTTCGTGGAGAGTGAGGCAGCAAAGTACCAGTCTGGGGAGAAGAGTACAGAGCTAGAAGGAAGGGGATTCTGAGACTGAGCACCCAGCAAGCGCAGGTTGGAGCTGAGGGAGGAGGCGGCGACAGTGCTGGTGTGGGACCCGTGCTCCGAGGAGAGTCGGAAGGCACCAGGGCGGAGGGCTGCAGGAACGGGGAGCCCTGAGATCGCGGATCTGAACCAGAGCAGGTGCGAGTGTGATCGTTCTGGTGAGGGTGGTGGAGCCGGAGTTTGAGCCTGGTGCCAGATCCACTCTGGAGAATCTAGGGTGTAGTGAACAGACGAGGAGCGTGGCCAGGAGCGAGCGCCTGGGGGCCCTACGCTGGGAGATGCGGGTGCGCCTGGGCGCTCTGGCAGGCGCGGCGGCACTGAGCGGGGTGCTCAGCTTCGTGCTGCTGGCAGCGGCTATTGGCACCGACTTCTGGTACATCATCGACACCGAGAGGCTGGAGAGGAGCAGCCCGGGCGCTCAGGATCGGGGACCCACCAACCGCAGCCAGCCGGAGTCTCTGAGTTCCCACTCAGGACTCTGGCGGACTTGCCGGGGTAAGGGTCCTCCTCAAGGGTCCGCAATCTCTCACTGGGGTGCAGGACCTGCAAGCCTGGGACTTGTTGCTTGGCTCACACGCTTCTTTTAACCTTCAAGCTCACAGTGCCAAGCTCTTAGGGGTGCTGGGGGGGGGGGGAGCAATGGACACAGAGTCTGGCCTGCAAAATTGCAAGGTGCCTAGCTCGGCTCACAAGTGCACAGTACTCCACTTGTTTTCTTGGGTGGAAGACATCTAGGGCGACTTTGGGGCGAGGGATTGGGGGGGGGGGAGAGAATGCTAGGGTTCTGCCCATTAATTCCTTCTTCGCATCAGTCCAGAGCTGCATGCCACTGATGAACCCCTTCTGGCAGGGGAATGTGACCGTCAGCGACTCCAGCCGACAGCTTCTCAGTAAGTCAAGGGATAATGGATGGAGGGAGGGGACAGTCGCTTTCGGCCCCTCTCAGTTTTGACACTCTTCTCCAAACTTGGGTTCCTGAACTGCTATGGTCAGGGAGGCAGTTGGTAGCCTTTGACTACAGGGCCTGAGAAGAGGGTGGGGCTATGCCGGGGGCGGAGCCACTCTTGCTCTCCCCTCGAAGTGTACGAAATTCATCCAAATCAACCAGCAGCCCTGTGTATGGTTGACGTAGAGAGAACTCAAATACAGGCAGTCACTCAAATACAGGCAGTCACGGAGTCGCCGCAGAGAGAGGTCCTCAGTATACTAGCAATTGCGTTTGAGTGGCAGCAACATGAAGGTGGGGGGAGCCTAAGCCGGTGTCCTTGCATGCTGACCGCTGAATGAAATGTCTTGTCCCATAGACTGAGGGCCAGCTTATCAGTAGAAAGGGTGTGGGAGGATTCACAGCAGGTACTTAGGAGGGGTCGAACAGTCTGTTCCCTGAAGGGCCATTGCACGTGCCTTGTTGGTGTCTGGTTTTCCCCAGCAAACCACCCCCCCACCCCGTCACCCCACACAGAGCCTGGAACTTAGAGAAGGGAGGCTCAAAATGAGGGAGGGGAACGGCTTGATGGCACTTGTGGTAGGAGGGGAACAAAGGGAGTATTTTGTTTATTGAGACTTAGGGCTGTCCAGACACTCAGCCAAGAGCTTTCCGTCGCTGTCCTTGATTCTCACACCCACCCTGTGAATGTGGTACCTCCATCTTCTCTCTACCCCCACTTCAGCCCTGGCTTTAAATCCAGGCTCTTGTTCACACAGGCAAAATGCTCTACCACTGAGCTCTATCCCCAGCCCCCCTCTTTCCTCCTTTCCAGCTTTTATTTTGAGCAGAGTGTTCTAGATTGACCCTGAACACACTCCGTGACTCAGTCAGGCCTCGGACTTGCAATTCTCCTGTCTCAGCCACCCGAGCAGCTGGGACCTTCGCCAGCCTGGCTGTCACGTCCATTTTTTTTTTTTTTTTTTTTTTTTTTGGCTTTCCCTTGGAAACTGAGTCCAGGAAGGGTCTCATAGAAGGGATCTGAGTGGAGAAGGAGGATGGGCATCCATAGGCTTTGGATGTATGCGGCCTTGGACCGGCTGCCTGAGGCTTAGCGAGTGAGCCTTAGCCTGCCTCTCTGTGTCATTTATTTCCTAACTCTTCCCTCTGCATCCCAGGATTCCTCCTTCCACAGGACTCTGTACACTTAGATTCCTCTTCCTGATGTCTCTCTGCTCCCGCCTTGGCTTATTCCTTAGCTTAGCTAAGGAACTTAGCTTGGCTAATTCCTTGTCACTGTACAGGTCATTTGGCTTTTTTTTTTTTTTTTTTTTTTTTTTTTTTGGGTGTAGAACCTTTCATTAGACTGTAAACCCCACGAAGGCAGGGGCTATCTCTGTCTTGTCAACTGTTGAAATGTCAGTACTTAGCACAGAAGCTGGAAGACAGCAGCTCACAAAACAAAAGTCCGATGAACAAACATGACAGTGAATGCAAGCCACATTATGGGTCAAATACATAGATGTGACTGAGTGGATGGACCTGTGATTGGATGGGTGAGTGACTGGATGGATGGATGAAGGGATGACTGGACAGAAGGATTACTGAATAGCTAGATGGAAGGACAAGTGAGTACATGGATGGATGGATGGATGGATGGATGGATGGATGGGTGGGTGGGCACATAGATGAATGGACCAGAAGAACTGTTTCTCCCAAGTCCAGTAACATTCTGGGAAATATTTTACCACTAGCTTTCCTGGGAAAACTTAAGTTTAAAGCCCTTGACTTATAGTATTAGCCCATTTCTGTGGTGTAAATAGTCCCACTGTGACCAGTTAAAAATTGTCAGCATCATAATATCTGCTCACAAAATCCTCCCACATCTTAACTGGCTCTTGTCAGCTGCTTCTCAGTCTGCTCCAGCACAACTCTGTGTAAGTAAGTCCCCACTGCCAGAAGTTTCCCTGTGGTCACCCCCTGTGTGGGAACTGAGGAGGGGGACAGGCAGTCTGTACTGCCACGTACACCAGCTGCACTGAGAGGTGCTTCGAGAACCATCTAGACTCTCTGTGTGAAGCACGGGAGAGAGAAAGGGTCTGGTCCTAACTCAGTGCCTTCTCTGGTCCTCTTGGTCCTGGAGTAGGTCTCTTGGCCTTTCTAAGGCTCATTTCCACACTGATCAAAATGAGATGTCAAATCCATGAAGGGTGCTGTCAGGACCTTACAAAACGAGAATGAAAATACACGAAACACTTACGGGACTGAGACAGGAAGACCACAAGTTTAAAGACTGCTGAGCTCCAGTGTGAGTTCAGTGTCAGCCTGGGCAATTTATGCTAAAGTAGTAGTTTAAAAAGGTCTGGAGGTATAGCTCAGCGACTTGACTAGGATGCACAAACTCCTGGGCTCTATCCCAGCACAGAGGAAGACATTAATAACAATGATAAAACAAGACATTGCATGAGCGAGCATCACCTCACCCAGGACCTCACTTTGCTTTTCAGTTGTGGATCTATAGGGCAACCTGCTGCCTCAAGGAAGGGCTTGTCAGACTCATGGCTAGCTCTCAGCAGTCACTCACTTTTCCACTAAAGCCCCTTTGATCAGTAGACACATTGGCGACCCTGTGCCAAGGCTGGGTGCTGTCATTTACCCACCTATGTCCTACTCACAGGTAAAGCCAGTAGCTAGACAGTTGTCACTGGGCTGGCTTTCCTTTGCCACAGCCTTTCTTGTTCTGAGTTTGAGAAACAGGCAGAAGTGTCAGTCAGCAGCTTCTGCTGCTGATTCCTCTTAGCTCTCCACCTCAGATGTCTCTCTAAGCAGCAGCGTTATGTGGGACATTTCTTGGGCATTTCCTTTACCTGTCTGGGCCTCAGCTCTTTCGTGGCGAGGGTAGCAGCCATCTTCTTTTTAATCTTTTTTTAACCCCTCTATTACACAGAGTTTTTAAAAAAAATTATGTTTACTATTATGCTGTGTGATGTCTGTGTATAGCTCAGAGGCAACTTCATGAATTGGTTCTTGTCTTCCACCTTGCTGTGTGTTCTGGGGAGTGTACTCAGGTCATCAGGGTTGCATGGCAAGCACTTTACCCACTGGGCCATCTTGCCAGCCTCCTTCTGATCTCACAGTGAGGATGGGATTTGAGAGTTGCCTTTAACGAGTCCGGGGTTACATACACATCTAGGAGCTGGGGCTGCTGCTGTTTCCATTGTATTATCCAGGAATGAGGGCAAGCTGCCCCTTCGGACTGCACACTCATTGCAATCACCCCCAGAGAGAGCTTTTTCTCAGAATTGGTTTTTTCCCCCATAAATGGATTTTGTGTTTGGTCCAAGCTCTTTATGATGTAAAGATGTTCTAGTCATTTAAAGATCCGCTACATTGGCCAGAGAGACAGGCTGACAACAGTGTTGTTCTGAGTCAGCCCCCTAAGCTGATCCTGGTGGGCATGGATGGGCAGAAAACCCAAGCCTGCCAAGGGAGCACTTTCACACATTCTGACTCTAGAAGGAAGGCAGAGTGGTCAGGCAAATTCCATCACCACTGCCTTTTGATTCCATTTGGCCATCTGGGAGGAGGAGGGTGAGCAGATGGCACAACTCTTTCCCTCTTCCATCCAGGAGGCAGAGAAAGCCATCTGCCCTAGCTTGATTTCTGTTACTGTGACAAACACCCTGACAAAAAGCAACTTAGGGAAGAAAGGGTTTATTTGACTTACAATTCTAGTCCCTAGCCTACCACTGCGAGGAAGCCAAGGCAGGAATTTAGAGAATTGTGTCCACAGTCAAGCACAAAGAGGGATGAGTGGGTTTTGGATTGCTTGCTAGCACTCAGCCTTTCCTACTTTATGCCACCCAGTGCATGAGTTTATGCTTTGGATATTCAAGGTGCTTCAGTCTACCTAAACCAACAATCAAGACATGCCCACAGGCCAAACAGAGCTAGATAATTCCTCGTTAAGACTCCTCTCAGCTAAAAGCCAACCAGTTCTGCTTCCAGGGGTCGCACCCTTAGTGTCAGAGTCTTGATACCTGGATTGAGTGTCTGTCTGACTTTCAGATTTGCCTGGGCAAGTACTTTTGTTCTTTGAGAGCCCAGTGAGCAGTGAGCAGACTAGGGTGTCAGCCAGGAATCTTCGGGTGGAAATGACAGATACACCAATTATGCCAACTTAAAGGGGAGAATGGCTAGCCCATGATTTTGAGTAGGTGCAGTGTGCTGGGATCCCAGGAACTCCCCTCCATCCCTCTCAGAGCTTTGCTTTGAAGGGGATGGGGTCTGTTTGGGGGCAGAGTCCTACATGCCTCCCCCCAAGGGAGGGGCTTCTGCTTTGCAGAAACTTCCAGGTCTCCCATTGGGCCAGGTCAGGTCATATGCCTGTGTGCTGAGCCAATTGGCTAAAGCTAAAAAGACACTGTATGCTGATTGGCCAGGCTGATATGTAGCTATTATTATTATTATTATTATTATTATTATTATTATTATTATTATTATTATTATTATTATTAATGTTAATTTCCCTCTCTGAGACAGTGTTTCTCTGTGTAGCCTTGGCTGTTCCAGAGCTCACTCTGTAGACCAGTGTGGCCTCTAACTCAAAGATCCTCTTGCTTTTGCCTCCAGAGTGTTGGGATTAAAAGCATGAGCCTTATGACCACTTTTATTTTTTTATTTTTTACTTTTTATTTTTTTTGAGACAGGGTCTCTCTGTGTAGTGTTGGCTGCCCTGGACTCGCTTTGTAGACCAGGCTGGCCTCGAACTCACAGTGATCCGCCTGCCTCTGCCTCCCCTGGGATTAAAGGCGTGAGCCGCCATCTTAATAAAGGGGCAGAAATGGCATCAGCCCCTCAAAAACAAGGCATAGAGAGTCTGAACTCTTGCCTGCAACTCACCCAGCCATGTGAATTCTTAGCGGTTACCTGTGTTCCTAAGTGAGCTATTCTGAGAGGAAGTGAGGTCCTTTACGCAAAGATCCAGGCATAGGATCTGTATACAGAAGGAGCTCAATTAGCCCCGAAATCTTTATTACATTCCTGAGCCTCAAGTTTCTCACTTGTAAAATGGAGCTAGTAATTGGAGATGTATTTATCTGTAGAGATCCTGGGGGTTGATTGGATGGCTCAGTGGGTGAAGAGCTTGCTGTGCAAAGCCTTAGGATTTGAGTTTTGTCCCTAGAACCCATGGAAATGTGGTAAGAGAAAGTTGACTCCACAAAGTGGCCCTCTGGGCACTACATGTGTGACATGATACAGATGATTTCTCAACACATATGCACACACACAATAATGAAGTTTTTTTTTAAAGAATGTTTTTGTGTGTGCATGTGTGTATATGTGGCTTGTGTGTGTGTGTGTGAAGGTGTACACGCTAGGCATGTACTTGTGCTTTTGTTGTTGTTTTTGTTTTGTTTTGTATTTTTCAAGATAGGGTTTTTCTGTGTAACAGCCTTGGCTGTCCTGGACTTTTTTTGTAGACCAGGCTGGCCTTGAACTCACAAAGATCCACTTGCCTCTGGCTCCAGAGTGCTGGGATTAAAGGCATGTGCTACCACTGCCCGGCTGATGCTGGGGTTTTGAATTCAGGCCCTCACCCTAGCATAGCAAGCATTTCATCCACTGAGTCATTTTCCCACCCTGGTCCACTGATTTATTTGTTTATTTTATCCTAGCATTGGGCTATCTCTCTGACATTAAATATCATGAAATAGCTAGCTTCCTTGGGTCAAATGCTGCTCTTATCTCTTCACACTTACCAACTGCTTTAATCTCCACAACAGCCAGCCCAAGAAGTGATCAATGTTATACCTATTATCAGACCCAGCTTTGTAGATAAGAAAACTTATGGCATAGAGAGGGTAGGTGAGTCACTTAAGTTTGCACAGTAGCTGGCCCACCTGGGACTTGAACCTGAGCAGTTTACCTCTACTCTGTTGGAAGGATGCTGAGTCACATTTCAGTACAGTGTGTGTACAAGAAGATAAGAGGACAGGGGAGCTGGCTCAGTGGGTAGAGTGCTTGCCACAACAGCATGAGGACCTGAGTTTGATATCCAGAACCTACAAAACCCAACCCAAACACCAACCAAAACCAAACCAAACCAAACCAAACCAAAATTCATAACCTCCCTCAAAACAACAACAACCCCCCCAACCCCCCCCCAAACTGTGGTGCATGCTTGTTACTCTAGTTTTAGTAGGCAGGTAGGCAAGAGATAGGTGGGTCCCCCGGTTCTCTGTCTAGCTAGCCTAGCTGCTCCACAAGCTCCAGGCCAGTGAGAGACTCTGCTAAAAAAAAAAAAAAAAAAAAAAAAAAAATCAACCCAAAAGGTGTTCTTAGAAATGACACCTGAGGTTGACCTCTGGCCTGAGCATGCACACTACACAGATGCACTCAGACCTGCACACACAGAAACATGTAAACACACACAGGTGCACACATGTGCTTTTCCAGGCTAGTCTTCAGTTGCATCTTGTTTGATTAGTTGACTATAATCACGCTGGTTAGAGGATGGCTCCGAGGGTCAAATGCTTTTCCCATCAAAACAGGCCAGCATCAGAGGCTGACTGAGGGTTGGGAGCCTGGCCTGGCTACCTCTGAGGAGGCGAAGTCAGGGGGAAAAATGATCAGATTGGGTTTCCTGACGTTCTGCATGCAGGGCGGCTGCAGCAGTGCGGGGGGGGGGGGGGGGGGGGGTGGGGTAATTAAAACGAAGCTGGGTGCAAAATGAGAGCGGAAGTGCAGGGGTGGGAGAGGCGGATACGGGGGCATGGGGAGTGGGCCAAAGCAGGAAAGGAGGAAGTAAAATATGCAAAGTCAAGAAGCTCTGGGCACAGGAAGGAAAGAAGGCGTGAGGGTGCTGTGGGCAAGGTGGATGCAGACAGTGAGCGAGGCCAGGGCCCAGCAGTCTGTCCAGGATTAGATATGGAATCTTCTCTCATGGTCTCCGTCTGTGGAGAGGTCACCAAGTGGGGAGGGCAGAGAGAGGTCACCGTGTGGCCAGGCACTAGCTGTATCGGTGGAGAATGTGTGGATGGGTTTGAGCGAATGAGCTTTAGGAGGAGCAGGTTGGAGGAAGTGATGGAGGAGCGCTGTGTCACTGTCCCTTTCCTTCCTCTCTGCTTCTTGCCTGCCCAGAGGTGAGTGGCCCTCCTCTGCTATGACATTTCTGCCCTGTCACCAGCCTGAGAGCCAGGGAGCCAGATGAACATAGACCGAAGCCTTGGAAACTCTGAGCCCAAATCAGCCTTTCTTCTTTTTATTTATTTTTTTCCCTCTCTCAGATATTTTGTCACAGTAATGGAAAGCTGACAAATGCTGGGCCACAACTCCTCAGGAGTATGAAGGTGGCCTTTCTGGGGTGTCTATAGAAAGCCAACCAGTCCCGTCTTTAAAACACTCAAACAGCTGGTTCCACTTCTAGCCTCTCTGTGATGTTTCAAGGATGAGCTACACCATAGCTTGTTTGAAGCAGTGAAAATAAGAAAGCCCCAGCGGGTTGGATGGAGCATGACTAGACATTTATGTGAATACACAATGTCAAGGAAAATTATGTCGCCTATAAGAAGACTGGATTAATGTGCTAGAACATTACGCTTCAGGAAGAGACGAACGTCTTGGTCACACAGTGTTACTGGCAGGGTGATGCTGTCTGCCGCCGTGTCTCAGCTGCATTAGTCGGCGTCCCCTTGTCAGGACACCTGACACGACCCACTGGTGAGCACAGAAAGTTTATGTTTGCTCATGGATCTGAAGGTCACACTGTGCTCTCAACTGGGCCCATCGCTTTGGAGCTGTGGTGACACACTGTTGGTGGGAACACTTGGCTGAGTGAAAGTGCTCACTCCACAGCTGGGATGTAAGAATGAGACAGGGGCCAGGGTCCTACCATGTCCTCGGAAGGCACACCCCTGCCGACCTCACCCCTCACTCCAGGCCCCAGATCCTCCTGTTCTCGTCACTTCCTGATAGAGCCAAGCTGGGGACCAAGCTGTGAAGACACTTGTCCTACCCACGGCCAGTATAAATACGCAGATCTATAGTGACACCGTACAACCAGCTGTAATGTAATGATAGCGCGGTCGCCATTGCCATAGCTACCATTCATGGAGCATCCACTCTTGGCATATACGATACTCCTGTATAGCACCCAAGGTATGGTAGCGTGGCAAATGATGCCACTAACAAATAGAGGTGCCTGGGTCCGAGAGATGGTTCAGTGGGTGTGGGCACTTGCCTCACAAGCCTTGTAGGACCCATGAGCATTAGTTTCTTTTCTGGTGCCATGATAAAATATCCAGGACAAACACAACTTAATGGAGAAAAGACTTATTTTGGCTCATGATTCTAGGGGGATAGAGTCCATCATGGCGTGGAGGGCCTGGCAGCAGGCAGGCAGGGGTGATGGCAAAAGCCGGAAGCTGGCTGGTCACACTGCATCTACCTAAGGAAGAAAGTGCTGAATAGAAGATGGAGCCAGGCTGTAGAACCTCAAAGCCCACTGGACCTCTTCTGGCAGGGCTCCACTTCCCAGTGGTTCCTCAGCCTTCCCACACACTGCCTGCCTGTTGGGGACAAAGTGTTCAGAGGCATGAGCCTATGGGGAGGCGTTCACATTCAAACCACAAGACCCCGTATCGGTGGAGAGAGAAAGAGAGCTGATTCCACACAGCCATCCTCTGACTCCCACATGTACGCCACATTAAGTGGATACATTTAGAAAAGGCATGCCGTGTCCTCAGCTCCAGAGTTGGTGAATGATTTTTGGGGGTGGGGGTGGGGGTGGGGAGCAACACTGCAGATGAGGTTGAGGATCTCAAGTTGAAGTCCTCTTGGGTTGATGAGTGGGTGCCCCTGCAAGAGGAAAAGCAAAGAGCCGGAAGGTGGAGGTTGAGCCCGGAGTGGAGCTGCCTAATGTTGCTGCTGCCTGTTGTCTGAAAGTGGCTGGCGCGAGGCAGGACCACGCCTCACAGAGGGAACCGGTACCATGATTTCAAACACACTTGACTCCAAAACTTAGCAAATACATCCCTGGTGCTTGCTGTTTTGGCAGGATCTCATGTAGCCCAGGCTGGCTAGGCATGCTCTATGTAGCTGAGGATGACTTTGAATTTCTGATCCTTCTGCTTCTACCTCCCAACCCACTTTGATTATAGGCATGTACCATATGACTGGTTTAAGTTATTTTTGTTTTTTGAGCTGATGATGATAAGGAGGAGGAGGAGGAGGATGATGATTATAAGGATGATGATGAAGAATGTGTGTGAGTGTCTTGTCTATGCATCGCCTGTGTGCAGTGCCCATGGAGGCCAGAAGAGGTTGTTAGACACCCCCCCTCCACACCCCTGCTTAGAACTGCATTTACAAGTGCTTGTTAGTTGCCATGTGGGTCCTTGGAATTGAACCCGGCTCCTCTGGGAGAGCTGCTGATGTTTTTTTAACTGCTGAGTCATCTCTTCAAATGTGCCTGGTTTTGTTTGGTGTTAGGGATGGAACATGGCTTCATGAATGGTAGGCAAGCATGGTGCAGAGCTACATGCCCAGAACCACCATCCCCCCTGCCCCCCCAACCTACCCCCACCCCCTCCCCCTACTCCGTGACACCCTCCCCCCCCCCCCGAGCTTTTATGCTATGCAGCTGGTGGACGTTGGAGCTGGAAGATGCAAGAGATACAGGAGGTTATCAAAGAGTAAGTTTTGACTTGGGCCTCACCTTGTTTACTCTGTGGCACATCTCCACCTGTAGCTGTCCCCGTGTCTGTCCCCTACCCCTGCTGCTACAAATGTCCTTCTCCTGCACTGGGCTGTGATGTCCAGGGAGGATGGAGGTTGATGTCAGGCAGCTTCCTTGGTTGCTCTCTCCCTTAGTTTTTGAGGCAGTTCCCCATTGACTCTGAAGCTCATCAATCCAGGTACCGCTGACTGGCCCACAGCTGCAAAAATCCCTCTTTCCAACTAGACACTTGGGAGGCAGAGGCAGTGAAATTTCTGAGTTTGAGGCCAGCCTGGTCTACAGAATGAGTTCCAGGGCAGCCAGGGCTACATAGAAAAACCCTGTCTTGGAAAACAAAACAAAAGGGAATCCATCTTTCCACATGCCCATCACTGGGGTCACAGATAGGTGCTGCTGCGGCACCTCACTTTTCCAAGTGCTAAGGTTCCAAACTCATGTCCCTATTTTTTCACAGCAGGTGCTTAACGGACAGAACTATCTCCTCAACCCCTTGATGATTGGTTTTTACAATCCCCCTCCCATGTACTGAGTCCTTAACGCACAGGCTTAGAGGATGGGCTATTTGTTGTCTTTCCATTCGACAGATGAGAATACTGAGGTTTGCAAAACTGCATTCCAGCTTGCTATGGTCCCCTGGCTTTCAGATGGTGGAGCAGACACCCCAGTGAGGGCAACGCGGGCAGCCAGTTCTTGGCAGATCCTGAGACACACCAGCTCGTCTCAGTGCTGGTGTGTGCCTGAGGTTGAGGTGGTTATTTGATGGCTTTTTGATGATTGCGTGGCTCTTTGAAGCGCTGCGATCTGGATGATGATGCCTGTGTGCAGTCGATCCCTTCATCCCCAGCAGGTCCCGTCCGTGAATTGTTCTTCTTTGTCTCTGTACCATAGAGTCGGGCTTATGGCAGACACCATCATCTATTCATCTGCTGAATTTAATATGTCCTGGGGGCTGAGGAGCTGGCTTAGTGAGTAAACAGCTTTGTGACACAAGTGTGAGGACCTGAGTGTGAATCTCTGGCACCCACATAAAAGGTCAAACTTGACAACTTCCACCCAGTCTGTACTATTTTCACACCGCAGCCAAGCCCCCAGATCGCCAGAGACTGCCTGTATGTCAGAGTTTTAAAATCTTGTTCATTATTGTGTATGTGTGGTGTGTGGGCACATGTGAGGACAACCTTGTAGAGCTGGCTTTCTCCTTCCGCTTTTATGTGGTATATAAAACTCGGCTAATATGGCGAGAGCTTTTACCCATAGAGCCATTTCTCTGGTCCTTGTATGATCTTTTATTATTAAGATCACCAAAGTTTTTGGGTGTGTAGTTTTTTTTTTTTTTCTTTCTGGGATGTGGGATGAAATTAGATCCACTTTCCCAAATAAAATGAGTCATGTTGCCTCAAATTTATGAAGTGTCTATAATTTGGGGGCAGAGCCAGGGGCAGAGCCAGAATATGGGTATAGGGGTTTTATAAAATGGCCTTTCTCCATTTCCTCTGCCCACTCACCGGCTCACCCATTAGCCATTGTCCTCAGCCTAGAAAGGAACTAGATTGTTCAGGAGCCATGATGTTTATTTTGGAGACTTATTTGTTTATTTGCATACTCATTAGAATATCAGGCCCTTGATTTTGCACCGAGATAAGTAAATAGTACAACACTGCTCTCTAGGGGTCACAGAGAGAAAGTGCAAAGGTGTTCACTGTATAGATCGTGCACACAGGGGTCTCCACTGTTCATACTGTCATTTTGAAGTAGTTGCCGGTTGTCCTACTATTGTGGGTACATGGTAAACGTACGTAAATCATTGAACCCTAGATACTAGTAACTTCATGTGCCTGTCCCCTCTCCTCTCCTCAGCTATGCACGGGACATTTGTGATTTTGTTACCCTTCAGTCTGATCGTGATGGTGTTTGGGGGCATGACCGGGTTCCTGAGCTTCCTCCTCCGCGCCCACCTCCTCCTCATGCTCTCTGGGATACTCTTTCTGTTTGGAGGTAGGTGTCTGCTTGCCTGAGGCCCAGGCTCTACACTCGCACGCGTGACGAGTGCTGTGCCATAACCCCCTTTCAGGGGGCAAGTCTCCCTTTCTGTAAGGGCCATATAAAACACCGAAATGGAGAGGCAGTTTCCACCCGGTCTGCACTATTTTCACACCACAGCCAAGGCCGCAGATCATCAGAGACTGCTAGTATGTTGGAGTTTTTCTTCCTCCAAGGATCCTAAGGAACAATCTTTCTCGTGTGTGTGTGTGTGTGTGTGTGTGTGTGTGTGTGTGTGTGTGTGTCTGTCTGTCTGTCTGTCTGTCTGTCTGTCTGTCTGTGTGGAGGAAGAGAAGGATCTGCCCATTGTGACATAGATCGGAGGGGCAGTGGTTTCCAGCCTCGGACTCCTCATATCTCTGGTTCCAGGGAAGGAAGGGAAAGGTGGGGGAACTCAGCCTTGGGAACCAAGCCCAGCATCTTGCTGCAAAGCTGCCTGCCACCTCTGTCTGGTCTCCCAGTGATGGCCTTGGCTGACAAGAGGCCACGGCACCCACTGTCTTTGTTCTCTTTTGCTGAGCAGCAGTTCTGTTGTGGGGAATCAGACTGACCCAGCACAGACGGATATGTTGTACATGATATCACTTGGCTGCAGTTTCTCACAGTGAGACAATAAAACAGGAGTAGAAGCAGCAGATGTGTCTGGGGGTGTGCTGCCTGAATGGCCCCCAACTTCATGTAGAGGACATGGGATAAGTTCAGGGGCCTACTTCCATTCTTGGGATTACAGTTAGCACCCAAATGCCGTGCACCCACATAACATGCACCCATAGGCTCCATACCCACATACTATGCACTCGTAGGCCCTGCACTTGAATGTGGCTGGGAGGGTAGATTTAGGCATTTCCCCATAACCAAAGGCTGTATGTGGCGACCGATGACCCATGCTGCTCCAACACACACACACACACACACACACACACACACACACACACACACACCACAACCATGGAGATCACACTGTGAAAGTACACAAGGGTTACTATCAGAAGGTGACACACATCAGAGTGTGGTTGTGTACACATGTCACCCCAACACTCAGGAAGCTGAGGCAGGAGGATCCCAACTGAAATCCAGAAAGTAACACACAGAAGCTCCTAAAAACAGAAAGCCAATACCAAATTAAACCATACCTCTCAAACCCGAATCCAAATCACAGCCCCCAAACCCCAAACCTATTCTTAAACCAAACCTAACCAAACCAAACCAAACCAGATCAGTCAAATCCAAACAAAAGCTGGGCAGGCAGACATAGGCCAAGGCAGTTCTGTTTACATGGCTGGCCAGAGGCTTTAGGAATGTGAGACCCACACCCCAGATGGTTGCTCTCTGGCTCCCTGCATTAAAGAAGAGAGAGACAGTTGCCTAGAGGATGGCCTAATGTGTAAGAACATTTGCTGTGAAGCAAGAGAATCCAGTTTCAGATCCCCCAAACCCATGGAACAAGCCAGGCATGGTTGTAGGAATGCATATTGTCCCAACATTCGAGAGTGCGGACTGCAGGGAGCTGTCAGTTTAGCTCCAGGTTCAGTGAGAGATCCTGTCTCAAGTGGATTAGGTGGGGAGTGACAGAATGGGATGCCTCTTCTGGCCTCCGAATGTGTAGATACCTGTGCATATCACACACACACACAGAGACAGACAGATAGACAGACAGACAGACAGACAGACAGACAGACAGACACACACACACACACACACACACACACACACACACGAGAAAGATTGTTCCTTGGGAACCTTGGAGGAAGAAAATCAAGGAAGGTACAGCTGATATGAAACATTTATCTACGCATTGTAATTCGTGGTCCTGGCTGTGGTGGGTCACTCAGTGGCTAATTCTCATAGCAGTTCCCTCAGGTAAGGTTCTGGTGGTGGCCCTCTCTGATCCGGAGGCACAAACCAGCTTGTATGGCTGGAGTCATCAAGGGACTGAATCATTCATTTAATGATATTTCAAAGTTAAAAGGCCACATAAGGGGCTGGAATGGGCCCAGTAGGAGCATTGGCTTAGCACGTGCATGGCCCTGAGTTCCATCCTCAGCACTACAGAACCAGAGCAAAATAAATAACAAAACCCAGGTGTGGCCAGTTGCCAACACCCTGGACCAATGTCTTACGGAGACCTACTGTGTGCCAGCACGGTAGATGCCTGGGGAAAGAAAAGTAGGCTTGGGGACCACCCTCCAGGAATCACAACCTGATGAGAGACCCCAAAGGAAAGTTGCAACTGTGACTTGGGCTGTGGTGGACTGTGAAGCTGTGGGGTCACAGGGGTGCATCTTGTTCAGGCTCATCCAGAGCTAGCTAGCAGTAGGAAGTGTTTCCTCTGGCAGGAGGGATGGGGGGGGGGTAAGAGTGCAACAAGCAGGGATCTGGCTCAGCAAGGGCTTTGCATACAGGGAGAGCTCTGGGGAGACCCCTGGCTGGGTTTGGGGGGAGAGGAGATAGGCCCAGCAGGACTCAGGGTAGTGGCAGCTATTTGGTCAGTAGGACAGTCCTGCACAACAGAGGGAGGGGGAAAGAGGAGGGAAGAAAGGGAGGATGGAGGAGAAAGTGAGGGAGACAGAGGAGGGAGATGAAGGTAGAGGGGAGGACAGAAGGAGGGATGTAAGAGTTGAGGGAGGAAAGAGGTAGAGGAAAAGGAGGTTTATGGGATCCCCCCCCCCACAGCTCTTATGTCAAAGGAAGTGTATGCCATGACCTGGGGACATAGATTTAGGTCTCCACAAGTGCTTTCCAATGAAGTAGCGATTCCTGGAGTGTTTTATAGGAGCAGAATAAAGAGAGCCGTAAATCAAGACTCTTTTAAAATACATTGGGCAGGTGAGTTATAGCGCGGTGGGGAGAACGCTGCTGCTGTAGGACTTGGGTGCTCCCTGACGGCACTCTAAGCCCTTTGATTGGTACAACCCTCCACTTCATTGATGTTTTAACCAATCAGCCTTTACAGACAAAGCTTCTTCCAGGAGTTTTCACAAAGGAGGTAGAAGAAGGTGTGTGGTGGGATGGTGAGAGGTGGAGGAGTTAGAGGAAGATGGAGGAAGGATGAAGGAGGGAGCTAGATGGAGGGAGGAGCTGGGTGGAGGAGGAGGAGTAGGGAGGAGGGACTGAGTGGAGGAGGGACTGGGTGGAGGAGGGACTGGGTGGAGGAGGAGTAGGGAGTAGGGTCTTAATGACTATCCTGGTCTTTCCCTGCAGCCATGGTGACCCTCACGGGAATCAGCATCTACATTGCGTACTCAGCGGCTGCCTTCCGAGAGGCTGTATGCCTCCTGGAGGAGAGGACCCTGCTGGATCAGGTGGACATACGCTTTGGCTGGTCCCTGGCCCTTGGCTGGATTAGCTTTGTGTCTGAGCTGCTCACTGGGGTGGCCTTCCTGGCAGCTACACGTGTGCTCAGCCTGAGACAGAGGCAGGACCAAGCTATCTGAGTTTGATCAATCCAGGAGGTGCAGGCCTTTTGGACCTATCTCAGTGGATAGCAACCTTTTCTTCCTCAAATGCCACTGACAGAGGCCAGAGGGCCAGTGGTGGCCCGCTGTGGATGAGCTCCCTCTGGATGCTGTCTTTGTGCTATCTGGGCTGCCCACTCTGCTGTGCTCTGTGTGTGTGTGTGTGTGTGTGTGTGTGTGTGTGTGTGTGTGTGTGTGTGTGTTGGACCGGAAGAGGAGAGGGAGTTTGGAACCCATATCCCCTGAAATAAATGCCAATCCTAACCACCTCGGAGCTTTGCAACTCTGCCCCTATTCTGTCTCCCCTGGCTTCATTTTGTTCTCAGCCCCGTCCTGTGGATCAGCGTCTTTGTGAGAAAATGCTGGGTGGATTGGAGAGAGTCCTTAACTTTACTTAAGTTGTACAAAGGTGCATTGAGACACTGGCATACTTGGCTCTTTAAGGGTCACCTTGCCTCCCAGCACAGCTTCTTTGAGCAGGCTCAGGGTCCCAGGGGGCTGGGAAGGGGAGGGGAGCTTTACCTCAGATGCTGCCTTGAACTTCACACAACCTAGACACAGACAGGAGGGCACAATGGGGTCCCAGGTCACTCCAGCCAGTATGTGGGTGATGGGAATGGGGAGGGAGGGAGAGCTGAGGGAGAAGTTGAGGGAGCAGAGGAGGGAAGTGAGGGTGGAGGGGGAAAGTACAGAGTGGAGAAGGGGAGTGGAAGAGGGGAGGGAGGGTGGAAGGGAGGGAAAAGAGGGAGGGGAGTTGGGGTGGAGGAGTTGGGAAGAGTCTTAATTCTAATTGTAATCTAATTCTAATTCTAATCTAATTCTAATTCTTAGAGTTTAGAGACCCCCCTAGGCCACTCCACTCAGCCAGGCAGTGTGGGTCCTCTGTACTTCTCCAGGGTTTCCAGGAGACTGCCCCCCAAGATGAAGAGGGGCAGGTGGCAGCCACAGTCAGTAAGAATGGCCCTCAAAACCACAGTCTACCCCTTGGATGGTCACTTCTGTGTCTGTGTCTAACTTGAAAGCCTGGTGTCAGCCCTTTGCAGGACCGAGGGAAGCGCTCTCTGTGTAGGTGAAGCTTGGCCATGCTCAGCGGGAGTCACTGAGAACCCCAGCCCACAGATGGGAGGTGCGGAACCTTGGGGTAAAGGAGCTCCAGGAGTTGCCAGTGGGTCAATGAGCCATGGCCATCGGTGGGGGTTAGTAGACCACAACACCATTCTCAGCATCATGACATTATATCTTCATAATGTCACCATTCTCACACGGCATTGACATCAAATGGCACCACTGTAGTCACCAAGGGCATCACTGCTCTTGTGTGACATCAACATCCTAACGACTGTCTTAGTTATTTTTCTGTTGCTGCAACAAAACACCACGGCCAAGGAAAGTTATAAAAGAAAATGTTAAAGTTGGGGCTCATGGTTTCATAGGGTTAGAACCCATGACCGTCATGGTAGGAAGATGGCGGCAGGCAGGCAGACGTGGCACGGGGGCAGGAGTGGAGTGCTTATATCTTTATCCAAAAGTAGGAGGCAGAGAGAGCTAACTGGAAATGGGGTGGGCTTTTGAAACTTCCAAGCCCAATTCCCAGCGACACACCTCCAACATGGCCACACCTCCGAATTCGTCCCAAACAGCTCCACCAACTAGGATTAAGTAGTCAGACATACGAGTCTATGCGGACCATTCTCATTCAAGCAACCGCAATAACACTACCGACTTCGTGACATCACTGTCACTATCAGCGTGACATCAACTTTATCAGAGCATTATAATCTTCAGCCATGACACCATCTTTACCATGCCATTCCTCGTATGACATCATCATCTCCATCATGATGTCATCTTCAGACCATTTAGTCAGTCAACAAACACTTGCAAGACTGGAGTGCAGTGACGGTAGCACCAGCCCTGATCTCTGAGCTGACATGTTGTTGAGGAAAGAGGCATGGGAAACACATAATACTATGAATATATATTTAGCAGGATGTAGACGAGTAAACTGAGGCACAGGCAGCCTATGTCAACTGCCCCAGAGGCACAAGGTGGCAAAGGGTTGCAATGGGACTGAAACTCAGACCTGGGAATTCCAGAACAAGTCAATGCTTTCCTGAAAACATCTACGCCAGTCTCGTCTTCTTTGTCCAAGGACCTAGGACATGGGACATCTTCTATTTATTCAGGAGAAGTGTAAACAGCATCTAGGCAGCCCCTCCCAGCCAAGAAACCCTGCCAGAGGCTGGCAGCTGTCCAGGGCTAGGACTTTTTTTTTTTTTTTAAATTTTTTTTGCAGTGGCTGTTACTAGAAGAACGGTCTTTGCTGCCATCTGCTGGTCACATGATAGAATTGTGCTGGAGGAACAGCTACTGAGGCTAAGGATATTTGTTAAAAATAATCGGAGTGTGACCAGGTGCAGGCAGTGCAGCTGTTTTCAGCTCCGGTGGTGCTCTCCACACTAAGCCTCTTGGTTCCGTCTAGAGACATTGTTGCTTCTTACAACTGGTGATGCTATCGATGGGTAGAGCATGGAAGCTGAAGGGCAGTGCCTTCCTGCTCTATCTGTCAATACATAGAGCTGAGGCCAAGAAGCCTGCTAAGTGAACAGGAAGGAATAATACCAAAGCAGTGCGCAGCCATGGAACCAATAGCATCGAAGAGAAGAAATCCCTTCATTTGTTCACTGAGGCTTATAGACATTACTGTGTCAATAAAGACGTCAAGCCCGGGGACACATTAGTGGGCGGTGGCTTTGTCAACTTAACACAATGTGGCCTCACCTGGGAAGACTGTGTTTGAGGGATTGTCTGCATCAGGCTGGCCTGTGGCTGATGGTCCTTGAGTATCTTTGTTCATGAGGGAAGACCCAGCCCTAAGCGGGCTGTGCTGGGCAGAGAAGTCGAGCTGAGTTCAAACGTGCACACCTTTATTGTGTTCTGCCCTTGGCTGGCTGTGACGCAACTAGCTGATTCAAGTCCCTGCCTTAATTTCCCTGCAACGATGGATCATAACTTGGAGTTGCTTTTTGCCCAGATATATTCTGTGACAGAAATGGAAATGCAATGGGAAGAGTGGGACTGTGGGAAGGGCCCCCTGCCCTCACCCTGTTATAGGGAAACACGCAATGAACAAGATCCAGAAGCACACAGCAATCAGGCTGTGGGTAACGTCAAGATAACAAAACACAGTGACCAGCCAGGAGACATCTCTTCCTGTGTAAGGAAGCAGAGGACCAGGCAGGCCATGGCAAGAGACGAGGTCCTGCTGTGGGGACAAGGCAGTATGTTTGGAGGCAATGAGAGGGAGTTGAGGGAGTGACGTAGTGGGTGAGAGAGAAGGGAGTGGGGCTATAATCATGGCTAGGGATCTGCTGATATTCCACTCTGTTTTGTCGTCTTCTAACTTGGGTTTGAGAGCCCGTGGGTGTCTCTGGCATCCAGGTCCCAGGTCTGCACTCAGATTTTCCCCACCAGTGATGTCTAACATCTTCACAGAAAGGTCTTGAACTTGCTTGGGCCTCATCGATGTCCAGGGGATAAAAGTCTTAAAAGGATTTTTAAGTTAAAGCATTCCTCCTATTCTATCCTATTCTATTCTATTCTATTCTATTCTATTCTATTCTATTCTATTCTATTCGTATGAGTATTTTGCTTGCATCTATGTCTGTTTACTACACATGTGCCTGGTGTCTGCAGAGGCCAGAAGATGGAATTGGATCTCTGGGAACTGGAGTTACAGATGGTTGGGAGTCACCATGTGGGTGCTGGGAAATGAACCCGCATCATCTGGAAGAGCAGCCCGTGCTCAGAACCGCAGAGCCACCTCTCCAGCCTTGTGGAAGTAAACATTCTAAGAACTGGCCCAGATGATGCTAGTCCCGTTTTGTTCTTTAGCAGACGAGAATGGTGGTTTGAGGTCCCTTGGTCTGCCCCGTAGAGAGTGCATGGCAGGGAGCAGTGGGTATAGGAGAGCTAGGGAGGGATCAGAGGGTGGTTCCCTGGGAAGCATGCTGGCATCCTGGTGTGCCCTACACTCAGGGAAGAGGTTTCTATGTGTCAGAGGAGGAGGAAAGGAGGAGGAGGAGGAGCCAGTGGGAACATGGCCCTCTGGGTTGGAGGCTTGAGTCCACGCCTGGCTAGACAGGATAATGCAGTTCAGTTACCTCCTGAGTAAGGGTGCTCAGTGTGGCTGTGAAGATTCATTCACTTACTCGCTCACTAGTGCACTTATCGAGGGCGAGCTCCCTGGCCCACCACAGAGCATCCTTACAGAGCACGGGTGATGGGGTCCTGACAGGAGCAGGGGTGACCCTAAAACAGCTGCACTGGATGATGGTTTTGCTATTGACAATGAGGGCAGAGCTGCCCACAAATGGAGGGGTGGTTAGAATCTCCCCACCCACTTCCTTTTATAAGAGAGCAGTCAGCAAGCAGGATCCAGATGGCATCCTGCAAACTGGCACAGCTGAAGGATGGCGGCCATTTTGCTAGGCATACCGGATGGTTCAGGGTTCACCGAGTCCTGCCCTGGGGACAGTAGTCAGAGGTAGATAAATACCCTGCCTGGGTTTGGTGTTACCATTGACTTTTTTCACTATGGGTAAAACTCAGGCGTGGCCAGGTTCCTGGCGTGATGAGGGGCCCCAAGCCTTCTCACACAGGGAGGGACTATTCCTCAGCTGCCAGGAGCCTGAGACTGTGGTGGGCCCTGCTTTGGGAAGTTCCTCAGTCATGACATTGTCCCATACCCTCCAATGCCCAGCATCACCTACGCTGCTCCCAACTCCTGGGAGCCAACAGCCTGGATTTAGTGTGTAATGGGGGTGGGGGTGTGATCCATGGGCACTGCTGGTCCTCTAGTGAGTTTTTTTTTTTTTGTATCCTAGAGACTCGACACCCAACAGCTGGCATGGGATATTAGGTCTCTGTGGATATCAGAGCAGAGTCATCATGTGCATCTTGTTCCAACAACAGCCTAAGCCTTTCCAAATATTTACAAGAGAGGATCCCCTGGGAACTTATGGAGGGTTTGTGAGCAGAGGAGAGAGAGAGGGAGAGTGAGAGATGGGGATACAGGAAAACCAGAGAGGCGTAAAGACCCAGAGAGTCACTGCCCAGGACAGAAGCACATTCTGGGAGGACTGTACCTCCGGAGGTTACCTGTGTAAACGGTTGAGTGTGTTTGTGCCAGCCTGGGCTGAGGGCCCTCTGCAGGTCAGTCTGCTTGCTGTACACATATGCTCTCAGATCCAGGGAGCAGGTGAGGGAAGGATGCTGCGGCTGCGGGACTACTCTTTGGAAGGCACTGCGCGTGGTTTTCAGGAAAACTTTTCTTTACTAAGCAGGAAGTGCCCAGTCTAAAATCTGGCTACTAGGACAGGCTGGGACCCATCATGATGTGTAACACAGATTGTCAGTTTGATAGGAGCTAGGCTAGACTTCTGGGCAAGGAGTATCTATGAAGGAGTGTCTGGATTGGGTTGATTAAGATGGAGGGGGAGACCCGTCAGGAGTGGTGGCACATGCCTTTAATTCCAGCACTCAGGAGGCAGAGGCAGGCAGATCTCTGTGAGTTCAAAGCCAGCCTCGTCTACAAAGCGAGTCCAGGAGAGCCAGGACTACACAAAGAAACCCTGTCTCTAAAAACAAACAAACAGACAAAAAACCACACACAACAGCTACAAAAGATGGGGAGACCCCCTTGGAATAGTGGGTTGTGTCCCCCACCCCCAACAGAGGGTCACAACACGTGGACAAGTCCCATTAGACTTTCACAGGTAGGGAGGTAGGGAAATGTCTTGGTGAAATGACTGCCACACAGTGCCACGTGAAGGCCTGAGTTAGGATCCCAGAAATCATGAAAAAGCTGGGCCTGGAAGCACGCATATGACTGTAAACCCAGCCTCGGGCGAACTCTGAAGCTCGTTGACTGGACAACAAATTAATGTACTTCATTTAATGGGAGACCCTGTCTCAAAAGAGGCAGAGAGACTGAGAATAGTTACTTGAGTCTAGCCTCCATAGACGACAACACACACACACATACACACACACACACACACACACACACACACACACACACGCACACACTTTATACATGGGGGAACAAAAACTAGGAAAAATAAGTTTTGAAGGTCGCTATGAACTCCTACAGCTATGTGGAGGACGAAGCTTACAGAGAGACAAGATTCCTAAGCCCTGGCTATTTTAGGGCCTAGAAAGAGGCACCCAAGCCAGCTCCTGTCTCCATATTCTCTTTGCCCCCAAATACATCCCCACTCCCCAGAGAGCCATGCTCCTTGTCTTTCCTGTCCTGTCCTCCCTGTGAGCTCTGAAATCACTGTACAGCACCCAGCCACTTTCACAGTTATTTCATTAGCGTGATAGACTTTCTTCACATGGCTAGAGGACAAATTCTCAGCTAAGATCCACTCTTAGCTTTGGGACTTGGGAGCCCCATTGGGCCTTTGAGTGGGCTGGGGCTTGCTCTTTGACCCTCCAGCATCCTGATTTTTGAGGGTCATGGAAATGAGCTAGTCTGGATGACAGAAAACTATTGTTTTAAAATTACCAGTATTATTAGTATAATCAGTATTATTATTATGTATGCCCAGCTAGCCATCAGTGAAGACACAGACACTTGTTATATTTTAAAATAGCCCTTAGTTAACCTGGGGCAGGGCAGACATTAATCTTCTAAGCCACTTCCCATAGTGGGGCAGGTATGGGATCCCTGCCTCAATCCCATGCCATCTGTTTCTACCAATTTCTACCAAGCTACCTCCCATCCACAATCCCAAATACTTGCTAATGTTCTTCATCTGGGCCGAATTCCCCATCCACGCTGGCCATGTGCTTCTCCTCCATCTAACCCATGGCAGCCTTCTTCTCCTCCAGTCTTTATCCTTCATCCTTGTGGCGGTCTCTCTTTTTCTTCCCAGAATTCCTCTCTCTCTCTCTCTCTGGAACCTTAGCCACAGCTCTAGCTCCTCTGCCTTACCCAGGTGGGATGGCTTTTTATTAATTAAAAGGTGGGTCACAGAGACAGAAAGCAGTATCTAGCATCAAAATACATTAGATCACCCCCCAACAGAAAACCCTGGGTCATGAGATCTGTTCAGAATACTTGGCCAGAACGTGTCAATTTCCCGAGGAAGCGCACCTTGCACCCTCAGAGACTGGCTCTACAGAAGACAGAAAGGAAAGCCTGGTCTCCAAGAAATGAGTGGTGGCCTTGAGTTCGAATCTAAGCCCTTAGTAAGGCTCGTAACTGGAGATGGGTGACAGAGCATGTACCTTAGCTGCTCTGCATGTAGAGGGCATCGATTTGGAAAACCCAGTACCTGATTCTCAGTTATAAAATGGTGCATTTAAAGGGCCGGACTGTGCGCCTCATGCACAGCAAACTCCGAGAATTACTACACATATGTCTGAGTTCCAGACGACACTTCCCAAGTGACTGTTCCTTACTGTCACCTTCATTAGACTCAGACTCACCCTGTAAATACACCTCTGCATGCTTATGAGGATGTTTTCAGATAGGTTTGACTGAGGCAATGGATCAACGGGGAAAAGAGGCACCAGGCTGAGGACCAGCATCCTTCTCTACGTCCCAACTGCAGATCCAGCACAACTCCTGCCTCCTGTTCCTGCCACTTCCTCCCAACCAGGATGGACCATGTCCTCTCAGACCACAGTCCCCAAGCCAGTCCTTCCCCCTTCATGTTGCTATTGGCACAATACTGGCACAAGCTGCTATTGTATTTTGTCACAGCAATGATAAAATTAACTAATACAGCTCCTATTATTTGTTGACTCAAGGCCACTAGTTTTCCAAGTGCCAGCTACATTATATGGGGCCCATGAAATTCTTTCTTTATAAAGGGAGAGATGGTGGCACGTGCCAGCAATCCCAGCACTTGGGAGGTAGAGGCAGGAGGACCAAGAGTTGAAGCTCAGCCTTGGCTACATAGTGAGTTTGATGTCAGCCTGGACTATATTAATAAAACCAAAATCCAAAACAAAACAAAGACGATTCAAGGGGGGGGGGGGTAAAACTATACCAAAAGCTTATGAAGCCATCGACAGTGGCATAAAACAGGGTGAATAGGACAGTGGGTAAGTAGGTCTTTATCAAGATGTGGTCTCTACATATGCTCAACCATAACAGCTTTATTCATAATGGCCAGAACCTGGAAACAGCCTAAGTGTCCCTCAGTTGAAGAATGGATAAAGAAACGGTGGTACATTTATGCTATGGAATATGACTCAGCTATTAAAAACAAGAAAATCTTGAAATTTGTGGAAAAATGGGTGGAACTAGAAATGATCATACTGAGTGAGTTAACCCAGACTCAGAAAGAATCACATGGTATATATTCACTTATAATTGGACACTAGCCCGACAGGGATGTCCCCTGAAAGTCTTCACTTACCCGGAGTTTGGGATAGGTGCGGGGAAAGAAGTATGGGGAAATAGGGAAATAGAAGGATCCAGAAGGTCCTAGAAACCTACAAGAAGAACATCATGATGGTTGGATCTGGACCCGGGGCGGGAGGTGGGGGGAGGTCTGCTCAAGCTACTGCACCAACCAAAGACAATACATGCCGTCAACATTGAACCTCTACTCCGATCTAGCCAAGGGACAGGACATTATCCTGTGTGGAGAGCAGGGACTGACTTTGACATGAACTCTGGTGCCCCATATTTGACCACTTCCCCTTAGTGGGGAGGCCTGGTGGCACTCAGAGAAAGAATAGGAAGGCTACCAAAATGAGACTTGATAGGCTGTGACCATATGATGGAGGAGGAGGTCCCCTTTTGTCACAGACCTAGGGGAGGGGAGTAGAGTGAAAGAGGGGAGGGAGGGAGGAGCAGGAAGAGACAAACAAGAGGATAAAAATTGAGATGTAATCTGAATAAGTTTAAAAAAAAAGGGGGGGGGGAGATGCGGTCCCTAGACGCGTGACAGGGGAACTCATCACACATGCCAGTCTTCAGGCTCCGCACTAGAAAGGTCCCTTTGAGAGATGTTCCAAGGAGCCCGCGCTTCAGCTGACAAGTGGGTGATTCCGAGACACAGCAAGGCTTGAAGAGCATCAAACTAGATGAGCCAAGATGAAGCTGGACCACAGTGGGTTATCAGTGGAAGGCACAGCCAAAGGAAAGACATAGTGAGGAAGCAAAGAGGACTTTAATGGAGAGAAGCTCTCAGAGCACCAGTGGGAGTACTTGTCGCCCAGGCTACATTTCCACGCTGAACATCCCGTGAGAAGATGCCAGAGAGAGGAGTAAACCCTAAGATGCTGGGAATCAGAGTAACTGTGCAGGAGAGACACACTCATATTTTATTCACAACTCAGAGGAGAACAGTGGATGTTTCTAGGGGAAGCTATTTTTCAAATGTCTGTAGACTTGATTGGGTTGAAAAAAAAAGTACAAATTAATTTAAACGCATCGTTGAACTCCCCATAACTTTTGCTGTGATGTGTTTTCGCAGTCACTTGGCACTGAAACAACTGCTGTGCCACTTCTGAGTGTGGGAGAGAGGTCCCCTTATGTAAGAGGAGAGGGGTGGTGGCCTGGAGGGGAAATACCTGCCCAGCTGTGTCCTTCTTTGTCTCAGTGGGTCAGTCATCCATAGACCCTCTGCCTTTTTGTGATGTCAAGTCACTCAGCATTCTTGGAGTTCAGCATATGTGGCCCCACCCTACCTGTGAACTCCTACATATCCATGAATACTCTGCTCAAATATAATCCCATGTTCATTACGCCCCCCCCCTCTGGTTTTTCAAGACAGGGTTTCTCTGTGTAGCCTTGGTTGTCCTAGACTCAATTTGTAGACCAGGCTAGCCTTGAACTAACATCGGTTCACCTGCCTCTACCTCCAGAGTGCTATGATCAAAGGTATGTGCCACCACGCCTGGCTTCATTACTTTTCTTTCTTTCTTCCTTCCTTCCTTTCTTTCTTTCTTTCCCTTTCCTTTCCTTTTTTTTTTTTGTTGGTTTTTTGAGACACGGTCTCTCTGTGTAGCCTTGGCTGTCCTGGACTCTCTTTGTAGACCAGGCTGGCCTCGAACTTACAGCGATCCTCCTACCTCTGCCTCCTGAGTGCTGGGATTAAAGGTGTGCACTACTACACTTGTCTCCTTCCTTCCTTCCTTCCTTCCTTCCTTCCTTCCTTCCTTTTGGTCTTTAACAGGATTTAAAAAATATTTTATTTATTTATTTTATATATGAGTACTCTATCTGAATATACACCTGTATGCCAGAAGAAGGGTTCAGTCTCCAGTAGAGATGGTTGTGAGCTACCATGTTGTTGCTGGGAATTGAACTCAGGACTTCTGGAAGAGTAGGCAGTGCTCTTATCCACTGAGCCTCCTCTCCAGCCCCCTTCATTACTTTTCTTATTCCTGTGTCATGATACTGTGCAAAAGCACATTAAGGGAGAATTTATTTTTATGGTTTCATGGTGTAAAAGGCATGGCGCTGGAGTGATAGCAGGAGCTTGGGGCAGCTCCATCTTGGTAGACCAGCAAGCCCAGAGGACCAAGGGTGGGACAGGGCTTTACTGCAACCCTAAGTCTTGCTCCCAGAGACCTACTTCTCCAGTTAGTCCTTGCATCTTAAACAGCACACAAACCAGATAGTATTCAAACACACAAACAAGACTGCCTGCTCCTCCCCCCCAACCCCCACACCTTTACCTAAGAAGTCTAATGTTCTACTTTTCCTGTTCCCAAGGTACCCTGGGGCACTTGAAAGCTATGGCAGGTGTCTGCTCTGTGTTGCAGTCGCTCACTGATAGACAGTGAGGGGCCCTGGGATGAGGGAGCCGGGCCTTTTCTTCTCTGCATATACAGGCCGTCACTGTAATGTCAGGCTCACAGATAACAGTCAACAGATGTTTGCCCAGTCCTTGTTTGAGGCTCATACTTGCTGTTCATCTCACTGCTGTGCTCTCTGCGGAGTGAGTGGGAAAACATGCCCTCCTATATAAAGTAGCTTGAACAGCGAGGGTGGATAAGAGGAGAGGATGAGAAAATTGCAACTAGAAAACATCAACAACAAATAAATCGAGTGAGGGAAGAGGAAAATTAATCACTGCTGACAACAACAACAACCCTCCTAGGCTAATACTTTTGCAATGTTTCGGCACCATGAGATTTAGCTCCAAGCTTCCTGGTCATCTAGGCAAAAAAGAAGCTATTGGCTTATGCTTGTCAAATTGACGAAAGAATCCGAGTAATTCACTAAGGAAGATAAAGGGTCTCAAACAAGAGATTTACACTATAGGATCCTATACAATTGGAATCAACAAAATGTCAGATTTGTATCTATGTAGTGTGTCCTAGGGACAGATACTCTATTGTGAACACACTGAGGATGCTGGCTACACTCACCAACAAGCTGTCTTTTGCACAGGAGGGGAAGGCGACCCACACCACATGCAATAGTTGGGTATGCTCTGAGGTAGAGGAGGAACAGCAAAGCTTGGAGAGCCCAAGGCAGAAACCTTGTCTGTGATGAACGGGAGAAGGCTTTGGGGAGGAACTGTGGGCTGGATAATTAAGTTTGAAACAATGACATTATCTGAGAGGGTGGAGGTTGGAGGTGAAGGGTCTGGGAGGGTGATTGGCAGCCTCACAAATGCATAGTTTTGGGGGAGAATAGTGCATTAGAGAAATGGCAGGAAATTCATTAGGTCTGAGATGCAGGGTGGAGGAGGGACAACAGAGGAAATGAGTGAGGTGTGCCTTGAATGTGAGATGTCTATAGGACCACGTGTTGAACATATGGTCCCCCCTGCCGGGTGATGCTGTTTTGGAAGCCTGTGGAATTTCTAGGAGGTGGAGCCCCTCTGGAAGAAGAGGGTCACTGAGGGCAGGCCTGGAGGTTTTATAGTCTTACAGACTGAACATAGAGTGTCATCAGCCCTCTCCTGCCTTCCCTGCCACGACAGGCTGTATCTTCACAAACTGTGAGCCAAAAGAAACCTTCCCTTCCAAACATCAGGTGTTTGGTCACACCAACAGGACAGTTAACTAATACACAAGGCAAACCAGCTCTTGTGAGGGTCTCAACCCCACCAAAAGCTCTTAGTCTTTGAGATCTATAGGGCAGGCCATGGGGAATTATGGGAGGATTTTAGATAGACAAACGACACAGCCTAAGTTATGCATTTAAAGATGCAAAAATACCTACTTTATTGCCCCTTCCTCACCTCTGACTAGCGCCTAGCTTTCTCTGTAGGCAGCCCAAGATGGTTCTAACTTTCTTTGCAACAAGGCCGAGGGCTCTGGAACATTGAAGTTTGAACTGACACCAATTATGCTGCAAGGGTGAAAATTAATTAAAAGTTTTCAAAGGGTTGTGCTCAGTACTCTTCTCTCTTTTGTGTTATCAGCAACGCTGCTTCTTCTCCTGGCTGGGAGTTATGCAGTACAACGATTTCATGTTGCCTGTAGGGTAATTATGTCAACTATATGAGCGATGATAAGCGGCAGTTCGTATTATTCTGTGATTAATCTCCATACATTCTGGCATCCCAATCTGCCTGTGGAAGACAGAGCTTGGGATTCTCTGGTGCAGAGGGAGGGAGGGAGGATTCAGGGATGAGCAGCAAGAATTGAAGAGAAGAAACCCAGGTGATTCCAGATTGTGGTTTCCCAGTTCCTTCAAAGCACTTGCAAACGCCAGGCTCAACTCCTTCATTCCCGGCTCCACTCACACACGACGCAAGGATGCTCGCGCCTTTGAGAGACCATCTAATACACACATAGTGCTCTTCGAACCCTGCCCTTCTCAAGCTATCTAAATGTTGTGGCCAAGCACCTGGCAAGAGACCACTTAAAAGAGTGGATACTGGCCATGGCAGGCATGGCTCCAGGAGTGGGAGGCAGTGGAGAGTACAGGGCACATTGCACCTACAGTCAGGAGACAGAGAGCCAGAGGCTGCCGCCGCCAGAGTTTAGGGTGTGTCTTCTCACTCTAAGTAATGGAGTCAGACAATCCTTCATAGATGTGCAAGAGCATTGTCTCCAGGGGATGCTAGGCAGCTAGCATTAACCATTGCAGTCTCCTGCCCCACTCAGAACCAGCTCAAGAAGACCCGGGAGGAGGAATATCCATTTTCAATGCTGCGCCCCTGAGGAATTCTTACATATTGATTATCCCAGGCCTTTGTGAGCCCCAGGCTGAAGATGGACATTCTCCAAGATGGTGTCAGAGAGGCAGACATGGGATTTACAACGACCTCAGCTGCTGATGTTCTACAGTGCAGAACTGTGCCGCGGATTTATCATGTTGATTATAGAAGCAACTGGAAGACAGTAGTTTGCAGCTTACAGTAAATAAAGAGAAACAAAATGCCCGTTATTCCAGTTTCATCATTTACACTGTGTGCACCAAACGATCACATCACACTACAACCCATAAATGTGTATAATTATTATGAATTATGTAAAAATAAAATTAAAAAATGCCCCGTGGCTTAAGCCTCTTACTACCCCTTCCTGTTACTCCTCCTCCCTCCTCCCCCTCCTCCTCTTCTTCCCCCCCCTCCTCCCTTTCTGATACATCCTCCTTCTCCTTCTCTCCCCCTTTCTTCTCATGCATTTGAGACAAGGTAACTCAGCTTCTTGGGAAGCTTAGGCAGTAAGATCACAAGCTCAAGGCCTGACTGGGGTATAGAGTGAATGTATGACAAGCCTGGGCAACTTAGCAAGACCGTGTCTCAAAATAAATATTAAAAAAAAAAAGGAGGAATGGAAAAGGCAGTTGAAGGTAACTTTCTTGCCTGGCATTCATGAGGCTCCAGGTTCAAACCCCAGCACTCTCCCTGTCATTTTACCATGGGTCACCAAGGGATTCTGTAGCTTTCTCAGATTTTATTTTCTTTTTTGAGACAGCGTCTCATGTAGCCCAGGCTGGTTTTGAACTCTCTATGTAGATGAAGATGACCCCAAACTTCTGATCCTGCTGCACCCACATCTTAGAGCTCATGTTACAGATGCGAGGTACCATGGCTTGCTCGTGTGATTCGGAAGACCGAATGCAGGGCTTTGTGTGTGCCAGGCAAGGCTTCTACCTGCTAAGTTACATCTCCAGCCCTTGGGTTTTTCTTTTGAGATGAGGTGTGTCCAGGCTTATGATTCCAAGGGCAGGGACCACAGGTGTGCATCAAAATTCTCTGTGTTACACTATCTTCCTCCACAGACAGGAAAAGGATGCTGTGACCCACACAGGGCTCTTTCTGATCTATGACTTATTGATGGCGGAAGTGAACATTTTATTAGGACAGACTGCCGTTGCTCATTTGTTTGTCACATTTTCATTTTGTATTTTAAAACACTAATAAAAACAACATCATTAATTACTTTCTGAAATGTCAAATACATTTAAGATGTGGGGTGCAAGGCTGTGGCTTTGTCTTGTAGCAGAGGGAGGAACTTTTAAAAGGTCACCTCCTGGCTATGTCGAGACCTCTTCTTTGTGTGAAATTGACCAAAGCTAAACTACTCTCACCTCCCACTTCTCCGTCTCCTTCCATCCTTCTTTTTCTTCTTTCTTCTTTTCCTCCCTCTGTTTCCTTTTCTGCCTTCTCCTCCCTCTCTCCACCCCCTTTCTTATTTATTTGAGATAGGGTCTCAGGTGGCACTGGTTGGATTTGAACCTGCTATAGCAGGCTGGTCTGGAATGCTTAATTACCCTCCTGTACCCGCTGGCTGTTGGGATTACGGATGTGCACGATCACATCTGGAGATTTAATTGGTCACTCCCGTCTTTTTTTTCTTTTCCTTTTATGGTACTGAGATATTATTCAGTACTACCTGGTGGGGTTCTATCTTAAGGCTGTAGTCCGCGTTGAATTTTAGTTCTCCCACTCTCCAGCCCCAAATAGGTCCTGCTGCTGTCCATGAGACAGACACGGTGGCAACAGAGGCCACACACAAGATCTGCTTACCATGTCTTTAGGGCACCTCTTATCTCCACATGGTCACACTCAGTGGAGCATCTCTGTCCAGGGCTTCTTCTCAGATTCGTGCCTGTGTCTCCTCCAGTCCTCCCCAAGGGGATGTCTCAGTCCTGTGTCTGGCAGATCTGCCTGTCAATGCTGGTTTGGGTTGGTGAAGGGGCTTGAATGCAGTCTTCCTGGGATGGTTGATTTTGGTTGAAAACTAGAATGAATCTGAAGTCAACTAGTCGACACACCTCTGGGCAGGTCTGTGGGGGGGGGGGCGCATTCCCAGAAAAGATTGAGGGAAGAAGACCCTCCAGTAGAGAGTGCTGTGCCTCTTTTGACTCAGTTTGAAAAAACAGTGGTGTTTACCTGCCTACCTTCCCTTTTCATTGATCAGTGCATCTGTCCTGTTGTTGCTGCTGCTGCTGCTGTTGCCATCCATGCTGATGAACTCTGGCCTTCCAATGTGGTCTGAAGACTAACACTTCCCCAGGAATCCTCCAGGCCCTGAGCATCTGATTGGGCTGCTGAGGCATGCAGCCTCACAGACCAACCAGTTATCAGGGTCTCAGTCTTTCCAGTGTGCACATAGCCTTTGTTAGGCTGCCCAGCACCTACTATGCAAGCCAGTCCTCTAGAGAGCCACAACTGATACATTTTCCTAGGAATATCAAACATCTATTGCTACCATGCTCAATGAGGGCTCCGTTCACGTATATGATATGTTCTGTGATATTCAGATTGTAACAGAAAACCCAAAATTGATAAAGAATGGAAAAGACCATAAAAAATCCAACTCACGAATATAATATTGTAATAAAAGAATATGTTCATTTGATAAATGTTTATAATGCTCTTCTTCATATACCAGGTATTAAGCTGGGAACTGGGGACACATGATGATCTAATTTTAAAGAGATAAAAATATATGTTAAGAAATTATGTAATTCAAATATGACCTCAGTTCCTAGATTTTAATAAAACTGTGTATGCATATATAATGAAGCAGGTAAAAAGAATACAATACATACACATGCATATTTTTTGAGATGGTCTCTTGTAGCTCAGGGTGGTGTCAAACTTAGCATACAACCAAAGACGTCCTTGCGATCCTGATCCTCCTGCCTCCACCGCCTGAGTGCTATTGCTTTATGCATATGCTACCATGCCCAGTGTATGAGGTCATAGATCAAACCAACGGCTTCATGAATGCTAGGCGAGCATGCTGCAAGCAGCCTGGTGCACACATGAGCACCTGTGCATGTGGACATGTACACTTTGCCCATGTTAATCCAATTGTGCAACTCAAATATCAAGTGCAGTGGCATACACACAGGAGCTTCTCTCTCCAGCTGGCAACCCTTGCTTATGGGATTTTCCTGCAAGGACATACGTCAGTTCTTCTGTGATGACTTATCTTGGTTGTCAATGTGACGCACCAGGGAACAGCAGTGGTGACAAGGGACCTCAGCAGAATTCCCATGATACGGCTGGCCTGTAGGCATATCTGTGGGGGCATTTTCTAGATTGCTGATTGATGTAGGAAGGCCTGAGCCACTGTGGGTCCCACCACTTTTAGGAAGGTGGTCCTGGGTTGTACAAGAAAGCAGGCTGAGCGCGAGCCAGGGAGAGCAAGCCGGTAAGCAGAATCCCTCTACAGCTTCTGCCTCAGTTCCTGCCTGTAGGTTCCTGCGTGAGTTCCTGCCTTGGCTTTCCTGGAAATGGGTTCTACCTGTAACCTAAAATAAATCCCTTCATGAGTTGTTTTTGGCCACAGTGTTTAATCACAGCAACAAAAAGCAAACTAGGACACCTTCCAAGAAGCTGCTTACACACCCTCTAATTTTACTGGTTGCTTTCCTTCCCCGGTCCCATCCTTCCTCCTCCTCCTTCTCTCTCTCTCTCTCTCTCTCTCTCTCTCTCTCTCTCTCTCTCTCTCTCTCTCTCTCTCTCTCTCTCTCTCCTCCTCCTCCTCCTCCTCCCTTCCTCTCTTTCTTACCCCCAACCCCCCATCAGAATTAGAGTGACTACCCAGCACCGTAACTCTTCTTTTTACCTTTAGCCTGTCTTGGCGGTGTGCCATAGCAGTACGTGAGAAGCTTTGTTTTCTTTTCGGTAGCTGCTTTGGAATAGAGCCTTGACATCTGTGCTGAGTGACTAGCAGGGAGTCAACACAACAGAGCCATGCTGCAAGTTCCTGTGGCCCTGGGAAGAACCTCCCAACACTGAATAACACGAAGGAGACCAGATTACAGTCTGCCGGGCACAACGTTGGCATCTGATGCCAAGCAGAATCTTCTTGTGTGGGGACCTGTGTCTACATGGGAAGGTGTTTATGAAGCTATCAGCACCGGTTACATGCAGGCTGTGTTTATTATGATGCTGCATTTATATTTTGAGGAAAATGAGAACGGGCAATTCTTACAAGCATAATGAAGGAAATCCCTGGTGCTCACCACTTGTTTTTGTTTTTTTTTTTTTAAAATTTATTTATTATGTATACAGTGTTCTGCTTGTATGTACACCTGCAGGCCAGAAGAGGGCACTAGATCTCATTGTGGATGGTTGTGAGCCACCATGTGCTTGCTGGGGATTGAACTCAGGACCTCTGGAAGAGCAGTCAGTGCTCTTAACTGCTAAGCCATCTCTCCAGCCCCTTACCACTTGTGCTGTGGCCTTAACTACCAGTTGGAGATGGTGAAGCAGACCACGAGCAATGGTGACACCCACACCCCAGCTCTTGGTCCACATCTTCCTTGGTCCTCGTTTCTTTAGCTGAGTGCCCAGCACATTATGTGTGTGAAGGTGAAGGAACATGAGACACTTTGCCAGTGGAACCTTAGGGCCATGTGACACACCTCAGACCTCACTTTTATCACCAATCTTAGTAACAGATCCTCTCTCTATCACTTCTCTCATTGTATGGCCTGATGTTAAGATTAAAAAAAAAATGGAGTACCTTCACCCAGGTCACACATAGGTACATACACACAAACACAAACAAACACACATGCACACACGCACACACACACACTCACAAACACACATGTGCATACACATGCACACATCCACACAATGCATACACATGAAAAGTGCATGTGCGCACACACATTAACACACACACACATGCACACATACACAAGTGTACACACACACTCTGTGAAGTTCTTTTAGAAAATTTGGCCTCTAGGCAAGAAAAATAATAAAATGATCAGTGGCTTAGAACCCATTTCAAACCCTTCATACTTTTTCGTATTTTTTTGCATCTATTTTATTTCATCTATTTATTTTTGAGAAACGGTCAAACTATGTAGTCCAGTTTGCTGTTGAACCCATAATGTCTGGCCCTGAACTTCTGTGTCGGTGTCTTCAGTGCTACCATGACAGGTGTGTGTGGCATCATGTGAATAGATGTTTGTCTTTCCTTTATGACAAGGACAAAGAAGGCCTGAGAACAGAAAGGTCTTGAGCAAAGTGTCTGGGACTTTTTATTAGAAGTCGTTTCCAGATCTGGAGCTTGGCACTTGGCAATTCTTTTTCACTTTCTTGTCTTCCCTCTTTGCCTGCATGAGAGTTGTGCAGCGACCCAAACTCCAGGTGTCTCCCATTCCGAAGGACGCAGGGTGATGTCGCATTCATCACTGGCCTCATAAGCTCAGTGCCTACTGTTTGGAAATCCTTTTTTTTCTTTGACAAATGATATATTTCATTTATTCCTCATGATCTTCTTGCATTATTTCAATATTATTAATACTTGGCAAATATATTAAAAAAGTAATAAACTGGCAATTATGATTGTGCTATGGACCCTAAACTGCAGTTATTCATTACATTTCAATTATTAACTTCACTTCAAATGTCTTTCAGCAAAGATTGCAACAGAAAAAAATATATAGAGATATACCCCAATGAGGCTCTGCACCCTGGTTTCTAGAGGCTCATGTTTCACTCCGACTTGACATTTTTCTGATTTATCCACTATCTCAAGGCTAGATGAGTCATAATAATAAAAAAATATCCCGTCTCATTTAATAAACACTAATGATCTATATTTTGTATTTATATAGTACTTTTTAACTCTTCCTGGTGTGTTAGTTTCCATGACTACATTTAATTTCAGGAGCATGCTGAGGAAATACCCTCTGGATATCCCCTAATTTATTGATAGGGGACACTGGGCACAGAAAGACTCAGGGATTGGGCAGAGCCAGCACCAAGATCATGACATTTTTATCATCTACATCCCCTCCAACAGCACATCCTCAGAGCATCTTGGTACCAGTCTTAGTGGCAAACCTTGACCTAAAGATGAATCCAATCACTGAGCACAGTGAAGATGCTGACCACAAAAGGAGTAGCTGTCTCATGATCCCGACCATGGCTATGGCTACAAGGACAGACAGAGCACATGCTACTTTGTCAAATTTCCTTAAGGACCCAACGGGGGGAAGATATACAATAGTACAGTGATCCCAATCTTATGGAAACTCTGTCCCCCAAATCCCAAAGATCAGTAGTTAGGTGTACAGTCCTAACCATAGCAACAATAACAAGAATGGTGATGATGTTAGCAACATAAACCCAAGTTTGAGCATGTGCTGACAGATTCATAGGTTTCATAAATGAAGATTTATGAACGCCCTGTCTGCATGTACACCTGCAGGCCAGAAGAGGGCACCAGATCTCATTATGGATGGTTGTGAGCCACCATGTGGTTGCTGGGAATTGAACTCAGGACCTTTGGAAGAACAGCCAGTGCTCTTAACCTCTGCGCCATCTCTCCAGGCCATAAACGAGGATATTGAAGGCCAAATGAATCACTTCAAGTGAGAAACAACAGCCATCTTGCCCATTATCACCTCTTCATCCAGCACCCACAAAAAGCACTGATGCCATTTTTTTAACCCCAAAGGAAGCATAGTGAACAGAAGCAAGGCAGGTGCAGGTGCCTTGGGGTGTCCCTCCTTTGGGAATTTGGCTCAAGATTCATCCTCTGAGCAAACCTGTATCCTCCACATTGTGGCCTCTCCTACTTCTCCCGCAGGAGCAGAATGAGTGATTGCTGTGAAGAACATGAGGGATTCTGTTTCTTTAAAATAAGCAAATTGTGTTAAATTTTAATGGTGGTCATTATGGGCTGGGTTGCCTGTGGTCTGAAGCGAGTCCTCTAGTCTCCTTTGAAGAATCCCATTTGCACAGATTAATTGCCTGCAATTTTGTCCTGCACATCCTCATCTCAGTCACTGGCACTGTGAAACCTTGTCCCCATCTGGGAAGAGCTCGATGATGTAGCACTTTGGCCTTTAAAATATGCACAATAAATATTTTAGATTTGCTGATGAATGGCTTGCTCTCACGGCAAGGCTGCCGAGTTTGCAGGGACAGAAGGGGGGAAGAAGTTGAGCAAGTTTTAAAATGAGAGTCACCTTCAGGCTTCATAGGGAGGTGCGGGTTTGTGAGGCATGCGTGGTGGGTTTTCGGTCGGAACCTCATGGCAGGGTTACGATGGAGATGTCCTGCCTTTCTTGTGGACAGGCCTCCCAGCCTGACTCCTTTGCAAGGAACACTTAATGGGTGCTTTATAGCTCTTTGAAGAATTTGATTCCATGAGGCACCCAGTGAGAATCTTAAAGCTACAGAGTAGATCATGCCTCTTATCTACTGTGGTGGCTACTGTTAATTGTCAACTTAATAGAGTCCAGAGTCACCTGGAGACAGTCTTTGGAGCAAGCATATGGGCAATTATCTTGATTACATTAAATTGATTTAGGAAGAAGTTTCGTCTTGATTGTCAGTCTGAGAGGGGATATTCTTAACCAGCTCATCAAGTGTCCTTCCTCTCAACTAGTCTCTACCCTGCTGGCTTATTGTAGCAACTCTAGTCACCATTTTAACTCTTGCTCTCTTTATCTATGTGTAGTTTCCCTGTTTGTCATTGATCTTGTTCAGTCTGATGCAGCTCCATTAAAATAGGGGGTTTACTAATATTGATCGTTGCTGTAACCCTGCAGCCTGGGCTGTAGACCACCCATTCCCATGCTCAGAGAATGCCTGCTGAATGAACGAGTGGCAATGTTCTGAGAAGTGGAGATTTTCTGGGAGCTGTGCACTGAGCACCAGACTCACAAGGTGCATGCTTCTTGATGTTCCAAAAAGTTGGACCTTACTGTGGGATCTAGACATAGCCAGCTGTGATCAGTTTCCAGTTTTGGTCATAATGTTGGGGATCAGATCTTGAGTACTTAGAGCTTTTGTTACTTAAATTTATTTTATTTTAAAAAATTTCAGACAGGGTTGCACTACATAGCTCAGGCTATCCCACCCAGATCTTGGTATATTACTCAGACTAGCCTTAAACACTTAAAAAAATTTTTTTTCATTATGCTTGAGAATTTCATATACATATACAATGAAATGTATCAATACCCTCCATTTCTACCTTTCAACATCACCTATGTTCCATCAACATGTCCCCTTCCTCATTTCCTCCTCCTCTTCCTCTCCTCCTCCTCCTCCTCCTCCTCTTCCTCTTCCTCTTCCTCTTCCTCTTCCTCTTCCTCTTCCTCTTCCTCTTCCTCTTCCTCTTCCTCTTCTTCTTCTTCTTCTTCTTCTTCTTCTTCTTCTTCTTCTTCTTCTTCTTCTTCTCAGCCCAATGAGTCCAGCTAGTGCTGTCAATATGCACATGGATGCGGGGCCATCTTCTAGGACACAGGAAACTTACCAGTGGTCACATCTTCAAAAAAGAATAGTTTCCCCTCCTGAAGCAGCCATTAGCTCCTCAGTGAAAAGGGAGACCTGAAGAGCACCCCTCACCCACTTGCTGCCCTGGCCTCTTTATCCTCCCTGTGCCTGCATTGCACCTGTGCACCATCGAGCCCAAGTCGAGTTTCTAGAGATTACAAAACCCAAATTCCCATCCGTACGTGTCCCAAAGAGATGTGGCACCTTGAACAACCCACAGAGAAGGTAGAAGCAAAGAAGAAATGACAGGACCTCTGCTCCAGGACTTGGGTTAGCTCAAGCTCAGTGTCTGACCTTTAGACATGGGTCCTTGGTCTCGAGGTTCATGATGCTTCCAAGCAAAAGATTGGAGCTGAGCATCTTGGGATACATCTGAAATTGCAGTACTTGAGAATCTGGGGCAGGGGGACTGAGAGTTTGAAGCTAGTCTGAGCTTTATAATGACGCCTTGTCTCATAATTAAAATTCCAAAAGTTAAAGTAAAAGTAAAATAAAACAGACAAATAACAACAAAAAGTAAAACGAATGCTCTGCCAGCGTTTGCCACGATACTCTATGTATTCAGGATATTTGTGTTGGGTCTGAACCCCAGGCATCACCCCAAATGATCTGCTCTTAAGAGACACTTGAGCCAGTAAGTATTCTCGTAAAAGTCTGCCTCTTTGTTATTTTGCTCAGCAAATCCACAGTGTCCATTTCTATACAGAACAAAAATTTGTTTTATGCCTCCTGATCTGCATGGGTATAAGTAGACAGCCTTATGTCTGTGTCACTCCAGCTGAAGGCCACTTCTGTCCCACCCTGAGGGACTACACCCTCCAGCCATGGGCCAAAATTAGCCCTGTTTCCCTCACACTGCTTCTTGTTGGATATTTGGTTACTGCTATGAGAAAAGTAACTGGTACAGGAAACTGGGGGGGGGGGTGTTGTTGTGGCTCGTAGCCTGAACTGGTTTCTGGAGGAATGTGGGGGGCAGTTTGTGATTGTGGGTTAGAGCTGTCCTAGTGGACTGTTCTGAAGGCATTGAGGAGGAGGAAGAATACCAACAGAAAAGCTAATAGCAAAGACTGCTCATGAGATTATGCAAGCAAGCAAGGACTCCATTGAGAGCCTGACCAGAGACCAGTTGTGTTACGTTCTCACAAGGATCGTGTCTGCTTTCTGCCAAGGTCCTAAAAGTTTGTGTGAGGCTGAATTAAAAAGGAATCGACTGATTTGTTTGGCAGAGGAAATTTTAGGCATAGCATTCATGCTGTGGTGTGGTTACTACCTGTGGCGTTTCTCCCCATTTACGGTGAGAGAGCAGAAATGTAAAACACATATGGTTTGGTGAAGAAAGGAGCATGGACTTGCTTGGATTTGTGGTTAAAGTTGAGAGCAGGGTTGTGACTGTTACAAAGATTAGCTCTGTTACTGAGAATTCTTGGCATTGGCACTGGAACAATAGGAAAAGGGCGGGGCCCCACATACCCAGAGCTCCAGAGTGTGGTGATGCAGAGAGAGCCACCAGAGCATCCTTCTCCATCAGGGATGCCTCAGGAAGTGTTTCCCCAGTCTCACTGATGAGGACCCAGAGAGAACCCTGCCTCTGTGGAGCTGGCAGCCGAAGTTAATGTTCTCTGTGTGGTGCTGATTTTGCAGGCACATAGTGGAGGGTCTATGGAGCTGGCCACAAGGTTTCAGAAGGCTGCTAAGGCTAGTCAAATGCGTAGCAGAGTGGAGTTTCTGACCAGCTTGTGTGTGAAGGCGTGAAGGTGACCCCAAGTTTCTGTGGTGACTCCAGGAGATTGTTGATGCCGGATATGTGTGAAATTAATTGAAGACAGGTGCAGGTATGGGGTGGATCTAGTCCAGGGGAGAGGTGAGACGTACTTCAGCCTGCAGGGCTGGAGGGGTGAGGTTATGCAAGGCCCCTAGAGTGCAGATGATGCTATTGCTCGCTTTGGATACTGAATGCACAGCTTCAGTGTTTACTGTTTCCCACCTGGGTTTTGGTCTCGCTTTGATCTGATCTTTCCTTGCTATCTTCCCATTTCTCCATTTTGGAACAGGGATGCTTATTCTGTGCTATTGTATGTTGGAAGCATGTAACGTGTTTTTAATTGTGCAGAAGCTCACAGTTAGTAGACTGTGTCGAGTCTCACTGGAGACTTTGGACTTTCCACCAGTGTTGGAAAGGTAAGGCTGTGGAGACGCTGCAAGTTTGATTGCCTATACTTTGCATTCTGAGATGACCATAAACCTATGGGAGGCAGGGAGGAATATTATGGGTTGAGTGTGAAATGTCTTCCTTGCTTCTCACCTGGAGGCACTGTGTGGGAGGCTGTGGTCCACTGGGGGGCGGATCTAAGACTTATAGCTCACCCTTGCTTCTTTTTTCTTTTCTGCTTCCCGATCTGTCCAGATGTGAGCAAGCTGCCTTACATTCCTGCCAGCACAGCTGCAAGGTGTTCCTGTCCCACCACCTTCTTTGCCACACTGAGTTCACTAATGAGCCCAAATAAGTTCTTTTGCAAGGAAAAGTAGCCAGAGATGTTCAACTTGGTCTCTCATACACATGGGGCAGGTTTTCTGTTTCACAATAAGGCATCTGCCAAGACTTTTTTCTTCATTTTTGTAGTTGACAGATTATCCTACCCCTTTTATGTAAAGAATCTGATTTTTTGGGGCTATTCTGGTTTCCTTTCTGTTGCTGTGATAAACACTCTGACCAAAAGCAATCTGGAGGGGGAAAAGGGTTTGCTTCGCTTACACTTCCAAGTCACAGTCTATCGTGTGGAGAGTCAGGGTAGGGTCTCGGAGCAGAAAGCATGGAGGAAACCAGGACCGAGCAGAAACCACGCTGTCTGTGGGCTCAGCCCTGCTCACGTCCACGGACATGTGCTCAGCTAGTTCTGTAATACAATCAGGATGTCTATAGATGGTGTCACACACAGTGGACTGGCCTTCCCCCATCAATTATCAATCAAGATGATGCACCCACAGGCCAATATGGTCAAGGCAATTCTTTAATCAAGGCTGTCATCCTCTCAGGTAACTTTAGGATGCTTCAAATGGACAATTCAAGCCACCTAAGACATGGGTTAGTCAAGCAGCAGCCCTTGGACCATCCAAGAGTGTCTTTTTATCATTTCTCTGAGTCGTCCAACAGACTCTACAGCTGTTACACCAAACATGGCGTTCCCCTCTAAGCTTCTGGAAAACACACATCTCTTTCTGTAGGACATTTCGTCTCAGATGGGGTTTCTGAGATCAGAAAAGGCTAAGTACACTTCTGCGTTGGTCTGTGAGGTCTCTGGGCTCTGTGGCAGGACCCTTCAGCAGTGACTCCAGAGAGAAAGCAGTATGACTTCTCCTGGCAATGGCTCTCTGTGCAGTTCCAAACACGGCCGTAAAATGCGATACTTGATTCCCCAGCTGCATCACTTCTTCTTCCAGTGTCCTAAGAAGGAGTTGGAATGGGATAAGTTATGTGTTGTGGTTTTAGGCATTAATGAATATGAGAAACTAAATTATTGAATTTTGCAATGCAAATTATATTTCGAGCACAAATTCTTCATTTCTGAATGCTAAGGACTCATAAAGAATGTCAATGGTTTATGAATTAGGCCATTAGCATGCAATTTGTGATTCAAACAGCACACCAGCGCCGTGTAATAAGTAACTATATAAAGACTACTGTTGTTGTCTAGATTTTCAAAATATTTTGCTTGGTGCATTAGAAAGTTTTAAAAAAGCTTTAAGATCTCCTTCCTCCATCTTTTCTCTGCTTTTCCTCCTTCTAGACAACCATGCTTTTCTGCCTCCCTCCCTCCTTCCCTCCCTCCCTCCCTCCCTCCCTCCCTCCCTCCCTCCCTTCCTCCCAGCCTTCCATCCCCAATCCCTGACTCCCTCCCACTCCCCCCATTCTATTCTCTCCCCTGTTCCCACTCTCTTTCTTCTCCTATGTCTTCTGTCCCTCCTCCTCTCCTCTTTCCTTCCTTCTCTCCCCACATTCTGTTTTTTTTTTTGGTTCTCTCCTTCAATTAGACGATTACATTAGTACTTTTACCTGTCTCAATCATTTCCTAGGTTAGACTGAGGAATCTAGAGAAGTCTTAAGAATGTGACACTGAGCAGGGCAGGGTGGCACACTCCTGTAATCCCAGCACTCTGGGAGGCAGAGGCAGAGGCAAGAGCATCTCTGTGAGTTGAGGACAGCCTGGTCTACAAAGTGAGTCCAGGACATCCAATGCTACACAGAGAAAACTCTGTTTTGAAAGACAGCAACAACAACAACAACAAAAAAAAAAAAAAAAAAAAAAAAAAGAAAAAAAGAAAAAAAAGAAAGAAAAAAAAAAGAAAAAAGTGAAAAGAAAGAAAAAGGAAGGAAAGAAAAGAAAAGAAAAACAACAGAGCATGATACTCCCAGTAATTTGGGATGCAGACAGTGAAACCCAGAGAGTAAAGGGAGGTGTCTAAGGTCCTACAAGCGTACAGCCACGTAGAGCCAGTTCTCTGGCATCCAACACTCACCTCTCCAGCTGACTCATTCATGCTACTGTGCGACTGACTTATTTCAGACACCTTTCTTATAGCAGCTTTTCATGGAGAGGTTAGGGCACGGCTTCTGAGTGGGGAGAGAGAGTGGGAAAGAGACAAGAAAGTGAAGGATAAAAAAAGGATGTAGCTGGGTCAAACTGCAAATTCCTTCAACTCTGACGACAAGTGGAATAGCATGGAAGGAACTTTTAGTGTCGTTGGAGGTATGGGCTTTAGAGCCAATATGAACTATTTTCTGAAATGGCGAGCTCCTCATCACTCAGAGGAGAGTATGTCTCCAAGTTCACTGACATCTAAGGACCCAGCATTCCTGTACCTTTGTGTGGTTAGGCACAGATGCCCTGGAGAATCATCCGGGGAAGTTGTGTTTGTTTGAAAGAAATTGTCCCCAAAGGTTCATGCATTTGCAAGCTTAGTCCCCAATTGGTGAGCTGTCAGGGAAGGGACAGGAGCAGTGGCTTTGTTGGAGGAAGTGCATTAGTAGGGGTGGGCTTTGAGGTTTCAAAAGCCCAAAGCAGGTCCAGTGTCTTTCTCTCGCTCTGTCTGCTGTTCAGGATGTAGCTTGGCCACTTCTCCAGCACCATGTCTGCCTGTGTGCTGCTATGCTCCCCATCAAAATGACAAAACCTCTGAAACTGTAAGTGAGCCGCAAATTAAATGCTTCCTTTGATAACAGTTGCCTTGACCATGGTGTCTTTTCACAGCAATAGAACAATGGTTAAGACAAAAGTTTTAAGACTTTCCACATCCAAAATGCGCTGCTACCCAATTAAATATGACTCTCTGGGAGTAGGGCCTGTGCACAGATGTTTTGAAGAATTCTCTTTAAGAATGCTATTGTTGAGTCAGGGTTTTGAACTACCACTGTGGTCCTGTGCTTCTATTCTCCCATATTTAGAAGCCACCAAGAGAGTCAACCACCAGTGATGGCTCCTGGCTTTGACTCCAGGGGGCCTGGGAACCAGTGTTTGACACATCACCCAGATCGTGCTGCTGCTGGAAGGACCACAGTTTTAGAAGCATCTCCACTCTCTTCAGCAAGTGACCCCAGTGGTCCACATACTGCTTTACTTCTTGAGGTAACAGGAGACAGCTCCACTGGTGGGTTCAGTGGCAGAGCTGTGAAGCAAGGCCACACTCCCAGATATCCCAAGCAGGGTCATCTGGCCATCACACCACTGGGGGGGGGGCGGTAGCTCTTTTAGGGGTGTACACGCATGATCACATGACCCTGTGCCCCCTCTTGGAGGGGACAAAGACAAGTGAAGCACACCCAGAAGATGACAGAAGGCAACGTGTTACCTGTGGCAGGTAAAGCGAGCTGTGGTGCCACACACAAAGCAATGGTCTCTGTGACCTAAGGCAGTATGAGAATTTTCAGTGGGCTTTTTTTTTTTTACATATTTACATAGCAGAACATATGCTGAGGAAGACACATGTGTGAACATCCTCGGGTAAGCTGGGTTATATATAAGTCACAGGTTTCTGAAAAAGAAAGCTGATAGATTCTAGGACTTCTGGGCATGCTCAGTTCGGTACTATGATGAGCTAATGCACTCTAGGACACCTAAAACGATGAACCCGATTGGCTTGGTTATCTTGACTGGTTCCTCTGACGTTTCTCCAAAGAGTTTTAGCGGAAACAAAAGGAGTCACTTCAAAAATGCCTTAGCATCACTGAGAGGGGTGAGGGTGGGGCAAATTTCTCCCCAGCAACTATAGAAGCCCTCAGAAGGTGGCTGCAGTGCCTGATAATCCTGGCTGTGGAGCACGATGCTTTTGTAATGAATAAAGCACTTTCTTTCTTGCCAGATGAAAAGAATATTATTTGTGTGTCTGTGTGTATGTGAATGTATGCCCTTTGTGTGCACGCCCAGGAGCCTGGAAGAAGGCCTCAGACCCCCTGGAGTTGCAGTTACAGGCACTTGTGATCTGCCTGGGAACTGAACTTGGGTCCCCTGGAGAAGCAGCAAGTGCCCCTCTTCTTCCCTGATTGAGGAAGGTTTCTAGCTGCTCCTTGCCCAGATGTAATCTTTTTTTTCTTTTAGGTGGAGATGATGCTGGGGATTTTGCTATGTCCTGCAAAGCAAAGGACCCTTAAAACTCTCTTGAGAGAGCTCCGTCTTCATCTTGCGAGAGAAACTTCAAAAGCTCAGTTCTAATGAAGAACTAGTATCTTCCTGGGACACCTGCAGAAGTCTTCACCCACAGAGAGGGTGAACCAGAGCACTCAGATGCCCAAAGGCAAGATCAACTTCCCAAGAGCCCTTGCACTTCTGATAACGGAGGGTCTCGGGCATCAGACCCAGGGAGTGTGCTCCGTGAGTGATGGCCATGGGGCAAAGAGCTCACCTTGGGTGATAAAATATTTAGAATCTCACTTCATACCCCTATGTTTTATAAAGAAGACGACTCATGCATTTTTAAATTATTTTGTAAATCATGTCGATAGCTGACAGTGCAGATTTACCACTGTGGCTGCAATTTAAATACCAGGTTACCCTCTCATTATGTTAACAGGGAGAAAAGCCAGAGAGTTCTTCCCTCTGATCTGTCAGGAGCCTGCAGAGCTTCTCCTGATGAAAGCACCATGGCCCTGCTCTAGATCCTAGAGATGCTCCCCCATGGTGGGAAGGGTGGAAAGGGCTGCGATTGGGCACTCCTCGGGAGGAGCAAGGCGGACGGTGGGAGGCAGGCAGGTGGTGCCTATTAACTAGAACAGAGTGTTGCACGGGGCAGCATGGCCTCCACAGTGGAGGGGCCAAGTGCACTTGCTTTTCCTTATCAGAACTTAAGAATTCCTCAAAAGTGGTGTGTGTGTGTGTGTGTGTGTGTGTGTGTGTGTGTGTGTGTGTGTGTGTGTGTGTGTGCATGCATTTGGAGTGAGCATATTCATACCGGAAACTGTCATAGAATTATATTTCAATTCTAGGTGATGACAAAGGAGAAAGAACAGCTCGTAGAAAGTAGCTCGCAGACCCAGGGCATCTTAAGAGGTCTTACAAGAATAGCCTCATACACATGTATTGATTTTTATTTTCTTTTGAAGTACTTTTTAAAAATCAGAATTATTTTCATACAAAATATTGTGATCATGCTTTCCCCTTCCCCAACTTCTTCCAGATCTTCTCTGCCTTCCTACCTATTTAATTCTATCTTCTCTTTCTCTCTTAAAACAAAAACAAAAACAAACAAACAAACAAAAAAACTCTCAGAAACCTCAACCCAACCCAACCCAACCCAAAACAACAACAAACATGCACACACAAAACCCCCACAAAGTGCAGAAACAGAAATTAAAACTAAACAAGCAAAAGGCCAATAGGATAAAAACAATTCCCAAACAAAGCAAAATGAGAGAAAAAAAAATCCACAAAAGTACCATTAAGTTTGTTTTGTGTTGGCTAACCACTCTTGAATATAGGCACGGCCTGAAGTGTGGTTAATATACACAGTGAGACTAAATTGTAGAAAAATGATTTTTTTCTTTGTGAGTGGCTATCAATTGTAGATATCTCCTGGAAGGCGTTGTTTTTTTGTTGTCAACTATCACCTCTAGATCTTATAATCTTTCTGATTCCTCTTCTGCCCGTCGTGTGTAGGGCTTTGATGAAGCCCTATTTAGGACTGAGTGGTCCAAAGTGTCCTATTCTCTGCACGTTACCCATGTGTAGGTCTCTGAGTTAGTTTTTATGAACTGGAAGAAGAAGTTTTTCTGTTAGCTGATCAAGGTACTGACCTATGGGTAGAGCAGTATGTCTTTAGATGTTTTATTGCCATGCTCTTTTAGCATAATAATAGTGGTAGCAGTAGCACTGGAGCCGGGACCTATCAAGCCTCAGGTTCTTGGCCAACTTAGCAGTGTCAGCTGTGGGTTCTAGTTCATGAAGTGAGCTAGGATTAAATCCAGTCAAACAGTGGTTGGCTGCTTTTATAACATTTGTGCCGCTATTGGATGAGTATATCTATCTATCTATCTATCTATCTATCTATCTATCTATCTATCTATCTATCTATCTATATCTTGCAAGTAGGCTGCTGTTAACAGTGTGCAGGGTTTGCAGCTGATAGGAGCATGCAGAATACCTTCCAGTGCCATGAACACATGTCAGTAGGAGGGAAGCTTCTAGTTAGGCACCAACTTGACTTCTCTGTGTTTGATGCAACGTGTAAATGTTGACTTCAGCGATAGGGCCTCATCATTAGGTTTCAGAGGACAACTAATAGCCTTGACAATAGCTTGTGATGCTTGGGAGTTTCCATGAGGCCCCTTTGGCCAGCAACTTGATGAGACGTAACCTTGCGTTTTAGTCCTTGCTCTACTGCTGAGAAGAGACGCCGTGACCATGGAAACTCTTATAAAGGAAAAACATTTATCTAGAGCTTTCCTACAGTTTCAGAGGGTTAGTGTATTGCTATTATGGCGAGAAGCATGGTACATGTGGGCAGACATGGCGTTGGAGTGGTAAGTGAGAGCTCCGCATCTGGATATCCTGGCAGCAGGAAGACAGACACACACTGGGACGGGCTTGAACTTTTGAAACCTTCAAAGTCTACCTCAGCCACACACTTTCGCCAACAAGACCACTACCTATTCCAATAAAGCCACACCTTCTAATTACTCTTAAGCAGTACCACTCCCAAGTGACCAAGCATTCAAATATATTAGCCTATGGAGGGCAGTCTCTGTCAGACCACCACATCATGTCTGGCACTGTAGGTTTTACTTATTCAGGAAGGTTCTACAGTCACAGGCCTCCATATGCTTTTTCAAATGGCCTTTAGTGTTATTCGGCCCTCCTTTATTCTTCTCTTCCACCCTTTTCTCCATTTAATCCTTCTATTATCGTTTCCTTTTCATCTCTCCATTGCAATATATTCTATTTCCCCTTCCTTGAGAGCCTCCTCTGCCCCACAAGTCCCTTACCACATACATTGTCTCTGTGGTGATTCAAGTTGTAGCAGACAAATGGAAGGCTTAAAAGATAACACCACATATAAGAGAAAACATAGAATAGTTGTCTTTTTATGTCTGGGTTACCTCACTCTGGATAATTGTAGATCTATTTACCTGAAATTCAATAATTCCATTTTTCTTAATAGCAGAATAGTATTCCATTGTATAAACGCACCATGTTTTGTTGCCTTTTATTACCTATTTACTTCTTTGAATTCCTTTTGCAAAAATGCTTCAATTCCATTTTACTCATATGAATGCTTTGTGTGCATGTTTGTCTGTGCACTGTGTGATTTCCTGATGTCTGTGGAAGCCGGATGAAGGCATGTGGAATGGAGCTATTAGATAGCTGTGAGCCAACACGTGAGTGCTGGGAATTGAACCAGGTTCTCTGGAAGAGAAGCAAATGCTCTTAATCCCAGAACTATCGATCCAGTCCCTAATTATTGAAGTGTGTGTGTGTGTGTGTGTGTGTGTGTGTGTGTGTGTGTGTGTATGTGTGTGTATGTGTGTGTGTGTTGGGGTCAGGGGGTACAAGTATCTGAAGAGGCCAGAGGTGTCAGATTCCCTGGAGCTGTAGGTGTGGATGTCTGTGTGGGCTCACATTTTGACAGTTTGGTCTCTGGATTATTGCCCCCTTTTTTTGGGGGGGCATGTGTGTATACATGGGTGTGGATAGTGTGTGCGTATGTCAGCTGCATGTGCATTTACATACTTGGAGGTTAGAGACCAAGCCCGAGTGTCAACCTGTTGGAATTGTCCACTCTGCTTTTTGAGACTAGGCCTCTCACTGGCCTGGAACTTACCACCCAGGCGAGGCTGACTGTCCAGGGATCCATCTGCCCCGCCTCCCCGGTGCTGCGATTACAAGTGTGTAGCATCACACCTGGCTTTTGTGTTTTTGTTCTTATGTGTTCTGGGGATCAAGCTCAGGTCCTTGTGTTTGTGAGGCAACCATTAAGAGAACCATCTCCCCAGCAAAGGGGGATAGTTCTATCCAAGGGGTTTTGCACTGCCTGGCTCATCTGCCTGATAAATCTCTCTCTTACCACCTGGGCTCTTCTTGTAGGAGGGAGGACGAGGTCTTGAATGCAGGTTGTTTGACTGTAGAACCCACCCACTTGACCACTTCCCGAAACATCTCTCGTAGGAACTCATTCCAAGTCCAAGACCCACCCCTGATTCCATTTTCCCTCCATCTTCTCACCATTGCTTAAATCTAGCCATTATCTAATGATTCTCAACACTCCAGAAAGACACTTTAGACCCTTACCAACCCCGCTCATGTCCTCCTAATCCCTTGGCAACCAGTCATCTGCTGCTGTGTTTATAAATCTGCCTTGGCTGGCGTTTAGTGAAGATAAGGTCAGCCAATATATTGCCTTTTTGTCTGGTCTCTTCTGCTTTATTGTGTTTCTGTGCTTTTAAACTCCTAGGTATTGCTGATAGCAGGATGTTTGTGAGTTGGTGTGTGTGTGTGTGTGTGTGTGTGTGTGTGTGTGTGTGTGTGTGTGTGTGTGATGGAAGTTTTTAATTGTCAGCTTGCCAAAAACCTAGATCACAAGGGAAGAAAGCCTCAGTTGAGAGACTGGCGAGATCAGATTGGCTGGTGGGTGTGTCTGGAACGGGGCTGTCTTGATTGATAATTGTTGTAGGACCCCCAGCCTATTGTAGGAATCATCACTTTGTGGGCTGGCCTGGAACTGTATACGAGTGTAGAAATCTCTATGAGGATCAAGCAAGCAGAAAGCAAGAGTGAGTTATTCTCTATGCTCTTGGTTGTGGATGTGATGTGACTGGCTGCTTGAGTCCTCCCTGCCTTGAATTTCTCAAAATGACTGAGTGTAACTTTGAATTGTAAGCCAACCCCACTTTCCTCCCACATGTTTTTTTCCCCTCACAGTGTTTGTCATTGCAACAGAAATGAAACTAGGACAGTGGGGGAATCACTCAACTTGTATTTATAACCTTTCTTGTATTCCAGGCATGGGAGGGCATTACTTAGCAAGGCCGGATGTTAGCAGGAAGTAGAGCCTGCCGTGATAGGAAGGTTTTGGTCCACCGTGTGAAGGCTGTTGGTGCACATGTTGACAGGCTCCATCTTTTCAGTGCATCCTTCTGCTTCTGGTTCTTGCCTGGAGGTACCCTGCCCTCTCTCTGTCACAGATGCATTGGGGCTAGAAGGAGCATACTCACCTTTCAGTACCAGTTATGCGATTCTCCTGAAAATGAGGCCCTTCTAGATTATCAAGGTACTTTCGGCTCTGTATGAAGTTAGGTGGGTCTTTGCTACAGTCCCTGCGGGACTGTCGGAGGACACTCCCAATCCTGCCATAGACATGAAAGGAGAGTTTCAGTGAGCACTTACTATACACCTCTTCTGTGCTTTTTGTGTGTTCTTGTGAGTATATGTGTGCTCAGGTGGAAGGTATCAGGGGGCGACGCTGGGCGTCTCTCTGCTATTCCATTTTGCCTTTTGAGACAGCATCTCACATTGAACCTGAAGCTCACTGAGCTGTCTATGCTGGCTGGCCAGAGAGCTCCGGAGAGCCCTCCATTTCTGCTTCCTCAGTTCTGAGATACAGCCATAGGTCACTAGTCTCAGCATTTACATGGGTGCTGGGGACTGAATTTGGGTCCTCGCGCTTGTGCAGCAAGCACGGAGCCATCTCTCCCTCCTCGGGCTGTGGTTATGACCATTGTCTCATACCCATTCCAGAACGTTCCCCCAAAGGCTTTCCGTTTTACCTCCACTGTTCAGCGGACGAAGTCAAGGCACAGAGCATGAGATAGAGTCAACTCTAACCAACTCTCATGCCGTTGAGTCAAAATTCAACTCTGGGTCTAATTTCAAATCCTAAACTCTTTCTGCTTGGCACACAAAAAAGGCAAGGATCTGGATCTGGTTACTCCGTGCAGTTTGATGGCTTTGACGGTCTCTGGGTTTACTGTTTTTAGGTTATTTGGCTCGTGAGTGCAGGAATGAAAAATGGCCTGTGGCAAGTTAAGATTAAAAAGCGAGACATTTAAAGAAAGATAAGGATTCCGCAGAAGGTACAGGACAGTCAAGGATCAATAAAGACGTGGCTGGAGCAGTACCTCAGCCGTTAAGGGTGTGCACTGCTCTTGCAGAGGACTTGCACGGCGGGCAGCTCACAGCTGCCGACAAGCCCAGTGCTAGGCAATCTGATGCCTCTGTGGCTTCTGAGAGCACCTGTACTTGACCCTTCCAACCCAACAAATCCGGAATTGAAAATGGAAAATTTAGGGTGGGAGAAGACTCAGAGTGAAGATAACTTAGCCCTCTTCTAGAGGACCAAGTCTCAGAACCCTTGTCGGATGGCTCGCAACCCCCTACAACTCCAGTCCCAGGTGATGCCTCACCTCTGGCTTCTATAAGAATCTACACTGACACCCACGTGTCCGCATATAGAGAAGCACACATACACAGAGTTAAAAGTAATAAAAATAAACCTTAATAAAAGGAATCAGGCCCGCTCTGGGGACATGACCTAAGGACGCTGTGATGCTTGCTGCTGGGGCGCTGTGACTTAACTCCAATGACACACAGATTCTAAATCCCCATCTTCCAAATGTCAAAGGCCAAATGGGAGATCTGACTTTTTCAGCTTCAATAAAGTGCTCGTGGCTGGCATCATTCAGCTGTGGCTGGATGAAAGAGGGGGAGCCTTACAGATATTCCATAGGTCTTGGGTGTTAATTCTGAAAGTTTTTGCCACCCCCTTTTGTTTTTCATCAATCACAAAGAAAACTTTGAGTATATGCTCTTGCTTTATATTTTAGACAACTTTTAAAAATATTTATTATTATTATTATTATTATTATTATTATTATTATTATTATTATTATTTATACAATGTTCTGCCTGCATTCACACCTGCATATAGGCCAGAAGAGGGGATCAGATCACATTACAGATGGTTGTGAACCACCATGTGGTTGCTGGGAATTGAACTCAGGACCTTTGGAAGAGCAGGCGGTGCTCTTAACCATTGAACCATCTCTCCAGCCCCTGCTCTTGCTTGTGAGACAAATCAAAACAAGAATGTAGAGACCCGAAGAGAGAATTCGTTGGAAATACTGACTTTAAAGGTACAGTGAGCCCGTGCTCACTTGGTCCAGATAGTGAATACCAGGACTGGAGAGATGGCTGACTGGAGAGATGCAAGCGTGAGGACTTGAGTTCAATACCCAGTAGGCACACAAAAGGTGGGCTTGTGTCTGTAAGCCAATCACTTGCTCGCCAGCCAGTCTAGTCAAACTAGTGAGCACCGGGTTCAGTGAGATGAGAGATCTCATCTCAAAGTCAATGGGGATACTGATAGAGACACCCGATGCCTGTACACACCGTGCACGCACACACACCACATGCATATGTGTACACACAGAGAGAAACTGGAACAGCATAAGTAGGAACAAATAATAGGATACGCGAAATGAGTGATAAAAATAGCAAAAATGGCTGGTCGTGGTGGCACCTGCCTTTAATCCCAGTACTCCGGAGGCAAAGGCAAGGCAGGCGGATCTCTGTGAGTTTGAGGCCAGCCTGGTGTCCTGAGTGAGTTCAGGACAGCCAGGGCCATTACACAGAGAAACCCTGTCTCACAAGATCAAAACCAACTAACCAGCCAAACAAAACAATAAAAACCTCTCCCACGCCAGGAACCTAAATACTGCCTGTTCTGACTGTGTGAACCTACAGTGTTCAGGAGAAGCCACGGCAAACTCATCTGGAGAGTGCAAGCTCGCATCTTGACTGTGCCACGGCACAGACGGATACCAGGTCTGCAAGAACAATCAGAGCGCCTTGTTCCTGTCCATCACAGCATGGGAACATCAGCCTCGGTGTCAATTTGTTAGAGGGTGACATCAGCGACAACTGAAGCAGAGTGTCATTAGCGGACGAGATGATTCCATCAAAGCGAAATCTCACAAACAATACATCGCTGTTTGTCATCGAGACACTCAGTCCACCAGGGGCTGCTCCCCAAACTCCCATAATCAATTTCTGCTAATTTACCAATTCTGAAGCTCTGCAAGGGTGCTGGTAATTTCATATTTTACACACCCACAGAGGTTACGGTAATTGATTCAGTTCTAGAAAGTGTTGTAATGACTTTGAATGAACTTGAAAGATTTTGCATTTGTTTTCGGAGGCTGGTAGAGAAAGTGATTCAAAGTCTGCCACACGGGCACAATTTGTAAAGGTTGGACAGGAAGGGCGACGGATTAGCTTTCCTTGCAGACAGCCATCTTCTCGTTGCAACCGCCCTGCTCACAAGGCAGGCTGGGCTCACACACAGACACCGCCTTTCTTTTGATCTGTGTCTTCATGATGGTGAAAATCACCTCTGAACATCTGAAGGGTATGTGTGTGGGGGTGGGGTGGGGTGGGGGGAGGTCAATTACTGAAAAAGAATCCACTTAGAATGACTTGGATTTCTTAATTCTATTTTTTTTTAAAAGTAAATTCTCTAAAAGTAAGTTAGCAAAAACAAAAAGTAGTAGAAAATTTTTTTCTTGATTTTGGTAACTGCTGAAAGACTGTAACACACAAAAACACACCCTGCCCCCTTCCTTCCTCAGAGGCGAGGAAAAAGGGTGGCTTTCCTTCAACTTCACTTTGCTCTGACGACCCTAGGTTGTGTATCCTGCCTGTCTCCTTCAGCCTGATCAAGGGTGAATTGAACCCAGACACCAGGAAAAGAGCCCTTCAGCCCTCTTACAGTGACACCCGAAGTGGTTATTGTTTTCTATTTCTGGGTCCGGATGCTATGTTGAACATGCTTTTGAGGAATACACTTCATTAATTATTTTTGGATAATATCTTACCCATTCTTTGAAAATAGTATATATTTGACAATGTATTTTGTCCATGTGGACACAAAACTACCTCCCCAACCATCCCTGTGCTCCCATATCCTGTCTTCTGATGCTATCTCTGTCCTTTAAAAAATTATTATTAATAACCCTGAGTTAATGAATCTTCCTATGTGCACATGGGTACGGGGTCATCCACTGTGTCATAGGTAACCTACCAAAGGCCACATCCCTTGGCAGCCGACAATTGCCAATACTTCCTCAGGGTGGGTGGGGCCTTGGGGCGGCCTTCCTCGGTCCTTGATGAGGGTGAAGCCTTCACGGCTTGACCTTGTGCAGGTAAGCACAGCTGCTGGCTGAGTCACATGCAGAAGCCAGCATTGCACAATTATCTTTCCCACCCACAGGCTCTTTACCCTGAACATTTTATCTTAGACTGTAAGAACACTACATCTGGATGAATCCCCCGAAGGCTCCTCAACACAGACGATGCAGCCGAGGCTCAGCAGGGCACCACAGCTTGCCTATGCTTCCTTGCATTGTGTCCATAAACACTCTACTGCCCCGCCATTCCTCCCCAGTGGTGTGCTGGCAAATTCTCAATGGCCAGATTTGTCTAGTTTTAAATAGTTAAACTGTTTATTCTTTGTATTTCAGATGAGTGACGATGCACTTCATTATGTTTGTACAGCGCACAGCTGTCCTGTACGTTCACTTCCCGTTAGGCTCCCTCACGCCTCCTCCTGTACTCTGAGTCCCATGCCTGTCCCTAAGTGGTTCTTTTATTTGTTAGGTATGGTTTTAAAAATTTAGATTCTGCACACGAGAGACAACATGTGACACTTATTTTCTGTCTCTGCCTCCATTATTCTCTCTTGTTCTTTTTCTACACTATCACTCTTTTGCTTTCATATCACACACACACATACACACATGCACACACATACACACATTCACACATACACACGCATACACACATACACACACATACACACATATACACATACATATACACATGCACACATGGACACACATACACACATGCACACATGGACACACATACACACATGCACACGCATACACACATACACACACATACACATACACACACATATACACATATACACTCACACACACGTACATACACACATACATATATATATACACATATACATATACACACATACACACACATACACACACATACATACACACATACACGCACACTCACAGACACACTCATACACACATACACACATATACACACATACACACATACATACACACATACACACACACTCACACACACACAGGGTCTTCCATAAGAAAGAACATGCTATTTGTTTTTTTGGAGTTTGACTTACTTCATGTAAGATGATCTCCATTTCTGCACAGTTTTTTTTTTTATGATTTAATAAAACTCCATTTGTACACATAGCACATTAAAGTTACTATTTTTAAAGTTATTTTATTAGAGACTTTGCATAGCTATGTGTGTGTAACAATACTTGGCTCTGATTCATCTTCCTCGCTATCTACCCTCCTCACCACTTCAGTCCCCAACATGCTGGTTCCCAACTCACCCTCCAAACCCTTCTGCATAATCATGCATTTTAAGTTTTTAAAACTTGTGTCTGTGCGCCGTGTGCGTGCAGTGCCTATGGAAACCAGAAGAGGACACAGGACCCCTTGGGACTGGACTTACAGGTGATTGTGAGCTTCCCCTGTGGGTGCTGAGGATTGCACTTGGAGCCTCTCGAGGAACAACCAGTGCTCTGAACGGAGGAGCCATTTCTCCAGTCCGTCCCCATCATGCATCTTTCGAGGGACGTCTAGGCCAGCAGCCAGCTTCCAAGGAAGCACTACACGAAGATCTGACTGTAGATTCCGCCCATGACTATGGTGAAAAAAATTTTCCATAGTGAGTTTCACTGACATGAAGTGATAGAATAAGAAAGACAAATACATGGAGGTCTCTGATGCGGCTGTAGTGCTGCCCGCCCCCGCCCCCCATCACCCCCCACCCTCCGCCCATCCCCCAACCCCGCTAAGCTCTTCGCCGGCTCCCTTTGTTCCTCATTTTTCAGTTCACTTCTCACACGCCTGCTCAGACGGCTTTTCTCTGTTACCTCACTTTGCTCTCTGACTCTTGACAATGACTACATTGGCTCCGTCTTCTGATTTCCACCACAGTTCATACCCATATCCTCATCAAATCCTATACTTTGTCTCTGGCACCCTAATGAAAGTAAAGTCATACTGAAACATGGCTAGATTCCTACAGGACCCATTTCCGAAACGCCGCAGTGCAGTAGCCAGCCACAGGGCTGGAATGGAACGGAGACGTTTGCTCACTGGTGGGGGGAGGGCATTTTCAACACCTGAGTGCTCTGGTTAGCAATGAGCCGTAAAACCCACTCACACACGCCTACACCTGAGCACACACAGATGGACTCAGAGAAAACAAAGGGCTCTTCAATGAGGAGGTAGCAGTTTGGAGGAGATGGTTGCCTCCTGGGATGGGCTCTGGAACTCTAGGAGAAAGCAAGAACCGCTGTTTATCACTGAGGAGCGACGAGGGTTTAGACACCCCGCACAGCTCCCCGAAGCACAATTAGGCCATATTGAAAACATTCTAATCTTCGTCTTGGAGGGGGCCTCTGAGACTGCTCCTGGGAGACGGCAGCAGAGCTAAATTTATAAGGAGAAAGCGAACCAATAGGGAAGACGAAAACCTGCATCTTCAGGGAGCCATGAGGTAGTCAGAAGGCAGAAGGTGGTTAGGTGTGGGTGGAGCCTGCAGAGGATGGAGAAGGATGGAGGAAACTTGGGAGGAGGTAACCCATCAAAGAGGAAACAGATTGGATGCAGGGGCGACAGTTAATCTTTTATCCCCACAGTAGAATTCTGGGTAGGATGCCGTGAGTGGGGAGAGAGATGGCCAAAGTTGACTGCAAAGGCTCTCCTAGCCTCGCTACTTTCCTTGTAAAGCCTTTTCATGGCCTCAGCCGTGGACACTTGTCATTGGGCCTCTGGGGTGGCCTTTTTGATCCATTTTTACCACCAAAACAAAAACGAAAGGTGGAAAAAAAAAAAAAAGAAAAAAGAAATGAGATAGAAGGAGCTATGTTTACTGAGCTTTTACTGGGCATCGGTCACATCCCAGGGATCTTATGAGATATTAATTTTTATTTATTTGTTTTACCATTTTTCATTGGCTTATGTGTGGTATGAATGTGTGTATCTGTGCTGTTTTGTATTTGTATGGGTGCACACACGTGTATGTGTGCATGCAAATGTATACACATGTAATATAGAGACTCAAGGTTCACAATTTCATGTTGGAGATCATTCCTGATCACTCTTCTACCTTGTTAATTGAGGCGAGGTTTTTCAGTCAGACCCAGAGCTTAGGGATATGGCTAATTTTCGTACCCAGCTTGCTCTGGGAATCCCCCAGTCTCTGCTTTCTGAAGCTGGAATTACACACAGACTGCAATGCTCAACTGACATGTACTCGGGTTTCTTGGGACCTGAACTCTGGTCCTCACGTTTGCGTGGCAAATGCTTTAACCACTGAGCAACCTCTCCAGTCCTGCTGGATACTTTGATATACGAGGATTCCCTGAGCCTTGAGCAGAACCATCAAGAAAGCATTGGTAACTCCATCTTAACTTTTAGAAATGCACGGTCACGGAGGCAAGTTGGGTTATCAGAATGAAGCGTTAAATGCTCTTTCACTGAACCCCTAAGGGGAGGCTTTTGTCTAAAAGAGCCAGGTAGGACATCTGCCTTAGCTTCTGGGCGTGCTGGAATCTCCTTCTCCCCCTACCTTAGGACACCCATGCAGCCCACAGCCCCGGCAGAATTTGTCTCTGATGACCGCCACGTCCCCTGCCTGGCTCATTCCGTCTCTCTGCATGCTGCAGCCTGCAAAATGCCAGCAGACCTAGCTAATGTTCCTGAACGGCCCCTTCCGAGAGACTCGGACAACAGCCTAGTTACCTCCGACCAATGGCAGGCCAGCTCCCCGCTTGGGCTCCTCATCTAGAGGCATTCCATTTTTTTTCAGGAGTGTCAAGCAGGCGTCTGAGAGCTGCTGTGAAGGTAATTAGGAAATTTGGCCATGGAGACCTCGTTCTCTTGCTCCGTGGAAGAGAAAGAGGAGTGATGAAGGGCCGGTGGATGCCTCTCTCTGCCATGCCCTCCCCCGCCCCCCGGCCCCCGCAGCTCCTGCACTGTGCAGCTGGGAGAAAAATTATAGCTCCAGGGTGAGAAGCGAGAGGGCAGGGAAGTAACGGAAGGTGTGTAACATAGAACTCTGGGCTGGGCAGTTATTTCCTGTCTGTCTTTCAAACAAGCTCGAGGCTGGCACGAGGCTGTCTTCTCTCTTTTCCTCCAGCCACAGTCCTTTTCTGTATGCCTCCTTCATTTCCAAACTCTCCCGCAATTGGTGAACACAGCTATTAAGATGAAATTATGGCTCCTCTATTCACCAAAACCCAGAGGCCATCTTTGCTTCTTCGCTTTGCTTTATCCTCAAGTCCCGCCCACTGGCAGGGTCTGTTGCCTCAGCATCCACCACATGCATTCGATTATGGCCTTCCATGTCTGATGCTACCCAGCGCAGCTCTCCGCTGGACCACCATGGCAGTTCTTGAGTATACTGAAAAAAAAATGCAGACTGGGTGCCTGTTCCTGCTGCATCTGCTGTGGACATTGTCCTCTGGACACGACATGGCTGTTGCCATCTTCCCCCAGCAACTGTGATTAATCTCACAGGGCCCTCCCAACACCTAATCCCGGGATGTTCCCTCACTGGAGGAGGGGAGGGAAAAGGTCATTAGATCTGAGAGAAGTCGCCTGGGTGCATCTAATCCTGCTCCAGATGCACACGGTGGTAGAATATGAAGGTGGTGGTGAGGGTACCTCATCTTTGCAGTTTTGGGGAGGTTGTCATTCATGTCGGTGTGGGACTCTTTTTTGGGGAGGGATGTAGCTGTTCTGAGGTTACTCATGCCCCTGTGACCAGCCACTCAGGTCTTGGAAGTTAGCTGTGCTGTTTAGATTTTTGTCAGCTTGTACCAACAAGAGGCACCCGGGAGGAATGAGCCTTAGCTCAGGAACTGTCTCCTTCACACTTGTCTGTGGGACATTTTTTTTTGGATTGGCGACTGATGTGTGAGGGTTCCGCCTGCTATGGGCAGTGCTATCCCTGTGAGGGTGGGCTTGGGCTCCCTAAGAAAGGCGGATGAACAAGCTAGAGCAAACCAGCAAGCAACATTCCTTCCTGGTCTCTGCTTCTGTTTGTAGAAACTAGTTTGTAGCTCCAGGCTCCCACCTTGAGTTCCTGCCTCAGCTTCTCTCAGGGACGGACTACACACTGTAAGATGAAATAAACCATTCACCCACCCAACTGGGCGTGGCTGGAACGGCTCCTTTGTTCTGTTGTTGCTGCCTTTTCTTGGGTGGAGAGATGTCTATTTGTGTCTCCTTAAGGAAAAATCAGGTAGCACCACTTCAACCAACAATACCCACCCATGCCTGCCCCTCTGGGTTTTCATCTTTACTGTTTCTCAGCAGTTACTCCAGTGCAAGCACCCTGGCCTTCATCATGTTTCTGAAACGCCACGCACTGGGCCTGTGTACTTTGCCATTGGATGGTTCTTCTTTGAGGCCACTGTGTGGCTGAGGTTACCTCCATGTCTGATATTATCTTTCCAGGAAGGTATTTTCTGAACACCTCTTCTACAGCTAAGTGATTACCTCTTGCTCCTCAGTAGAATACACCCCACTGCCCCCATTACTTCCCTAGCAGTAGAGGAGCCATGTAAACTTAGAGACTTTTCTTGTCTGCCCATCATGGCATTCCCATGATCAGAACAGGGAAAAAGAAGCCACTTGTTAGAAGGACGAACATACCAGGTGTGAAGCCGAAGAGTTTATTTATCACATCTTGTCGCTCTCTCCATATCCATGGTTAGGCTTTGTTTTCACCCTCAATTTATTGGAGAGGAGCCTAAGAGATGACACGTTCCCATGGACAATAGCCAGATCATGTAGGACAGCAGCACTCTGACGCCAGACTGCCAGGACTCAGTCAACAAACAACTTCTCTGAGAAACAGGTTTGCTCCTGCTTCCAGCTCAGGACCAACAAGAGAATCAAGTGTGAGCCTGCCACAGCATGCAGCACACAGGGTACATACAGCACAGAGGATGCATATAGCACACAGGCTACATATGCAAGATACATGCAGCATACAGGATGCATATCTAGCATACAGGATACATATACAGGATACATATAGCATACAGGATACACACACAGGATACATATAGCATACAGAATGCATATACAGGATACATATAGCATACAGGATACATACAGTATACAGGACACACACACAGGATACATACAGCATACAGGATACATATACAGGATACATACAGTATACAGGATACACACACAGGATACATACAGCATACAGGATGCATATACAGGATACATATAGCATACAGGATACATACAGTATACAGGACACACACACAGGATACATACAGCATACAGGATACATATACAGGATACATACAGTATACAGGATACACACACAGGATACATACAGCATACAGGATGCATATACAGGATACATATAGCATACAGGATGCATACAGCATACAGGATACATACAGCATACAGGATGCATACAGCACACAGGACACACACACAGGATACATATAGCATGCAGGATACATACACAGGATACATACAGCATGCAGGATGCTCATTGAGAGAGTGAGCCTCTTCCAGCATCTGTTGCTAAACCCCAGTCAGGGCATGCCTAAAGTCTTTCTTTTTTTCTGCTATAAGCCTCCCCCGTTCCTCTGCATCTTGATCAGGTACAATCATCGGTGACTGACCCCATACCTACAGAAAACCTTGAGCAAATGGCTTCTACTCATTCTTATTTGGATGGTCTTTGTGTATTTACCCCAAGTGGTTGTTTGAATGAGAATGGCCCGCCCACACAGGCTCATATGTTTGAATGCTCGGCGGAACTGCTTAGGGAAAGATTAGGAGGCGTGGCCTTGCTGGAGGGGGTGTGACACATGCTAGTGAATCAGGATGTGAGCTCTCAGCTACTGCTCCAGCGCCATGCCTGCCTGCTGCCATGCCTCCCACCACAATGGTGATGGACTCACCCTCTGAAACTGTAAGGCCACAATAAACTATTTTTTTCCTGTAAGTTCCCGTGATTATAGTGCCTAATGGCAGCAATACAAAACTACCTAATGGAGTTAGTAACCAAATGGAGGCAGCTTTGGGCAACTAGTAGTGTCTCAAGATCAATCAACTAAGGAAGAGGCTCTTGCTTATGTATTCGATTTGATGGGGAAAAGCGCTACTCTTCTTTCAGCATGCCACGCTGTATTTCAAGGAGGTTTCTCCTTTTTTCTGCTTCCAACCAAAAACATGAATGGTATAGCCACTGAAAAGGGGGGATAGTGAAGAGGGAGTATAGGAGGGAAGAACAGCAAAGCAAAAAGCCAAGGTCAGTGGCAGGAAGAGCAGCACAAACCACTCAATTACAGACGAGTGCTAAATGCTGAGCATCAATCATTTGCCTTTATGTTGTTATTTGTCTAAAGATAAGTCTGACTATGGAGAGACTCGAAGGAGAGGAGTAATTAGTATTCCCATCCATCTCAATGAGAGATAATAATAATATTAATTAATAGCCATGCCAGGGTGCAGTGGAAAAATTTAGAGTCTATAGGCAGGAGACCTTGAGAGACCACATTTTTTCCTGAGGGCTTTTCTGACAGGTGCCCATCTGTTATGGGAGCAAGCAGAGATTCTTTGCCTCTTCTGTCAAATGCAGCCAGTCCTCAATTCCTCATCCTGTCATGCTAGATGTGGGAATATATCAGGGATAGGTTAGAGTCCCAGGGAGCTGGTGGGCCAGGGCTAGGGATTGGGCTGGGGGCATGAGATTTCCACTTCATAATCCCCCAGAGTAGTGGTGGTACCTAGATGGGGTCAGACGAATAGGAGGTCTCTGGAAAGAACGCTGCTGGGAGTTCTTCAGCACTAGGGCCCATCTTCCGATGACACCACAGGTTTTTCACTGAGGCGTTGTGACTTGTCTTGCTACTGCACCAAAATACCCGGGCGAAACAACATCAAGAAAGGAAGGGTTTACTTAGGCTTAGGGTTTGAGAGGGTCACCGATTACGGTGTTCCAGGCATGGCAGCAGGTGCTTGAGGCAGCTGCTTGCATCACATCCACCGTCAGGAAGCAGAGCCACAAGCGTTAGTGTACAGTTCACTTTCTGCTCTTTGTTCCGTCCAGGACCCCAGCTGGCACTGCAGACATCCAAGGCGGGGCTTACCTCAGTCAACCCAGTCGCTAAACTGTTTCATACGCGTGCTCAGAGTTTTGTCTCTACAGTTCGCCACAGCCACCAACAGGGACAACCTCTACCTGGCTCTCAGCCTACAGTTAGGTTAGAACTGGCCCAACCTTCTCTTTTAATCCCCAGGGATAGCACATGGTCTAGACTTGGTGGGTCAGTATACTTCCCTTTTTTGACCACTCTGGTCTAGGGAAGGCCAAGAGGAAGACTTGAGGTTAACTAAGGATTTGGAGCAGGCCGACAATAAGAAGATGAGAAGTCATAATAGAGCCAGGGGCAATCAGTAGACCATAGGGACTTTCTTGCCTTGCATCTCACTAGACATGTCCTCTATCAAGCACTGCTGGACTAGCCTCTAAGATCATTGGCATTGCTGCTCAGTCTGGCAGATTATTTTACTTTTTCCTCAGCCAGATGCTCAGGGTACATTTGCATGATGCAGTAGTGGTATATGAAAAAACAAACAAACAAACAAACAAACAAAAAACCAACCCTAGCAGATATCAGATGACTGAGTAGATGGGTGTCTGAGTGTTGCCGTCCGTGCAGCTTGCCAGTGGATCAGGCAGTTCTTACTCTGTGGCTTCTGTCCGTTGAGAGCACTGGAGCCTGTTTCCAGTTTATAACCCCAGTGGTTAAAATAGCCCAGGTGTAGACAATTAAGTAGAAAGTGGCAACATCTGCGAAAATTTCATAATTACGCTATTTATAGGAAAACAAGCTACACAATGGCAATATTTAACAGTAATTGCTTGGGACTAAGTACTAAGTAGATTGGATGTGAAATAAAAGAAGCATTATACCTGGATACACGTTGTAGCCCGCTTCTTAAAGCCAAACGCTTGTTTCTCTCTGCCTCAGGCTGACGTTTTCACAGACTAGGGTTTAAAATTTACCTTGACTTGGTAGGTTCTAGAATGGTATTTCTGATCTATGGTGGACAAATAATCTGAATTTCTGAGTGGGTCCAGAACTTATATTTTATTTTTTTAAGTTTTATTTATGTATATTTTATTAATTTATTCATATTATATCTAAATTGTTATCCCATCCCTTGTATCCTCCCATTTCTCCCTCCCTCCTGCTTTCTCCCTACTTCCCTCCCCTAGAACTTACATCTTAAAAGTATTTTTTTTCTTCTTTTTTTTTTAATTAATTTATTCTTGTTACATCTCAATGTTTATCCCATCCCTTGTATCCTCCCATTCCTCCCCCACCCCATTTTCCCATTATTCCCCTCCCCTATGACTGTTCCTGAGGGGGATTACCTCCCCCTATATGTTCTCATAGGGTATCAAGTCTCTTCTTGGCTACCTGCTGTCCTTCCTCTGAGTGCCACCAGGTCTCCCCCTCCAGGGGACATGGTCAAATGTGAGGCACCATAGTACGTGAGAAAGTCATATCACACTCTCCACTCAACTGTGGAGAATATTCTGACCATTGACTAGATCTGGGAAGGGGTTTAAAGTTTACCTTCTGTATTGTCCTTGGCTGGTGCCTTAGTTTGAGCGGGACCCCTGGGCCCAAATCTGCCTATCATAATGTTCTACTTGTAGATTTCTAGGACCCTCTGGATCCTTTTATTTTGCTATTCTCCCATGCGTCTCTCATTTAGAGTCCCAATAGGATGCCTTCCCCTCTGTCCCAGTTTCCTGGTAAGTGAAGGCTTTCGTGGGACATGCCCCTTGGGCTAGTATGCAGATATAAGTGAGTATATACCATTTGAGTCTTTCTGCTTCTGGGCTAACTCACTCGTTATGATCATTTCTAGCTCAATCCATTTATCCACAAATTTCGGGAATTCATTGTTTTTAATAGCTGAGTAGTATTCCATAGTGTATATGTACCACAGTTTCTTTATCCACTCTTCTACTGAGGGACACTTAGGCTGTTTCCATGTTCTGGCTATTATGAATAAGGCTGCTATGAACATGGTTGAGCAAATTTTCTTGTTGTGTGCTGGAGCATCTTCTGGGTATATTCCAAGGAGTGGAATAGCTGGGTCTTGAGGAAGCCCTATTCCCATTTTTCTGAGATAGCACCAGATAGATTTCCAAAGTGGCTGTACTAGTTTGCATTCCCACCAGCAATGAAGGAGTGTTCCTCTCTTCCCACATCCTCGCCAGCATGTGGTGTCGCTTGAATTTATGATCTTAGCCATTCTGATGGGTGTAAGATGGAATCTCAGAGTTGTTTTGATTTGCATTTCCCTGATGACTAAGGAGGTTGAGCATTTCTTTAAGTGTTTCTCAGCCATTTGATACTCCTCTGTTGAGAATTCTCTGTTTAGTTCCAAGCCCCATTTCTCAATTGGGTTATTCGGTTTGGTGGTGTTTAATTTCTTGAGTTCTTTATATATTTTGGATATTAGGCCTTTGTCAGATGTAGGGTTGGTGAAGATTTTTTCCCAGTCTGTAGGCTGTCGCTTTGTTCTCTTGACAGTGTCTCCTGCCTTACAGAAGCTTCTCAGCCTCATGAGGTCCCATTTATTAATGGTTGACATTAAGGCCTGGGCCGTTGGTGTTCTGTTCAGGAAGTTGTCTCCTGTGCCAATATGTTCCAGGCTCTTTCCCGCTTTTTCTTCTAAGTGGCTTAGTGTCTCTGGTTTTATGTTGAGGTCTTTAATCCACTTGGATTTGAGTTTTGTGCAAGGTGACAAATATGGGTTCAGTTTCATTTTTTTACACATAGACCTCCAGCTAGACCAGCACCATTTGTTGAAGATGCTATCCTTTTTCCATTGAATGGATTTGGCTTCTTTGTCAAAAATCAAGTGCCCATATGTGTGTGGATTCATATCTGGGTCTTCGATTCGATTCCACTGATCAACCAGCCTGTTGCTGTGCCAGTACCATGCTGTTTTAATTACTATTGCTTTATAGTACAGTTTGAGATCAGGTATGGAGATTCCTCCGGAGCACCTTTTATTGTACAAGATTGTTTTAGCTATTCTGGGTTTTTTGTTTTTCCATATGAAGTTCAGAATTGAACTTTCAATGTCTTTAAAAAATTGTGTAGGTATTTTGATATGGATTGCATTGAATCTGTAGATTGCTTTTGGTAGGATGGCCATTTTTACTATGTTAATTCTCCCGATCCATGAGCAAGGAAGATCATTCCATCTTCTCAGGTCATCTTCAATCTCTTTCTTCAGAGTTTTGAAATTTTTTTCATACAAGTCCTTCACTTGCCTAGTTAGGGTAACTCCTAGATATTTTATATTGCTTGTGGCTAATGTGAAGGGTGTGGTTTTCCTAATTTCTTCCTCTGCAAGCTTGTCATTTGTGTATAGGAAGGCTACAGACTTTTTTGAGTTAATTTTGTATCCAGCCAATTTGCTGAAGGTTTTTTATCAGCTGTAGGAGTTCTCTGGTGGAGTTTTGAGGGTCACTTATGTACACTATCATATCATCTGCAAAGAGGGATAATTTGACTTCCTCCTTTCCCATTTGGATACCCTTGATCTCCTTTTGTTGTCTTATTGCTCTGGCTAGAACTTCGAGTACTATATTGAAGAGATATGGAGAGAGTGGGCAGCCTTGCCTTGTTCCCGATTTTAGAGGAATTTCCTTGAGTATCTCACCATTTACTTTGATTTTGGCTATTGGCTTGCTGTATATAGCCTTTATTATGTTGAGGAAAGTGCCTTGTATCCCCGATCTCTCTAAAACTTTAAACATGAATGGGTGTTGAATTTTATCAAGTGCTTTCTCTGCATCCAAGGAGATGATCATGTGGTTTTTTATTTTCAGTTTGTTTATATGGTGGATTACATTGATGGATTTCCGTATATTAAACCATCCTTGCATGCCTGGAATGAAGCCTACTTGGTCATGATGAATGATATCTTTGATATGCTCCTGTATTCGTTTTGCAAGTATTTTATTTAGTATTTTTGCATCTATGTTCATAAGAGAAATTGGTCTGAAATTCTCTTTCTTTGTTGAGTCTTTGTGAGGTTTAGGTATCAATGAGACTATGGCCTCATAGAATGAATTTGGTAATTTTCCATCCATTTCTATCTTTTGGAGTAGCTTGAAGAGTATCGGTATTAGCTCGCCCTTAAAGGTCTGGTAGAATTCTGCACTGAAACCATCTGGCCCTGGGCTTTTTTTGGTTGGGAGACCATCAATGATTGCTTCTATTTCTGTAGGGGAAATGGGACTATTTAGCTTGTTTATCTGTTCTTCATTCAACTTTGGCAAGTGAAATTGATCAAGAAAATCGTCCATTTCCCTTAGATTTTCAAATTTTGTGGCGTATATGCCTTCAAAGTAGGGTCTTATGATTCTTTGAATTTCTTCAGTGTCTGTTGTTGTGTCTCCCTTTTCATTTCTGATTTTGTTGATTTCAATACTGTCTCTCTGCCTTTTAGTTAGTTTGGCTAATGGTCTGTCTATCTTGTTGAATTTCTCAAAGAACCAGCTTTTGGTTTTGTTGATTCTTTGGACTGTTTTCCTAGTTTCTAATTTGTTAATTTCAGCCCTGAGTTTGATTATTTCCAGGCGTCTACTCCTCTTGGGTGTTTCTGCTTCTTTTTTTTCTAGGGCTTCCAGTTGTGTTGTTAAGATGCTTATGTGCGATGTTTCCAATTTCTTTTTAAAGGCACTTAGTGCTATGAATTTTCCTCTTAGCACTGCTTTCAATGTATCCCACAAATTTGCGTATGTTGTTTCTTCATTATCATTGAAATTCAGAAACTCCTTGATTTCTTTCTTTATTTCTTCCCTGACCCAGGTGTCATTTAGCAGAGAGTTGTTTAGTTTCCACGTACGTGTAGGCTTTTTGTTATTTCTGTTGTTGTTGAATTGCAGCCTAAGAGCATGGTGATCTGATAGGATACAAGGTATTATTTCAATCCTCTTGTATCTATTGAGGCTTGCTTTGTGACCCTACGATGTGATCAATTTTGGAGAAGGTTCCATGGGGTGCAGAGAAGAAGTGTAATTCTTTCTTGTTTGGGTGAAAGGTTCTAAGATATCTGTTATATCCATTTGACCCATGGCATTGGTTAATGATGTATTTCTCGGCTAGTTTCTGTTTCATGACTTATCCGTCAGTGAGAGTGAGGTTTGAGTCTCCCACTATTATTGTGTGGGGATCGATGTGTGGTTTAACTTTTTTTAGGAGATCTTTTTACAAATGTGGTGCCCTTGTATTGGGAGCATAGAGTTTCAGAATTGTGATGTCATCTTGGTTGACTTACCTTTGATGAGTATGAAGTGTCCTTCCTCATCCCTTTTGATTAATTTTGGTTGAAAGTCTATTTTGTTCGATACTAAAATGGCTACACCTGCTTGCCTCTTGTGACCATTTGCTTGGAATATTTTTTTCCAACCTTTTACCCTGAGGTAATGCCTTTCATTATAGGTGAGATGTGTTTCTTGAAATGCAGAAGAATGTTGGATCTTGTTTATGTACCCATTCAGTTAGTCTGTGGTCTTTTATTGGAGAATTGAGGCCATTGATGTTTAGAAGATATTAATGACCAGTGACTGTTAAGAGTCTTAAATTTGATGTTGTTTCCATCGAGTGTTTGTGTAGTTGTGTTTTTGCCATGGGATAGTTATCTATTTCCTGGGTAGTTTTGGTTGTAGCTTGACCCTTTGGGATGGAGTTTTCCTTCTAGTACCTTCTGTAATGCTGGATTTGTGGATAGGTACTGTTTGAATTTGTTTTTTGTCATGGAAATTTTGTTTTCTCCATCAATGGTTATTGATAATTTTGCTGGGTAAAGTAGTCTGGCTGCCTGGCATCTGTGGTCTCTTAGGGTTTGCAGGATCTCTGTCCAGGCCCTTCTGGCTTTTATGGTCTCTGCTGAGAAGTCAGGTGTAATTCTGATAGGTTTACCATTAAATGTTATTTGGGGCCCTTTTCCCTTGCAGCTTTTAATATTTTTTCTTTGTTCTGCATGTTTTGTTTTTGATTATTATGTGGCGGGCAGTTTTTCTTTTCTGGTCAATTACTATTTGTTGTTCTGTAGGCCTCTTGTATGTTTATAGGCATCTCTTTCTTTAGATGGGGGAAATTTTCTTCTAATGATTTTGTTGAGAATAGTTTCTGGGCCCTGGAGTCTGATGTCTTCTCTTTCTTCAATGCCTATTATCCTCAGATTTCTTCCTTTCATGGTGTCCTCTAATTTCTTGGATGTTTTGTGTCAGGAGTTTTCCAGATTTGGCAATGTTCTTTAATGGTTGATTCATATCTGTGATTGTATCTTCTAGCCCTGAGATTCGTTTCTTCTATCTCTTGGATTCTGTTAGAAAAGCTCACCTCTGTGTTGCTCGCCTTCTTCTCTGAGGTCTCACTTCTCATTTTTCTTCTGTCGTGTGTTTTAGTCATTGAATCCATTTCATTTTCAGATCTCGAACTGATTTTTTTATTTCTTTCATCATCTGATTTTTTGTATATTCCTGAGTTTCTTCCATTGCCTCTTTATAGGGCTTCAGAGCTTGAACCGTTTTATTTAGTTCTTTTCATCTGGTTGTTTTTGCAGTTTCCTGCAATTTTTCCAGTTCCACTCTATGTGCTTCTTTTATGTCTCTCACCTGTTTGTCTGCGTCTTCCTGCATTTGATTACGAATTTTATTTGTTTCCTCCATTATCCTCATTACTAAAGATTTGAGGTCATTTTCTTGTATTTCTGTTGTATTTGAGTTCTCTGGGTTGTTTCTTTGGGATAGCTGGAACTGGAGACGCCATGTTGTTTTGGGTTTTTTGCGTATGCTTTTTTCGTTGTCCTTTAGACATCTTGCCATCTTTGTTTTTTGTTGGGTAGCTTCCAGAGTTGGATGGAGGGTGTCTGACGATAGATCACTTGTTTCTCACGATTTCCCTAGGCTGCAAGCTCAAAGCTTCACTGGTGTGGATGTTAGGAGGTTAGCCCTGTTGTTCTGGTCTCTCATAGCCAGTGATCTTCAGCCCCCCTGTGCTGTGGATCCTGCAATTGTTCTGGGTCTCTGAATGAGTGTTGGGTCAGGCCAAGGTATCCACAGCCTTCTGTGTTCCCTGCCAAGTCCAGCCAGGAACACTGGGCCCGAACCACGGGCTGAACTCAGCTAGATTCTCAGGGCCTGAACCGTCTGTCAAGCTCAGGTAGGGATTCTGGGCCCAAAATGCACACAGGGTCCAGCCAGAATTTTTGGGCTGGGACTACGCACCAAGCTCCACTAGGGCCTTTTGGACCAAAGTGCGTGCTGTGGTCAGTTATTGACTCAGGTCCCGAACTGACCACCAATCTCAGCCAGGAATTCTGGATTCAAACTGCACACTGTGTCCAACCAGAGTCTTAGAGCTAGTGGAACCGAGCGCTCTGTCCAGCCTGCACCACAGCAGGAGAACTGTGGCTGCTCTGAGTTAGCGCCAGTGGTGGAACCAAGTGCTCCGCCCAGACTGTGTCACCGCAGGGGAGCTGCCCGCTGAGCTGAGTTGGTGCCTAGGATGGAACTGAGCATGCCACCAAGCCTGCGCCACAGCAGAGACCTGCGCTGCTCTGAGTTAGCGCCAATGGTGGAACAATTGCTCCTCCCAGACTGTGTCACCGCAGGGGAGCTGCCGCTGAATCTGAGGTGCTGCCTAGTGTGGAGCTGCGTGCTCAACTAAGCCTGTGCCACAGCAGGGGAGCTGTGGCCAAAGCTGAGTTAGTGCCTCGGGCAGAATTGCTTGCTGGGCTGGGCCAGTACCCGGGACTCTGGGGCCGAACTGTCCGCTGAGTTCAGTCAGGGTCCGAAGGCTCCACGCGACCCAAATCCTGCCCCGAGTCCCCTCTCCCACAGCAACTCCCACCAGCCACCACACCAATCGCCCCCACCGGAAGGCTATGAGCTGCAAACCTCAGCCACCGCTGCTGGTGCCGCTGGTGCTGCTGCCTCTGCTGCTGTCGCTCTGATCAGAGAAAATCCACGCTCCTCCTGTGTGCAGGGGCACGCAGGTCCTCCGCACCCTGGTCCCTCCGAGCCGTGGAGCACTCCCGCTGCCGTGATGTTCGGACCTCGGTGTTCCTGGCTCGAATCTGTGCAATTCCCTGAATTGTTCACTGGAGCCTCCAAACGCGGTCCACACTGCTCGCCACCATCTTGGATCCTCTTAAAAGTATTTTTTTTTTACATCTACTTATTTACCTTTCTGTGTGTGTGTGCCCACAAATGCCACCATGTGTGTGGAGGCCAGAGGACAACTTGCAGGCATTGATTCTTTCCTTCCAATGCGTGGGATCCATGGGTCAAACTCAGGTTGTCGGGGTTATTATGGTAAGTGCCTTTTTCCTAGAGTCAACTCAGTGGCCTAAGAACCTACATTGTAAAACAAGCTCCCAGGTGAGCTCATGCCCACTGATGCTCTGGGTCACACGCTCTGGATGCTTGGGCACAGTGGGGAAATGTTTCTTAGGGATTGTGTGCCTTGGCAATATCAAGGTGAAATGGCAGAAGAGAAAGAGACATACCACATCTTAGAACATTGGATGTGGATGGACCTCTAAGGCAAGATGCTGAAGGAAAATTTAGGAAGTGAGAGGCATTCCAGTTCAGTGGAATCCAGCCAGTACTACAGAAGGTGATTCACAATGAGAGCTGCAATGTGTCAAGGTGAGATCAGAACCCAAGGGTGGAGAAGAGCCAAGTGTTTCCAGAACCTGGGAGGGAAGGCATGTAGCCATCACAATCCATTTCCAGGGGGGAATCAAGGGCTTGGGGTAAGGGGGAAACATGAGAGACAGTGGGACAAAGCCAGAGAGGAACAGTGAAGAACTTCAGCACCAAGCTGAGGACACAGTCATTTGCATCTTCAAGATAATTTGTTTTACATGAGTTATTTAAATTTTTTTTTATTTATTTTTTGAAAAGGTCATACACACACACATTTACATATATGTACAAACACACAATATGTATTTTGGCCATATCCACCTCCTCCCTCCCTCCAGCTCTCCACAGCCCCCACAACATGCCTCCCTACCACGTTCCAATTCTCCCCATCCTTTGAAATACCGCCTGAGTCCAATTAGTGCTGTCCGTCTGCTCATGATTATTGGGTCAACCATGGGGGAATAGACAATCTACCTGTGGCCATACTCCCAAAGAAAAGTGACCCTCTCTCCATCGGTAGCTGTGACAGTGCCTTGGGTAGGAGTGCGGACTAACGCACCCATGTTGGACTTCCAATGAGCTTGATCTTGTTATTGTTATTGTTTTTGTTTTTTAAAGACAGGGTTTCTCTGCATAGCCTTGGTAATCCTGGAACTTGGAACTCAGAGATCTGCCTGCCTCTGCCTCCCGAGTGCTGGGATTAAAGGTGAGCTCCACCACTTGCTCGGCTGATCTTATACAAGTTTTATTCATGTAACTCCAGATGCTGTCAGTTCATGTGTGTGACAGCCCTGTCATGTCCAGGAGACAGCATTTCGTAGCACTCCCCTGTGTTCTGCCTCTTACATCCTTTTGGCCTTCTCCTTCTGAGATGGTTCCTTAGGTCTGGGCACCATCTGTGGTTTTTAAGTTCACTGATACCACTGAGAAGGTGCTACCACCACCATCCACCTCCAGAACTTCCACTTACAAACTCCAGGCCTATTAAACATGACCTCCCCATCTTGTCAGTGTCCAGACTCTGAGAGCATGCATTTTCCTGTGTGCATGGGGGCCTTATTTAAAGCGAGTTATACTATTTGTCATTTTGTGTGCGGCTTATTTCACTTAGAGCTTAAGTTTCCTCCGTGATACAGCAGATGCCAGAATTTCTTTTCTTTTAAAGGCTAAACAATACTCCATTGTATATTCATATTACCCACGCTTACTCATTCATATGTTGCTAGACATTTGGTTTCTTGATACATTTCAATGAGGGACTATTATGAGGAGGCCTGAATTTAGAATAGAGAGAGAGAGGGGGCACTGCAGGCTTCTCTTTGTGTGTGTGTGGAATCTGGATAGCCATGACAGATAAGGAGAGTTAACACAGCCATCATGGACAGTGAGTGCATGCATGGCTGCTGCATTGAAGAGCAGGGCAAAGAGTTCTGTGATGGATTGGCTTTGTCTCCTGTGCTCGTGGGATGCTGCCTGGAACTGGGAGAGTTTCATGGCCTGATGAGCAAGGAGCCGGCATCCTTGGCATGGTCTAAAGGGTCATTTCCAGCTTCAGATGCTGCCTCCGGTTTAAGAGGTTCGTGTTGTTGAGCCTCTGCCTATGGCAGTATCTTGAGCAGAAGGATCAATAGCGGTTTACAGTTGGTGTTTCCTGCTCTCTGCTGAATCATCAGCGGTGAGGACAGCACAGCTCTGGGATTCCTGACATAGGGACGCATCCACATGAGTGCTAATTTCAGAAGAGAAACATCTGTTTGTTTACTGAATAGCTGTAGCCACAGATTCATTGGAAACAGAATGCATCTGGCAAGCTGGAATCTGCATTTGTGCCTCTGTCCCAGGACATGATGCTCCATCATTCAATCAAGGCATGAGGCTCCCTTGTTTTGCCTGACTTTGCTTGTTTCCTCTTCCTCAAGGGACTGCTCCTAGGGAGCACACCCCTCTCCTGTTTTTCATGGCTTCGGTGGGGAGGAATTTCAATCAGTGTATTTGGCTGGCTTGGCCTTCTAGTGGAGGGTGCCCATAGGGTGAAGGTGGGCTCATTAGAGTTTCCCAGGCCCCAGGGAATGGTTTGGGGGGAGCCAATTCTCTGACCCTTAAGACTTCGCATCCCCAATTTTATCTTTTTTTTTTTCTGTTGCTGTGAAGAGGCACAATGACCAAGGCAACACATAAATGAGAAAGCATTTCACTGGAGGCTTGCTTACAGTTTCTGAGGGTGAGGCCATGCCCATCATGATGGGCAGCATGGCAGCACACAAGCAGGTGTGATGTGTTGGAGCAGTAAGTAGCTGGGGCTTACATCTGAGCCTCAAACAGGAGAGAGAGAGAGAGAGAGAGAGAGAGAGAGAGAGAGAGAGAGAGAGAGAGAGAGAGAGAGAGAGAGAGAGAGAGCTGGGAATGGCATGGGTGTCCGAAACCTCAGAGTGTGCCCTCAGTGACACACCTTCCAATTCTTACTCAAACAGCCCCACCAATTAGGGACCGTGAATTAAAATATAATCCTATATGGGGCCCATTCTCATTCAAACAGCCACTCTCAAATGTGGAAAGGAGGGCTCTGTTGTGGATAAGAGTTAGAAAACATTTTTTTGTGGTGGCCCCAGTAGTGGTTATTCTCTCTCTCTCTCTCTCTCTCTCTCTCTCTCTCTCTCTCTCTCTCTCTCTCTCTCTGCCTGTGTCTGTCTCTCTGTCTCTCTGTGCCTGTGCCTGTGTCTGTCTGTCTGTCTGTCTGTCTGTCTGTCTGTCTGTCTGTCTCTCTCGTCTATGTCTACTGAAGCTTCTGAATTCTGCTCTTGCTTTGCAAATGTTGCCATAGACCACACACCAATGAGTAGATGTCGCTGTGCTCCATTAAAACTTTATTTACAGAACAGGCAGTTGACCAGCCTTTGTCAGCCCTTGTGCTGAGTTGAACCGGTTGGGACATAGCACTGGAGGTTTGTGAAGAAAGCCATCATGAAACTAACTCAGGAAGCAGGTGAAAAGCCATGGAAGAAGCTGTAGTGATGGGCACAGGACCCGGGATGCAGCCACAGCTGCAGGCATGGAGATGCTAGTTGTGTCATTCAATGTTTGGTGTTTAAGGTAATGCAAGATGGGAATTTCGCTGTCAAGGAGTCTTAACTGCTGTGGATTGTCTGCAGTGCCCTGCTCTTAGAGTCCTAAAATAAGAAGATGTGTGGACTGGAAAAGGCTTTGGACATCTAGGAAGCAGGGAGAAAAAAGGGAGTATTTCAGAGTCATAGCTGGGAATTCTCTATGGAGTCTGTTCTCAGGCCTAAAGTAGGGAGGTGGTTCACCCATAACTCACGCAAGATTCCTAGTCTCTTTTGCCCATTTTATGAGCACCAAATACTTGTAAGACTGTAGCCTTTGAGTTGAACGAAGAGTAAAACAGATGCACACTGTCTTGCATAGGACATGTCTCTTCTATGTGTTGGACTCACCTCATGTAACATTCTATATTATCCTTACAATGGCTGAGAGATGGGCTGCCACCGAAAGAACTAGAAGTGGGGTCAGAGGGGGTTAGTGATTGGCCCAAAGTAGCCCAGACAACAAATGAAGAGCTAGATATTATCCCAGCCTGGGAAGGTCGCAGAATGGAGTCTCTCCTTCTGCTTCTTTTGGCAATACCCTGAGAAGAAGCCATGAGAGGGATGTTCATCAAAGAGTCAGCACTTCTATAAGCCCACATGCTACATAGATGAGGAAGCAAATGAGGAAAAGCTAGGGTACCTGTCACCAGGTACACCAGGAGAGTTACAAACCAACTTGGGCCTGTTGGCTGTAAACAGATTCCAGCAATTCTTTCAAGTAAATTGGTTGGTGCTACAGCTGAAGAATTCTCTCTGCAAAATGCTAACAATGCAGTGGTGGTTAAATTTTATATGTGTAGGATTATGACTTGGAACATAAAACGGAAGAAAAAAATGTGCAACTGCCAAGAGCTGGGCACATAATTATTTCCTTTTTTTCCCTTTTCCCATCCAAGCCCACATCTCAGTTCTGGAATGACAGAGTTTACTCATGGAGAAAGTTAACAGTAAAAGTGCTGACTGTAAATGGGGACACAGCACTCTTATGGGGACACTGAGGAGTCCTTTCTCCTCTTTTCCTGGAGAAGAGTCAGGCTGTCCCCTGGAGAACTGCAGCCTGTTTAACAGCCCTGGCTGCTCCTACCCAATGCACTTGTACTTTGGACACCAAGGAGAGGCTGTGCTCCCCGTCTGTGTTGGCTGGCTGGGTTGCTGGAGTTCTCCATGTAGGGGCTGTGGGCAGAGCCCAGCACTTGAGCTCAGGGCCAAGACTGATGGGGGCATTGAGGGGAGGAAGAGTGGAGCTTATTGGCTTCCTCTGCTTCTGTTTTTCCTGCTCTCCTTCTCTCTCTCTTTGTTGTACTGGAGAGAAACGAGAGGAGCACCAAAGAGAAATACAGGATGAAGTGACAGCAAAGGAGAGGAATTAACAGAAGAAACAAAGGGGAAAAGATCCAAAGTCAACGCTTTGAGGACAGTTAAGAGATGCAGAGAAGACAGAAAAAGAAAGTAGATGCCAGTGCACAGAAACCAAGCATATACACCCATGTGCACACACAGTACATACTCAACATATGTGCCTAAACAATACACAAACCCACACAAACAACTCAACACACACACACACTCTCAAAATGATGGTTAGTTTTTGTTTTTGTCAATTTGACACAAGCTAGAGTTATCTGGGAAGAAAAAAATGCTAATTGAGGAACTGTCAACATCAGATTGCCAATAGGCATATTTGCAGTGCAATTTCTTGATTAATGATTAATGTGAGAAGGTCCAGCACACTGTGGGTGGTGCCACCAGTGGGCAGGAGCTCCTGGGTAGTATAAGAAAACAAGCTGAGCAAACTGAGAAGAGTAAGCCACTAAGCAGCACTCCGCCATGGCCTCTGCTTCAGTTCCTGCCTCCAGGTTCCTGTCTTCAGTCCCTTCCCTGACTTCCCTCAGTAATGGACCATAAGCTGTAAAGTGGAATAAGCCTTCCTCCCGAGTTGGTTTTGGTCATTGTTTTATCACAAAAATAGAAAGCAAACTTGAACACATATAAACAACACACACACACACCACACACACAACACACACACACACAATCACATACATAAACACACACAAAAAACACACATATACACACACACACACACAAATAAGACACATACTACATGAACACAGAGAAGGAAGTGTGTCTTAAATACTGAGAGAGTGAGGCAGGAGACAGACAGGGGGACAAATCTAGAGACAGATAAAAATAGGAGACAGAAAGATACGTGAGATCAGTAGAGAAACATAGATGGAGAGCCAAAGAAAGTCAGAAAGGCAAATAAAGAAATAAGAAGACACAGAACAGGTGGAAGGACAGAACCAACGACAGGCAGGAGACACAGATGACAGAGTTGGGGAGGAGATGGAGAGAGAGACAGAAGGGGGGGGGGGAGATGAATGCTGCAGAGGCAGAGAGAGCAAGGCCTAGAAGGAACCAAAAGGGTCCTTCCCCAGAAACAGCACTGACATTCAATCAGACCCAGTCAAGATGGGAAATCAACTTAGGCTGAGTCAGAGGACCCTCGTGCCACCCGCAGCTCCAGAAATACCTGACCCTAAATGTCAGGATGTCCAAACTGGTGTCTTAGCCTTGATTCAAGGACCTAAATCCAATGTTCTGGCTGGTGGTCCTGCTAGCCATAGCTAGGGGGCCCAGAATCCCACCAAGGACAGACAGTAGGGCCTAAGATGAGTCTATGCTAATTGGCCTGTGGCACTGCTGCACAGTCTGGCTGTCGAGGGCTCACTGTACTGCATAGGCACATCCAGAGTGGTGGCCTTGATGGGACAGCAAAGCCTTCTTTGAATCAACATCCTGGTGATCTAGAACCTGTGTCAACACTATAACCACACAGTAGCACAGGAGGACAGCCTGGGTACAAGCAAGCATGTGCCATTTCTAAGGAGAGACTATGGTGGTTACGTGTGTGCAAGAAGTTCTCATTAACTGCTTAGGAGGGAGGGGCTGTCTTGGAGATTTCCCAGCATTCATTCTGACACATCACTGTGCACACCTCTAATCTCATGCCAAAAGGATGAGAGCTTGAGGCCAGCCTGGGCTCAAAATACACACATGTGTGTCAACAGTGCTTTAGCAGACATCCACTGCACAACATCCTTTTCTTGGAGGAGTGAGAGGCAAGTTTCTGAGTCACTTTGTCAAGCTTTCTTACTGACCTTGGAAAAGGGCGCCTGCAGGCTACCAGCATGTAATTGAAGACTGCCTGGCTTGATGCCTTTAATACCTTGGAGGATGAGGCAGGAGGGTCACAAGTTGGAGGCTAGCGTGGGCTACCTATTGAGATGCTACCCCAAATCAAAGCAAACACACAGAATAGAGAATTTTGCTGAAGCCTCTATAATAGGCAGTGTGATTACGGTCCATGTCTTTATTCCAGGAACTCATCATGACTATGTTAGGTTATCTCACAAAGGCAATAAAGGCAATGGGTGCAATCAGCCTTGCTAATGACTGACACGGAAACGGGGAGGTCCTACCGGAGGGCTGAGGTAAGCGCATTGCAATCACCGGGTTTCTTCAGAGTAGAGAAGGGAGACAGAAGAAAGAGCACAGCAGAGAGCTTGATACAAATAGGACAAACAGGATGAAAAGAATTTGCCTTGAAGGAAGGGGCTATGTGCCAAAGGCTGCTGATGATCGATAGAAGCCGAAGAGGACAACGCAATGAATTCTTCCCTTGAGCCTTCAGATAAGATCACGGTCCTGTAGCCATCTTGGTTTTATCCCAGTGATGCCAATTCCAGACTCCGGGGCTGTACATTAATACATATGCATGGCTCTGGGCTCCCAGGTTTACAGTAATTTGCTGTATCCATGGTAGGAAATAAATATACCCCCTATCTAAAAGTCTCCTCCTACCTTCAGCCTCCAGCAGAGAGCAATCTTTCAGATGATGGTTTTATGGAAGATAGAGCCTGGGAGGCTGATGGTGCTCCAGCCTTACAGTAAGGCTACCAGGGGTCGCTCACGTTTTCTGCAAAGAGACTCTTGATTGAACCTTATCCTCAAGTCACGCTAAAATCCCACCTTAACTTCTATTGAAGCCACCACTTCCCTCCCCAAAGATGACTTGAAAATATGCCAAAAGAGGTGGCTTGCCTGCACATCTCAACCAACAAGGCAAGGCTTTTACGGTAGCGGTGGGAGTGGGGGGATACAGGGACTGTTCTCAGGCCATGTTCACTGCAGGGGCAGGAATGGGAGGAGTTCTGGTTGCTCTTAGAGTGAAGAGTCCTTGCATCCAAGGTCACCCTGGCCAAAACCCCATTTTCAGGAGCAATCTCAAATGCCTTGTCTTATGAGGAACTCAGCAGGGGGATAAACAATGATGATCTTGGGTTTGCTCTTGACTGCTGTTCCCCATAGCCCCCAGTTTCTCTCACCTTGCCCTTCTCTCTCCTTGTCTTTCTGCCTTCCCCTCATTTCTGTACATCCAGACTCTCTTGCTCTGAAAATTAAAAGGGACTAGCAAATGCCCAGGCAGCCTTGACACACTCTCTCGGCATCAAACGCGCTGGCCTGTCTGGGGCTGCTTCTGCCAGGGGCAATCAGCCCTGGAAGTTCGGAACACTTGTATAACAGGAAGTTTCAGCCCTTGGCATCTGCGGGCTGGAGCGCTACCAGTGAGAATAACATCAGGCAGCGAGGATCATCTTCAGATACAGTGGGAAGAGAAAACACAATAAAGATATTTCCATTTGTAGAAATGAAAAGGGATCAGCTCAGGGCTTGTGCACTGGTGCAGTGGCTGAGAAAATCCAAAGGGCAGATTTTTGTCTGGAAGTAAGGGAGGCAAAAATAAAGGAGGGTGGCTCCGGAGGAGCTGGGTCCCAATCTCTTAAACTTTAAGTCTTTGTGCACCTGCGAAATGGGCTACTCAGTGCCTACAGCATTCTCTGCAAGGGAGCATAAAATTTCATAAAAGAGAGTGGCTCTCATTCTATAATCTCTGGTGCATGACCTTGGGAAATCACTTTAATATTTCTGTGCCTCAGTTTCCTTAAATGTGAACTGTGTGTGTCCTTGGCACCACCTTCATTCAGTGCAATGAATTGTGTAGGTGCCTGTCTGCAGGGCTCACTCAGGCAGTGTTAGCTATGGAGATGAGACCATTGTATGTTTATGACAGGAGTCCATCTTGACTAAACTCATGGGAGGTGGAAGCTTGGGTGGGTTACAGGCTTGGGCATTGCAACTAACAGACAGGATAGGAGTCTTGCCAGAGACGGAGATGGTCTTCTTTGTTTGCTCCACCCCTCAGCTCTCCAGGCCTGCCACCCCCAACTCACTGCTTTTTTGTTTTTCAGGGGATGGCTTTCACCCCCAAGGCTATAGGTAGATAAAAGTTGTACCTTTCTAGATCTGGGAGAACAGAACCTTATTTCTGTTCTAGGCAGGACAATTCTGGAGAAGAACTGTGTTTGGCTTGGCTTCCATCTACTGCTGCACTTGAGCCATCACATGTCAGAGGGACGAGGACCTGCCAAGTGGCTTGGCTTCAGTCGCTTGACTGATGTCCTATGCTGGGCTCAGCTTTACTTTTGGGTTAGTTGGGGTCCTGTGGCTGGTGCTTCTCTAATCACATGACCAATGTTCTACAATGACTGAGGTCTTATGATTGGTTCAGCCTCAATTTCTCCATTGCTTGAGGGTATATGATAGGCTCATCTTCAATCACACAACCCAAAGGATTTGATATGTGCTTAGCATGAAAGGACTATTTCTTCAAAGAACGTAGACAGATAGAAAGAACAGATGTCGGATAATCATTAAAAACAAGGAGTATGGTATATTTTTGGACACACAACAGATCCTCAGCAAATAGATCTTAATCCATCTGTTTTAACTTCAGTGAGTGGCTCAGGTGCAGTGACATGACTGAGGTCTGGCAACTGGACCAGATTCTATCCCCTAGAATTACCCCAACAGGATCTCCTCAGTGGTATAGCCTGTGCACAGGGTAGCCTAGGCTAGCTACCTGCCCATGGTGCAGGCATCTGGCATGTGCCTTAGACATCCCTTTGTCTTTGGTCTTCAGGGCCAGAGGAGCAGAAGACTATTGTGTCAATAACTCCAGGCTTCTGGAGGAGGAGGTCCCCTTGAGCCCTGCCTCCCTCCAGGACCCTGTCACTTGACAGCACCGCTCCTGCTACTTAGTAATTAGGCCATGATTGTTGTTTATTTGTGCGCTGTACTGTAACTCCCTCTGCCCGAGGCTGGAACTGGAGCTCAGAAAACACAATTTCCTCCGAACTAATTTAGTTTTAAGAGGAAAATGAAAGTTTAAAGTAGTTTAATGTTTTGGTGAAGCCATAATGGCTGGGAAGATTGGGTGATGTGAACCAATAAAGCACCCTAATTCTGATAATAATTCAAACCTTAACTCTTCCTCCGCGTCAATCCCATGCCAGTGCTGACACACGGCTCAGGGCAGCGTGAGCCTGTCAACAACTGGGCAACCATTCGTTTCAATTTATTTTAATTTATTTAAAAAAAAAGTAAACAGTGCCACCTCTGACTTGAGCAGAGCAGTCAGGACAAGATGGTTACTATCACTGATGTCTCCTTCTAACTTTACCCCAGATTTATGTGTGCATTCCTAAGATCCCCTCAGATCTTGGGGTAACAGCGACACCTTAGCTTAGAAGGTGAAACTTCCAGGAACCTCAGGCTCTCACTTTAAAAAGATGGAAGAAATGAGAAGACGGTCATAGAGTCACTAGGAAAGTTAGGTGGCATAGCTATGTGGGGTACCTGGCGGATGAAACTGAAGGGAGAGGGTGTGGCGTGCATCACTGTGAAGAGCACAGCATCCCCTCACTGGGCTGAGCATCCTTCATTGGCTGTGCTTGAACACCTACTGTGCAGCATGGTTCAGTTGGGTCTTGTTAGGAGACAAGCCAGCAGAGAGCTCCATGTCTCTGTTCTTTACCACAGGATTGCCCCTCATAATGCAGCCAGTGAAGAGTCTAACAGAGAGGCCTAGGTTAAACCTTCCACATTTACAAGGCTAATCTCCTGAGAGTCTCTGCTTCATGGGCTGGTGTGTGATTTGACCTTCAGAACGTCCTCTTATTCATGTTTTCGTCACTGATCACAGATTTGAGGGCCTGGGAATCCATGTGTCTGGATTCTCATGACTTTTTTTTTTTTATACAGGGTTTCTCTGTGTAGCCTTGGCTGTCCTATTCTAGACTTGCTTTGTAGACCAGGCTGGCCTTGAACTCTCATGGATTCCCTTGCCTCTGCCTCCCTGAGTGCTGGGATTACAGGCGTGCACCACAGGGCCTTGCTTCTCATGACTCTTAATATGGCCCTGAGCTCCATCTCATGACAGAAGCGTGGGGCTTGTGGATGACATCTTTGCTTTGACACCTGAGTGAGCCTTGGCTCTGTTATTTCTTAGTCATGTGACTTCCATTTTGTTACACGAACCATGTGGATACTCATTTCTTTTTTCCATCTGTGCAATGGGCATTCTGCTGCTACTGTACAGGTCAAAATTAAGACATCATTATCTCTCGTGCAACTACAGAGACTCTTCCTGAGCTGCCTTTTGTACCTTATAATAAATTGTCTACAGCCCGCCTTGCAGGGTTCACAATCACAGTCACAAATGCAACTCAGACTCATTTCTTTTCTTTTTTTCTGCAGTTTGGGAGAGGGCCTTAAAAGTGCTATGTACCTTTCAATCCTCCTGCCCCCACTTCCTCAGTACTAGAATTTAAAGGGGACAGTCTTGATTTATGTGGTCCCAGAGAATCAAACCTACGGCTTCAGGCTTGCTAGACAAGCGCGCTACCCAACGAGCCACGTATCTACACTGTCACTTTTAAGCAAATGCTCCGCATTGTCTGTCTGCTGCCCAACTCCCCAACCAGATTTCGATTTTGCCATTCCTCTCCTTTACTGCTGGCTTCCAGCTCCACAATCCTTCCATCTGCCACGCAAAGCTTCCAGGCTCATTCCTATTTTATGGTGATGTGTGCAGGACTGCATTCACATCAGCGATTCTCTGCCCCAGTGTCACCTGTTTACCTTAAAAGTCACCTTTTGCCTGGCCGGCTAAAGTTGGTCCCTTTCTTCCTGCTCCCTCCGTACCCTCCTCCTTCTGATTATTCGATTTTATTTTCTTACGGAGATTGCTATTAACAGAAACATCTGCCTGTGGGATTTTTGGGTCCCCAGCTATTAATTGTGCTCCGGAAGGAAGGGAAGTGTTGCCTGGGTGCTCACTTCTGTATCCTCACTCAATACATACTGTGTCTAGCATGTAACTGACGCTCAAGCAAAATTTGTGAAGTCAGCAACAAAGTGATACTTGTCCCCAGCTTCAACTTCTGTGCTTCAGTTCCCCCTTCCCTGCTCCTTCCCCTTCCCCTTCCCCCTTCCCTGCTCCTTCCCCCTCCCCCTTCCCTGCTCCTTCCACTTCCCCTTCACCTTCCCTGCTCCTTCCCCTTCTCCCTTCCCTGCTCCTTCCCCCTCCTCCTTCCCTGCTTCTTCCCCCTTCCCCTCCTTACCACTCTCTTTCTCCCTCCCTCCCTCTCCCCCCACCTTACCTCTCTTTTCCTCTCTGCAGTTCTGTGTGCATGTATGCCTGCGTGTTAGGATTCTGCGTCAGTCCGCCTGCCTGTGATGTCATTGCTTACCTGCCACAGGGGGCGTGGCCCTGCCCTGGGCCATATAAAAGAACCGACCCTCCAGGAGGTCTCTCTCTTTCTCGCTTCTTCTTACTTTTCCTGTCCCTGTCTCCATCTCTCTGATGGGAGGGGTGTACCCCCTTTTCCTTCCCCCCCCATGCTCATTTAATAAACTTCTCTACAACATAATTTCTGACATCTGGTACCTCATTACTTTATTACCTTATATCTTACTGCTTTAATTATTAAACATAAAAGCATGTGTGTGCCAGCCATTCCTCAAGTGTCATCCATCTTTTGTTTTGAGACAAGTACTGTCTTTGGCTTGGAATGTCCCACGTAGGCCAGGCTGGCTGACCAGACAGTCCCAGGGTTCTGCCTATCTGTCCTTCGCTAGCACTGGGATTACAAGCATGGCACCCATACCTTGCTTTTTATTTTCAGTGTGGCTTCTGGGACAGGACTTAGGTCCTCCTGTTTGCAGAACAAGCACTGAACTATCATCCCAATCCCTCTGTGGTTTATTGTTACTTACATTAGGTGATAAAATATTCTAGGGCTTGTCTAGGGAGTCACTTAGGCATGCTAGGTCTTCTTTTTTTTTTTTTTTTTTTTAACATTTTAAAAATTTTTTTATTTTTTATTAATTTATTCTTGTTACATCTCAATGGTTATCCCATCCCTTGTATCCTCCCATTCTTCCCTCCCTCCCCCATTTTCCCATTATTACCCTCCCCTATGACTGTTCCTGAGGGGGATTACCTCCCCCTGTATATGCTCATAGGGTATCAAGTCTCTTTTTGGCAGCATGCTAGGTCTTAAAGTCCATGTGTGCCGTTGTTTGGAATTTTTGTTTCTTTATTTGTGACTCTTTCCCATAGAACTGCCTCCTTCTTGGCTTATCGCACTTGACTTGACTCCTGAAGTTCCAGGTGTTTTCCTGTTTGTCCTTTATTGTGTTTGTTCGTGCCCACATGGGGGTGGGTTGGGGTGGTGTGGAGGGTGGGGTGGGGAGCCATAGGCAGACAAAAGCAGCCTTCCATAGCTGCCAGCCTTGAAGAGGAGTCTTCCAACTTGGGCCTGGTTTTGTGTTATTCAGGTTCTGCATGGTGATGCTCTTTTGTCCTGAGCTAACTGGTCTAGGGCATCTCTATTGAACAAAGGTGCCTCTAGGCAGTGGAGCAGTTAGTGACTTCTGTAAACAAAGCCTTCCTAAGAGAAAGGGAAAGTCTAAGGTCCTGGTCAGGTTCATTTCCCTTGCAAGTTAAAGGACTAAAAGGCAGGAAAAAAATCTCAAGCACCACAGAACGGAGCGGAATGAGTCAGCTAGTGTGGAGAGGCTTCTATTAGAAGTGAGGAAACGTAGACCCCCCCAGCCATGCCCAGCATCCTCACAATCCTTACTTAAAGTTGGTCAGTTTGAACAAAGACAGGTTGCCCTGGCCAGTCCTCTGATCCATCAGCAGGGAGCTTTACTGGTGGGAGAAAAAGCCCGCTAAGTCTTTGTTCTAAGAAGGCAGGTTTTTGTTTAGGATCAGGATGGTGAGGAAGAAGCTGGCCATCTTGAAATGCACCATCTTTATTACCCAGTCATGGCCCCTCTCTCCTAGGGAGTCTGTACAACTCTACCTCTCAGAAGCACACATGCAGCCAAGGGCTCAGAGTGTTACCTTCAAGCTACTCCGTGTGATGGCCAGCTTGAGTTTCATACTCACAGTGGTTTGGATGATGTCCCCATATATACTTTGAGAATTTGAATGCTTGGTCCTCAGTTGGTGGCTTTTTGGGGAGGATTAGGAGACGTGGCCTTCTGGAGGAAGTGTGTCACTGGGGTGGGCTTTGAGGTTTCAAAAGACTCACATCACTCCCAGTGGGAGCTCTCTGTTTCCTGTTTGTGGAACTGGATGTGAGCTGCTGCTCCAGCACCCTGCTGGCTCTCCTGCAGCCAAGCTCCCTGCCAAGATGGTCATGGACTCCCAGCCCCCTGGAGCTGCAGGTTCCAAATAAGCCCTTCCTTCTATAAGTGGTCTTGGTCATGGTGTTTTAAGGCAGCAATAGAAAAGTAGCTGATACTATGCCTCTCAGGAAAAGGGGGAAGCTCCGGGAAACAGGTTTGTTTTCTTTGAATGCTGTTATTATGCTGGGTTGCGGAGGGGTTGAGAAACTTATTGCACAGTCTCCTAGTTTGTTAGATCTGTGATTCATGTGTGGCAAGATAGGATATACAGCCAACAGCTGGGTGGCCTTGACTTGTGTGTGGCCAGGCGAGTGTACAGAGGCTGGGTGTTGGCACCTGTCTGCCTTTGGTGACTTTGTTTCCTTCTGCTTCACCTGCCAAATGCTGCATTTCAGCACGTGTGTGCATCCCACCCTCACACTAAATTCTGGTGCCTCATAATTGACATTTAAACAGAGACATTAGGGCATTAAGACTGGCCTACGGGGAGCGGGGGTGGGGTGGGGGGAGCAGGGGCAAAGATTTCATGTGAGAGCATCGTAAGTCTTTTATGTAGTTATTTTAAATTTTAATTAAAATGTAATTACATCATTTCTCCCTTCCCTTCCCTTGATCCAACTCCTCCAATGCCCGACCCACTCCCTTCTCCCTTTTAGTAAGTCTTCAAACTTTGAGAAACACCATGTCTGTGGGGATGGGACATTGTGGTAAGGGAGAAAAGTCAGCAAAAGAGCATGTGTATGTGTGTGTGTGTGTGTGTGTGTGTGTGTGTGTGTGTGTGTGTGTGTAGAACAACCAAATTCCAGAAAACATCCTTGTCTAGTATGCTTGTTCGCAGCATCTCTACTCCACTCTGTCTTTAGTATATTTTCTCCTTCTTTCACCTGGAAACTTCCTATTCATTCTCCAAGACCAGACTCAGTGGTCTTCTGTTCAGGCAGGCATACTTCCTTGCTCCTGTTACTGCCCTGTCACAATGCTGTGCTTTGTATTCAAGCACAGTTTTTAGATTTAGAATGTGTCCCCTCACTGGTTTTCTACAGCATTGCTGAAATGACTTTATTCTTTCTATATGTTTGCACACAGAGATTCTTATGTCAGATATGAGTGAAGGGATTCTCATGACCTCTTTGGTACACATATACTAAAGCTGGAACGATGCTGAGATGAGTAGCATAGCTCTGTGAAGGAGCCCACATGCCTCATGCTCAGTGAATGCTTGCTATAGGAATGAGAAACCCATGACTTTTGTGTCTTGGCTGTCCATGCTCTGGCCACAGCAGACATTACCAGTTGATAGCTGATTCTCAGACTTTGCCTCAACTTTGTCCCAACTGCTTAGGTTAATTTGTGACTGGGAAACTATTTGCTGTGTCCGGATATTCACTTGGCGTTGCCCAAGCCTCTTCCTCCATTACTTGCTTCAAGGACATTGTGCAACTCTGGGGATGGTTTCCAGGAGCCTGACTTTTAAAATAAGAATGGAAGTGATTTAGGGACAAGCTAAATACTGACACAAGCTAATCTAGCTGTCACTGTGTCAGGCTGCTCAAATGAGTAGACGCATAACTTAGCAATGCATCCACTTGGAAACAGATTACCAGAAAAGAGAAGGAAGACTGTTCTGACAACACCCCTCCTCTACAAGCTCCTCAGCCTGAGATGGAATAGTCTTAGATTTCTGAAGAAACTCATCCCACTCTCTAGAACTCCGCCCTGAGAATCTCTTCATTATGTAAAGAATGTGGAACGCCTCACAGATGTGAGTGCCCTCCGGTGTAGGGGCTGTGCTAATCATCTCTGGGCTGTTCCAGTTTTAGCTGTGTCGGTTGAAGCAAACCCGAGAATGCCTTCGTTTTTATCCCCTTTGTCTCACATCAAATGTGGCAACATCCTTCAGCCATAATGATGAGAAAAAAATTGAAATCCCCAAATTTCTCTGATATCCCCAGCTCTAGTCGATAAAGATGCTTATTATAATAGAGCCAAGAAGAAGCTAGCTTTGGAGGGCAGCCAAACGTGGAGAGATTCTGTAGCAAGCAGGTACCTATTATCTGGAAGAGTGAACCCAAAGAGAAGTCCGCTTGCTTCCTTTTCTGTCCTTCAGTGGCCTTGGGGTTTCTCTGCATGGAGCCCAAGCTTCACCCCCCTTCCCAGACTCCCTTCCCTGGCACACCATCTCTCCTCTCAAACCGGGCTGTACCCCACCCCGGTTACTGTTCAGGCCCTCCTTCACCTCCTACCCTCATCCCAACGTCTAAGTCTAATCTCTTGGCCCAATTATCCCCAAAGGCAATGTGTTCCCAATGGGATTTGGAGGATTTTGAATGGATGATGGGCCATATTTCAGGCAGGCACTGTACTATAGCTGGGTAAGTGACAGAAAGAACAGGGAAGGAGAAAGTAGAAGCTCAGTCATTAGGACACTTGGTACATAAGCACGAGGATTTGAATTAGGATCCTAGCATCTTTGTAAAGCTAGGTGGGCTGGCATAACCTGTGATCCTAGCATCAGGGATGAAACAGAGATAGGCGGATCCTGGGGCCTCAATAATCAGTCTATCTGAAAATCTGAAAATTGTTGCCTGCCCAAGTCATTCTGACCCATCAAGGCAGAAGGAAGACTTCCGACTGGGTATGCTTTAATATTCCCTCTATTTGTTTCAGAAAACCCCCACCTTGGTATGCATGTTTCCATAATAGCACTCATACAGTATTCTGTATTAGACATAACTTGCCTTATTGGGCTGTGAGCTCTTGGAGGACTGATTATGCACAATGATATTCTCTGTTGACAGTAATATAAAGCCAGCTTCAGTTTTCTTAAAAGACAATTGAAAGGTCTAGGGCCCAGGCCACCGTCAGACATGTTTTCACCTGGGCTTAGCTTTCTTTGCCTATTTTGACTTTGCTTCCTTGCAGGTTCTACTCTGGGGGCTAGTGAAGCTGCCTTCTCTTCTGGTGAACTTAGGTCTGTTCCAAGGCTTAGCTTGGAGTGTTGATTCTCTAGAACCATCTTGATGTGCAGGGAGAAGAGATGCTTTGAACAGTCACACTTCTAACCCTGGCACTGAGGGTGATCTGAGCAGATGCCTGGGATTTGCACAGCTCATGGGTAGGGAAGCGAGTGGAAACTAGAGAGATGTGCTCAATCACAGGAGTTCACTCTGGCCCACTTCCTCAGCACTCAGCATGCAGGCATTTAGTAGACATCTCTTGAATGAATCCAAACCTGTAATATCAACACCAGCCTTCTAATGGCTATTCAGAAGATGGAGTGCGATACTCTGAGAGGTGGACAGGGCAGGGCAGACACATGATATCAAACTCTCACCATATTTGGATTTGATATAGGAAAAGTGCTTGCTACACGCAGTGGGCTTGGGCTGAAGCTCCGGTAGTATTTGCTGAGCACGTGCTAGGCTCCCGATGTATCCCCAGGACTCTGAAAACCAAGTCCCGCCTCCAACAAAGGCGTGCAAACACTGATGATCATTTTGGTAATCTCGTTTAAATCAGTGAAAGTGTTCCAGATATCTGGAAAGTTACAATTAGTAGAAAGGTCCCAACCCTATTGTTTACTGATGTTGCTGTTGTTCCTCTTAAGAGAGAGACTTTCAGGGAACTTGGCATCATGCCCATAGTTTTTGAGGGGCCTTGGCAGCTTTTGGGTCCTCAGGAATCCCCAGGTTGTACAGCTTTATTGCAATTGCACATCGTGCTTTGTGTGTTTCATGATCCTTCATTGTTTTCAGATTTCTTCTCCTGGAACTACCCTGACTCAAGGCTAGAGGGCATTGTGTGACCACAATGAAGCCGCATCCCGCACAACTCCGGAGGATTTTCACACAGAAAGGCTTGCTCACTGCTCACTTAACTAGTGAGCTCTTCCCGCTCCCAGGAGGGAATGAAGTCAGCCCCCTGTGAAGAAAAGGATGGGGACAGGGGGAGAAGAGGCGCCTAAATGTTTCCCTCATTTGTATGTTGATGAAATGCCTGCATTCTCCCTAGAGCTCAAGTGCCTGGCTTGGATTGATTTCCCAGCAAGGATCCTGGTGTCTTGGGATGTGCTGCAGAGGAGACTCAGGGTCCCAGCCCTGCCTCTGGCTTCCTATGGGGTTTTGGGGAGGCCCCTTCTTTTGACTGAGTATGAGTCTCAGTGCTCCTCTCTGTAAAACAAGGGACTGGATTAGGTACTCCCTGCCTAGACTTGGTGCCTCCGGACTGAAGTTACTCTGGATTGCATATTTCAGGAGTGGAGAAGTGAGGAGGAAGAACACTGCAGCCCAGGAGACTGTGGCTAGACTTTCAATGCATCAGGAAATCCCACGAAGGTGGAGGCAAGACAAACGCAGCCAATGGATTTGAGGAGGATTTGAGAGAAGGCCCTTTCAGAAGACTAAATGGTACGCATATTAATGTACTCTGCTTAATCCAAAGGGAAAGTGACATGCAGGCACACAGCCTTTGATACAGTCTCAGGTATCAGCAGCTCTGTGTCACCCTCTTCCCAGAGGTGTAGACTCCATCTGGTGACTCATTTCTGACCAGCAGTAAGAAAGAGAGACCCTTAGCCCACCAGCCCACCAAGAAATGAGTTCTGCCAAGAAGTTCCCCTACCTTGAGTGAGCTTAGAAATGGATCCTAGCCCTGCCCAGCCTTTGGATTAAACTTCAGTCCTCTTTGACAGCTTGGTTATAGACCCTGAAGGAACCCAAGGCACCTACTAAGCTATATCTGGATTCCTGACCTCACAGAAGTACTGACATACCAGGGCACGGTTTTACATAGCAGTCCATGACTAACATACTAAAACAGAACAGAGGTTTTCAAATCATCCTTTCTCCCTCCCTCTCTGTCTCTCTCTGTCTCTGTCTGTCTGTCTGTCTCTCTGTTTGTGTAATAGAGGACAGCTTCTGTTATCATTCCTCAGTAGTGCCTCTACCCTCTGGATTTTGAGACAGGGGCTCTCACAGGCCCGAGATGTTCCAAGCACGCTAGGCTGGCTGGTGAACCCCAGGGATGCCTCAATTTCCATGTCCCAGCGTTTTTATGCTTGTGCAGTGAATATTTTTGACTGAGCTCTTTCATGAGCCCTTCAAACTAGTCTCTTTTTTAGTAGTGTGAAGTACGGGGGGGGGGCGTTTATTTTATCTTTGTTTTTGTCACATTATTTACATATCTGTTTACTTAGCATGCATGTATGCGCATGCGGGCATGTTCACGAGTGTGAGGAGGCCAGAGGGCTACTTACAGGAGTCGGTTCTCTCCTTCCATCATGGGATGGTGGCCAGTGCCTTTATCTGCTTAGTCATCTTACCAGCTCAAGCGTATCTTTTTTTTTTTTTTTTTTTAGAGATCTTGTCTTTAATAAAATAAACCAAGCAAACAAAAAGCCAAAAGCATAGCAACACTGTAATTACTATATAAATGTATGAAGGATCTAAATTCATACACCCAAAAATAATTGACTAAACTTTTCCAAAATACCTGCTAGCCAAGTGGATGAGAAACAATGAAAAAAGTAGCAGTAAGGCAAAAATGGGAAAAAATCTTGAAATGATATCAATAAGAGAGTTTTGATTTAGTTTTTCATGTATCTCCTTTTTATCACAGTATACTAATCTACTACATATACATTTTCATTTATATATCTCAGTTAGTATTTAAAATTATGCAAATGATAACAAATACAAATTATCTCCCCAATAATAACTAGATTTTTTATTTTATTTTTTTTTATTTTTTATTTTTTATTTTTTTTTATTAATTTATTCTTGTTACATCTCAATGTTTATCCCATCCCTTGTATCCTCCCATTCCTCCCCCCCCCCATTTTCCCATTATTCCCCTCCCCTATGACTGTTCCTGAGGGGGATTATGTCCCCCTATATATTCTCATAGGGTATCAAGTCTCTTCTTGGCTACCTGCTGTCCTTCCTCTGAGTGCCACCAGGTCTCCCCCTCCAGGGGACATGGTCAAATGTGAGGCACCAGAGTACGTGAGAAAGTAGTATCACACTCTCCACTCAACTGTGGAGAATATTCTGACCATTGGCTAGATCTGGGAAGGGGTTTAAAGTTTACCTCCTGTATTGTCCTTGGCTGGTGCCTTAGTTTGAGTGGGACCCCTGGGCCCAAATCTGCCTATCATATTGTTCTACTTGTAGATTTCTAGGACCCTCTGGATCCTTTTATTTTGCTGTGCTCAAGCGTATCTTAACACCTTCCCCAAAGTCTTGTTCTTGTCCCTCGCAAAGGATGATAGCGTTGTCTACATGAAAACGGTGTGGTGTAATGTCTGAAGCACAAGCAATAAATGGCTACCGCTGTCACCGTCTTCTACGATGGTGCAGTTTTTTTCATCACCACTACATCGTTGGAATCCAATAGCACAGGGAGAAACTAGTAGCTGCCCTACTAAAATAATCTGTCCTGAGATCTTTGCTGCGTCCTCGCTGCCATGACATCAGGAGGAGATGACTGGCCAGCCAGAGAGCCCTACTCTCTGGAACCATCTGGTTCAAGTGCTGGATCTCGGGTGAAAAGGACCAAGTTGAACCCTTTTCTGGGCTTTGTGGAGTTGCTTCCAGAGAGAGGCAGTGAAGCTTCCATGGTGGCTCAGAATTTCCAGTTTCTTTCGCAGGAGAAGAGAAGTCTTTCAATCTCTTCTCTAGACTGGAGGCCAATATTCATTTCCAGCAAAGCTCTTTGATATTTATTTTATTTCCAGCAGAGTTAAATTGTAGTAATTAATACCGCCTAAACATGTCCCCTAAGAAACAAACACAACAGAAAAGAAACTTAGAGGGATCCCCGTTTAAAGTCATTTGTACATAATTTCTCATGGTTAATTGGTCCTTCTAGGCAAAAATCTTACGGTATCAACAGACACTGGTCATTTTGACTTGAGAGGATGGTCAAAGCATGTTACTTCCGAGCGCTGGGACCTGCAGCTGCTCACTTGGCGAACCATTTCTCTACCCTTGTCCCGAAGCAGAATCCCCACAGGGGTAAGCAGGTGGAAAAGCATTCTCGTTTCTGTTTTTTGTTTTTTGTTTTGGTATTTTGAGACAAGGATTCTCTGTGTAGCCTTGGCTGTCCTGAACTCACTTTGTAGACCAGGCTGGCCTCGAGCTCACAGCGATCCACCTGCCTCTGCCTCCCGAGTGCTGGGATTAAAGGCATGTGACACCACACCCGGCTGGAAAAGCATTCTCAAATGAAGACTTCCAGATACCTTGTAGCATTCCTGCTTTTAGACCACAATGTCTCCACATGGGTAGCCAGGACAGATGATTTCCAGAAGCAATGACTTGGGCCTGGTATGATGTGCAGGCTTGTGATTTCAGTACTTGAAAGGCAGAGACAGGAGGATGGATGCAAGTTCAAGGGCGGTCTGGGATGCATAGCAAAGTTCTAGACCATCTGGGCTTATACAGCGAGGCTCTGTCAAACAAACAAATGAACAAAACCAAAAACAAAACAGAACAGAAACTCACTGGCTTATAGAATAACCCTCATCTGCATTTGCTCCACAGAAATGAAAAAAAGATAAATTGTCTGATGAAGTCTTTAAATTGGAAAATTAATGGTTCAACTTTGGAATGCCAGACTTAAACTGGAAAACGTTCATTTGGGTGGAGAGTCAAGTGCCGATTGCCTAAATGAGTCTATAGTTCCATGGGGTGAATATATTTGGGGGTTACATATATTCAGAAGGCATAGAAAGACTTCACAAATGTGAAGTTACAAAGACAGACAAACTAAGCTTCATTTGTTAATGGTGTAGACATCTTTTCCTTTATCATCAGATGAATTGAGCCTTGGGACTCACCATGTGGCCTCTAGTGACTTCAGTTACCCAATCCTTTTGTGCTTTTGCCTCTTTGATCTCTCCACAGGAGAGGCTGGCTCCGGAAAGGCGTTAGCTGCCTCATGGCTGCATGTGGGAATGAGTGTTCCTTGATATCACCTCACCCATACTTTGCCTCTGCTCCACCTCCGTGCTAAGGCTTCTGCATGTTCATGAGTCTGGTAGTCATTTTCTTTTTCCATTGTTCTTTGGAAAGTAGCTTATAGAGGCTTTTGTCTAATTGGCACTATTGGAAATTGTGCATCTTACAGCTGCCTTTGTCCCAAACCTCTCTTTTCTGGAGCCATATAACCTCAGGCCCGTTATTGGACGATTTGTGTTTCATGGCCAACTTGTGAGCCAATCATCTTTCGTCTGCGCTGAATGCCATCCAAATGACTGTATCTCTACCTGAAGCTGTCATTTTATTTTGTTTATCTTTATTTATTTCTATGTCTCATAGGATGGATCTTGTTCTCTATGGGCCTTAGTGTCTCCCTGTACCCGGTCCTGTTCTGTGTGACAATTATGCCTCTTGGTTATTCCTCTCTCTCCGTCTTCTTCTTGTGTCTTCTCCTCCTTCTTCCTCTTCTTCCTCTAGTTCCAACACCCCTTCTTCTTTCTGTGCTTCTCCTGTACTTCCTCCTCCTCCTCCTCCTCTTCCTGTCTCTGCAGGTGCCACTTGTCTCCCACTAAGGACAGAACTTGTATTTTTGCTCACTCCTGTACACCCTAGCATCTGGTATATATTAGATATTTAATGTGGTGTATCTGTGGAGATGGGACTATCATCCTTGAGTTAAAGACATACAGGAAAAGGAAATAGATTACCTCAGGAAGAAAACAAGTAAAATCCACTTACTATCGTGTTATTTTAGGAAAAGGAAGGAGCCCCTGTCATGATGGTCTTTGTGGAGCTCATCTTGCCCTGGGAGGGATAGGACATTTCTCTCAGCTACAGGGCATTACTGCATATATGAACACCTCACCACAGCCTTTTAGGAAGCTATTATAAGAATTATTATCTTGGTGGTCTTTTTAGTCACTCATTCTAGCTCTCAAATAACTGAGGCAGAGGCCTTTTGATTTATTTAACAAGCTTTAAGCACAATAACTGGGCAGGCACAATTTATACTGATTTTCTAGGCTAGTCAGGCTACTTGCCAGCGACATGCCACAAGTCACTTGTCACGATTGATCCTTTCTGGGCTCCATCTGCTCTGCCATGTCACATTCATTCTCTCTATCTTCTTCTTTCTTCCGTCTCCTCTTGTGGTCCCTACCTGAGACCCCAAGCCTGGGAATTGAAGCCCCATCTGCCTCTCTTCTGCCCAGTTACAGGCTGTCAAGTTTTTTTTTTAAATTAACCAATCAGAGACAATTAGGATCAAAGTTTACACAACATTATTTGGTGTACATGAGCATGCACTAATCTGGACTGCAACCAGATCTTGGGTCCCAGAATTTAGCATCTGAATTCACAAAGCACCAGACCAACCCACAACGGGAAGCCTTGTCTAGTCTTTAGCTGAAGTTTGAGTCTCAATGGAGAACATGTGGTTGTCACTAAAGCTGTGAAACGGTCACTTCCCCGTCATGTCACTTCATTCTTCACTTCAATTTTCTTGAAACAGAATGGGGTTTCAGAGCAGTTTTTCTTTTCTTGGAAAAGTTCACTGTAGAAGGTAAGATTTCTGGGTAACAGTTCTAAAAAAGCCTTGCTATGAGATCTGGGTTAACCTGGTCTCTTTCCCTAGGCCTCATTCCTCCACTTCTACAATAACAAGTCAGGCCAAGTGGTTCCCATGGTCTCCTCTCATGGGGAGACTCTTTACCTTTCAATGTAGTAGGATAAAAGCCAACACACTGCATCATGGGATTTTATAGCCACAGGTGAGATCAGAACAGTTATGGAAAACAGCAAATCTTGTAGCTCAGCATCTCCATGCAGTCCTGCTCACCCAGAAGGGAATGGAAGCTTTGAACACTGTCACCTTTTCTCACTTGTCCTTCATGTTGCGTTATTGGGATGCGTTTGCCATGAATGAAGGAGAAAGAGACGAATAATCTTATATACCAGTGGTATCAATTCCATCAGAAACTCTTATGCCTGAATACAAAATGCAACGCATAGGCTCCTGGGAAGGGATTGTTGACAAAAGGTAGAACACCTTGGAGAAGGGCTACTACACTCTGCTTAGGTTTCCTCAGTCATAGAGGGGAGAAAGGCTTGCTCGCTCATCATCTGTGTGCAAAACAACAGTTAACAAATACTGACTACATCTTGAGAAATAGCTTCATGACACCCAGCTTCCACTCTAAGAGGGAAGGTTAAATCCCCAGATCCACCACTTGGTCACTGGATGACCTTGGGGGAATAGTTGTAGACTTGCCCAGCCTGTGTGTAGAACTGGTCATTACTGCTACTGCCATATTCCAGGCAGCTGTCTGCTCTATTCTTTAGGCATGCCCTGACCACTGTCATCTTGAAATCACAGAAGCCATGAATACTGCATGAGACCCTGACAAGATTGACTCAGTACCATTGCCTGGCAAGCGGGAAGGCTTGTGAGTGCTTGAGGTCCCTCTCTACCATGAGGGTATCTAAGTGGCTAACAGTTGCTAGGTGCTGGGAAGACTTTTCTTTGCTGATGTAGCTGCCCGCATGTTGACCATGCTCCTATAAGTAACTGCTCACTGATGCTCAGGTGAGTTTCCCTAGCATATGTAAAAGTAAGGTTTTTTCCTATGCCTACCCTAGCTCCCAAATAATGACATGGAGACCTATTAATCTTTTTAAATTTTTAAAATTTTTTTTATATTTTATTAATTTATTCATATTACATCTCAATAGTTATCCCATCCCTTGTATCCTCCCATTCCTCCCTCCCTCCCATTTCCCCTTACTCCCCTGCCCTATGACTGTGACTGAGGGGGACCTCCTCCCCCTGTATATGCTCATAGGGTATCAAGTCTCTTCTTGGTAGCCTGCTATCCTTCCTTTGAGTGCCACCAGGTCTCCCCATCCGGGGGACATGAGAACTATTAATCTTATTAAAAGCGTCTGGTGCTATAGCTGGGCAGATACTGAGCTATTCTGTGCTGGCCTGGCCTGCTTCCCAGCCATGTGGCCCAACCTGTTATCTTAGTGGTGCCTTGGCTGTTACTTTTCTGTGTCCTCATGGCACTTCCTCTTGTGCCCATCCGAGACCCACTCCCTTTCTGGGCTCTTGCTTTACGTTCTTCTCCCCAGCTATTGACTAGTCAGCTCTTTATTAACCAACCAGAAGACAGTGGAGAACGATGTTTATAACATACCAAGGCAGGAGATGCTTCATAATAATTATAATGCTAAAGTCCAATCTGTAACCAGATCTCTGGGCATAGAAACCAGCATCTGAATACACAGTGCACAAAAACATCTTCCAACAAGTATATTTGTTGGTTCACCAAATAGACTGGGATGGAAGAGTTTGTTGTTGTTGTTTTTGGTTTTACTGCCTACTCTATCTGGGGTGAGTGGAAGAATGGAAATAGATGCCCCAGGAAAAGTCACATAACTCAGGCAACATATTTGGGGAATTGTGGATGTTGCTATGCTACATTTATGCCCACTGACCCTACATTGCTCTTTGGCAGCTAAGAAAGTGTTCTTTTTTAAAGTCACTACAATTCCTGATATCTGGTCATAGCAACTAGCAGATGCTGCATTCATGTGGATGTTTAGTGCTGCCTCTAATTTCATTTCTATTCACTTCAGTATAGAGTATTTCGTGTATTACGTATATACAGTACACTTAAATGGCAGGTGCTCCAATTACCTTTATGGTGCAGACGAGGGAAAGAGGTATTCAGATGCTCTCTGGTCTCATCTTTCTTACTATTATCTCTCTCATGTCTTATCTTTGTAACAACTGTGCCAAGGAGGTACTTTATTTTGTAGCCCAGGAAGCTGAAGCCTGGAGACACTAAACAATTCCCTCAAGTTTCAAAGTAAATATTACACAGAAAAATTATGTATATATTTAAAATATATTTAAATAGACTATATGTAATATATAAAATATATTATCTCTATAAAATATAGATAACTATTATATATAATATATCATACAATTTCCAGACCCAAAGTCTTTCCCCTACATAATGTCCCAGACTGAATCCACCTGGATGCGGACATACTCTACTCTATTAAAATACCAATTACTTTAAGCTGTAGCCCCCCTCCCCCTCCTCAATGGTTCTTCCTTGATTAAATTTTTAATTATTCAATAGTTAACCTTGTTTTTCTTCAGGTTTTATGTGTATTTTTAAAATCTCTATCTCTTCAACAGAAATGTAGTCTCTTTGGATACAGAACTCCTGCATTATCCACTGTGTTATCCCTGTTTTATCCACTGCTCTATCCCCCACTCCTGGGAGAAGCCTAGCTCAAGGTAGGTAGGTATAGCTACACTTTTTTAGCCTACCAATAGTCGCAGCTCTACTGCTCTATCACTGCCACTGATGATCTTACTTCTGCAAATTCCTTACTGTCTTTGGAGCTCAGTTTTTTCAATAACAAAACCAGAAACAGCAAAACACACACCTTTTAGAATAGATGCAAAGATTAAAGATGTTAATGTAACTAAAGGGCCTCAAACAAGGTCAAGTAAACTTAGGAGCTCAAAAAATTTAATCTATAATTATAGAAGCCATTGCCTGTTCCTTAAGGATACCAACTATCTCTTATTGACTGTGCCAATATTTGTTTTACATATATTAGCTACTTGACTCCTTTAAGGACCCATTATTCTCATCCTCCTTTTACAGATGAGGAGGTGTAGGGATTAAAAGACAATGTATTTTTTCATGACCTTAGTCAGTGTCTGGGAGAGGTATTTATCTCCTGGCTCCCAACAAAGTCATCCTATCCTCTTCTATTGTCTTCCCATGGAAGCTAGCCCAACACCACAGTGCCACTCTGTACTTCTGCTCATTAAATTCAGAAGCTTTATACCATCAGTGTTGGTCTGCACTGACATAGCCCTTTAATTAATGCTAGTCTTAATGTAAAGCTGAATTAATAGGACTATTGTGTATCAAGACCCAAGGCAACACAATACCCATCTATTTATATCTAAAGTATTTAAAACAATTCCTCTTCATCCACTCTAACACACACACACACACACACACACACACACACACACACACACACACACACACAAATCAATTTATACTAAATGTTGCAACAAAACCATATTTATCACCCAAGGGATTAAGAAAAGCAAAGAGCCAATTTAATGACAGGATGTAGTTCATTATTTATTTCTAGCATGTAAATTATAGATTGTCATAAATTTTTTATTCTTTGGGTGGCCACTATTTTATTCTAGAGGAGAAATGGAGAAGCTTGCATCACAAAGAGCAAATGTCTCATCTCTGGGCATAAGAGCCACCTCTTTTTGCCTTCTGACAGACAATAATCTGTCAGAATGAAAAATTAATGGCCCTCCCTTAATTCATCATCTCCTGCCTCTGTTCTAGTACTGCCTTCTTTCTCAGCCTCTCCCCCCCGCCCCACTGCTTCCCTTTCTCTTTCTTTCCTCCTCCTCTGCTCACCCACTGGTGTGTCTCTGCGCCAGCAGCGAATCGGAGGCAGAGAAGTGGAGTGGCGGTGAGGAAGAGGGAAACAAGAAGGTCAGATGGATTGATTTCTGTTCTCATACAGTATCCTGGAAGGTGGGATTTACTCAGTAAACGCATCAGAATGGGGTGGTACAGATGCCAACAGTGTGTGTGCTATCAATGGCATTGGATGCTCTCCCCAAACTCAAGATCCAGAGAGGCAGCGTTAAGCAGCATGATGTTTCAACACTGCCATGAGATTTGTCTGACCACAAGACAGCACCTTTGAGGGGAGATGGGGTTGTTAAACATCATGAAATGGGTGAAGCAGATACCACCAAAAATACTGGCTGGTGATCATCTGTAGGGCATCAAGACCACCTGTCAAGCCCTTCATTTATCTCAAATCATTTTCCTTTCTAAGTCTCTTGAAGACCTTTCTGAATTCCTGACCCACTAATCTGGCTGAGTGGGGAGTGGGTCTACAATTTCACTGTGGTAAATGCCTGTACCACTTACCAAGTATTTCTATACATTTTCCTTCTAGACAAATGCCGATCTTTAAGAGTTGGCCCAGGGGCTTGTTTTGGCCACCGTCAGGTGAGAGCAGCACCCCCGTCCATGGAGTCTCTTCTAGCTCAAGCTGGCCTCAAGCTCACTACATGACTGATAATGACCTCGAGCTTCTGATCCTCCTGCCTCCACCTCCTGAGTGTTTAGATTACAGATGTAGGCTATCACATAGAGTTTATGTGGTACTGAGCATTGAACCCTGGCACTCATGCATGGTAGGCAAGACCTCTACCAACTAAGCAACATTCCCAGCTCCATGAGAGCAGCTTTAAGCACAGGTATGGGATATGCCATATTTCTTCCTGCCATCATACCATCATGCAAGTGTGATGAAATTGCATTACCATCATCTGGGTTCTTTGGTGACTACAGCAAGATGTGTAACTCTGAAGGCTTAAGTTCTCCTGTGGAGTATGAAAGGATGTCTTACAGGGAGAAGCCTCTGAGACACTGGATGCATTTGCCTCAGACACCATCATGTCACTTCCTCCAGGCTGAGTAGAGGTGTTCTTTCTTTTCCACAGGATGCTCCATTGTCTTGTAGAGTCTCAGTACCTCCATCCTTTTGTTCTACCTTGTCAACATACTCATCTTAAATTTTCATTTGTTCTCCTTTCCCTCTATTTTTTTACCCTATGCAAAGAGTTGCATGCTCTGATTTTCTTGCATTTCTTGTTTTTATGTCCTTTTTCCTGACTGTCAGATTTTTCCTAATGCCCCAGTCATGTTCTCTGAGACATTAAATGCCATTGACTTAGTTGGGTCTAGCTCATTTATTATATTAGACTTCATTAATATGTTTGATGCTGTTGATTTGGTCTTCTACTTGAAATGCCACGGCCCTTGAATTTTATTATAGTTGAACTCTCTCCATCGTGATGCGCCCTTTGCCTTCTCTTTGGACAGTGTCCTCCTTCAGTCTCTATGTCTGCTATTGCTGTCTCTCAGAATTCTAGAAGCTCGTGTGCTTTTTCCTACTACACGTTTCCCCCTTGAATAGCTTAAACTCTTCTAACTCTAAGACCACGTCCCCAGTGGCACAGCATAGCCACTGTTGAGGCCACATGGAGATTTACCATAAAAAAACCTGTCCAAAATGGCACCCTTCACCGTTCTCTATAATTTACTTTCCTCTTCTTTTTCCTTTCCTAATTAATAACTTTTGTAATATTGTTGCCATCATCATCATCATCATCATCATCATCATCATCATCTCACCCAGGATTATAAAACCCTTAATGGAGGAAGGGCTTAGTTTAGCTCATGGTTTAGAGGCTTCAGTCCGTTGGTGTTGAAGGCACAGTAGTGGATTTTTCTTTTTTAAAAAATATTTTATTTAATTTTAATGCGCGAGTGTCAGATCTGGGAGTTACAGACAGTTGTGAGCTGCCATGTGGGTGCTGGGAATTGAACCCGGGTCCTTTGGAAGAACAGGCAGTGCTCTTAACCACTGAGCCATCTCTCCAGCCCAAAGGTATAGCAGTGGGAAAGGCTGGTTCATAGAGTGAGGGTGTGAGGATCAAGAAGCAATACGAAGCCTTTGCAACTTTTACAGTCACCTCAACTGGCTTACTTTCTCCAGCCAGTATCCACCTCTTACACGTTCTACAGCCTTCAAAGTAGAGCCACAGTTGGGGACTGAGAGATTAAAATAGAAATTTGTGGGGGATTTTTAAAAAAATGCGTGATATTAAAACTTTGTCTTGGCTAACTTTTTTCTTTTTCTTTCCTTCTTTACTTAACCACTCTACAGTACGTAGAATACTGAGATCCCAGTGACATCCAGGATTTAGGATTTCTACGACCCGCCCCCTCCCCCCACCCCCCCAGACGCTGAAGTTGCTTCTCTACCTCTCTGGAACTTCAGATATGTTGCTTTATTCACTTTGCCCCAGAAAAAGCAATCTACAGCCTCTCTTCTGCCTAGCCACGAACTGTGAAGTCCGAGGCATGGACACTCAGAGGTTAATTCATTCCTCATTCCTTGTCTCTCATGTGCCCTTGAGGACAAGGCTCAGAACATCAAGTCAAGTTCACAGGGCATCTTCCTTCAGATGGTTGTATTTTGTCAGTGAGTTTCTGTTCCCACTTTAATAAAACAACATCCAAAATAGATTGGCTTGACTTCGCAACAAATTGCCATTGCGTAAGTGCTTGCTGCTTTGCATTGCGAGAATATTCAGAGGGAATTAATGATACCGTTGAGTGGCTACTATAAAGATTTATGTGCAGGGCTGAGAAGGGTTGCTTCTTTTTTCTATTTTTTTTCCTCCCCTTAAAGTAATAATAAAAATTACAAAAGAGAAATAAGCAAGGGAAGTTAATTTGAAATGAATCTTTAATCAGGTTTCATCTGTTCGAGGCAAACGTCTCCTTTGTTTGAGCACGGCCACAGAGGCGGAGCCTGGAGACACCATTCTGTAGATGTAGCCTCAAAGTCAAAGCCATTCTGACAGAAATCAAACGAGAAATAATTTCTCCCTGAAGGAATTCTGTTTCAGCTTAATGACGGCTCGAGTGTTCCTGTTCAAATGGCATAATGGGGCTTTTTAATTACGGTTCACACTGTCCAGTGTAATGGCAAGACTTTTACTTATTTATTTTTTTCCCTGAGCTCATTTGTTGAGTGTGTATTGCCAAATACAGAGTTTACCCCAAGGTGAAAAAGCGAATTAACTTCTAAAGGTAGATGTGTATTCAAACTTCCCTTTTATGGGAGAGGGGAATAAGGCCTGGCTCAGTTAATGGGGCACAATAGAATCCGGCTACAGTTGGAAATTTATTTCCCAAGACCGCTGGAAGAGCATGGCCAGAGGCACCAACTGGGCCATACAGTGGGACACCTGTGTTAGTTTCTTTTTGTTGGATGATAAACGAAAAACCCAGACAAAGGCAACTTCATGGAGAAAGAGTTGATTTTGGCTCACAGTTCCAGGGACGACAGTGTTCATCGTGGTGGGAAGCTGTGGAAGCAGGCATGGAAGGCAGGATAGCAGGAGCATGAGAGAGAGAGAGAGAGAGAGAGAGAGAGAGAGAGAGAGAGAGAGAGAGAGAGAGAGAGAGAGAGAGAGGAGGAGAGAAGAGAAGAGAAGAGGAGAGAAGAGGAGAGAGGGAGAGATGAATGTAGGCTGGGGACCAAGTGTTTAAACATGAGCCTATAGAAGAATATTTTATATGCAAACCACTGCAATGAATGCTCAACATCAAAGCTGAAAATGGGATCTGAATCTTGCATAAGGAGGGTGGATTAGGATGCCTTACCCACTGGACAATGAAGAATGTGTTTCTGGGATGCTATGGAGGAAAACCCCCACTTTAGGCTTTGTGCTCTGCTCTGTGGAGTATCAGGGTCCTTCAGCCTTGAACGTTCATAGCAGAAATGTGTAGTAGCTGTAGTGATGTCCAGACATGAATTGGAATCCTGCCCTGCTTTGTACTGGTCCTAGGATTTGCTCAAGCTCTCTGAACGTGTATGGTAAAGGGAGGAGATGTGGGTGGAGAGGATTGGAGTCATACAATGCTCTCCTACTATAGCAGAAGCAGCAAGCAGCACACACAGATCTGAATAAATCTGCTCAACCCAGCCCTGTGTCTCAGTGCCTCTTGGTTTTTTTCTTTTTTATTACTTTATCTCATATACGTGCGTGCGTGTGTGTGTGTGTGTGTGTGTGTGTGTGTCTGTATGGTGAAGATTTGTGTGTATATGTGTGTTTATATGCGTTTGTGTGTTATGTGTGCATGTGCACATCTGTGTATGCATGTGAAGGCCGGAGATTGGTATCCAGCGTCTCTTCTGATCACCCTCCACCTTATGTATAGAGGCAGGGTCTTTCGTTTGTTACCCAGAGCTTGCTTATTCAGCGTGTCTGGTTAGACATCTTGGTTTAGGGATCCCATCTCTGCCTCTCACATCTTGGGATGGTGGGCAGGCCATCATTCCAACCCAGAATACTTGAGTGCTTGAACTCTGAACTCTGGTCCTCACTCTTGTATGGCAAATCCTTTACCTGATGGGCTATCAGTGCAGAGTGTCTTGGCTTTGAAAGACTGGGCATCTTTATAATGACTCTTTGTTTCTTTGCTGTCCAATGAACAGAATCACAGGACTCATGTTAACTAACAGGCATCCAGACAGAAACCTGAGCACAATAATTTTCTAGCAAGGCTTTAGGTCCAAAGGTGGGGATACCTAGATTTTCTGTTTTGCTATAGAAAATGTAGAATTCAGAACACCTCTGGCCCACTAGAGTGTTTAAGAAACAAGAGCTCGAAGGAGAACAGGGGAGGGAGCAGCTGCCTGTTTTCCCTGCTGCTGAGTTGCGCTGCTTCCATTTCCCCACCGTGCAGCTTGAGATGGATGTGGGTCATTACTGAGGAGGGTGGGAAAAGACGCTAAATGAGTGTAGGAAACGACTGCAGTTTTGGAGTTTGCAAAAAAGCTTCGCGAAAACCTCTCCTTCTGCACCCAGCTTGTCTTAGGACATTATCTGTCTCAGTACACCCATGAGCTGGTCAAGATTATCAGGGTGTCACTGCCTATGTCTGCCTTAGCTTTGCATGATCCTCCTCGCAGCTGCAGCAGGGTTAGGACAATAGATATTACCCACTGCACAGAATGTTGCCAGAGATGTAATAAATTTATGTACACAGGTGTGGACACATAGAATTATGTTGAACCTGAGTTCTAGATGTGCTTCTTCTCTCCTTGGCCACTTGAAGGGATAGCCTTGATTTTTGATCTATACAATTGATGCTTAATTAAATAGATGTTGAATGAAAGAAAAATCTATCACAAGAAAATACAAGTCTGTGCGGCAAATAGGCATTCAATCGGTAGTTATTGGACAATGACTTTCTATCACTTTGGATGACTTGATTCACACCCATAAACTTTGTTTATATGATCTTGTTTTCCCTCACATCCTATGAATTAATAATATGTTAATTAGAGTTCATAATTTTCTATTTTATGACTTAGTCACTGTAATGGCTTGTCTCAGTGGTCCACTTGATGAGATGTAGAGTCTCCTGGGAAGGGGCCTCTGTGCATGGCTGTGGGGGTTATCTTGACGATGCTCACTGAAGTGGGAAGACTGCTCCACTGTGCATGTCCCATTCCCTGAGTTTGGGCCCTGGACTATATGAAAATATGACAGGGAGCTGAGCAAAACATTCATTGCTTCTTGACTGTGAATGCAGTGTGAGCAGCTGTACCATGCTCTTGTCACTGTGGTTTCTCTGTCTATAGACTACAGGCTGTTGTGACTTCCCTCCCACAATGGGCTATGCAACCTGGCATTCTGAGCTGAAATGACCCCCTTCTCTCTTAAGTTGCTTTTGCCATATTTTACTACAGCAACAGAAAAAGCAACTAAGACAGATACATTGACCAGAAAAATATTTCCTTGAGCATGGCTGAGTATGTTAAGGAAGGAGGAAAAAGTAAGTGTTCTCAGCTACTTTGCTACTGTGGCGGCGCTCTCCAAGGAGTGCGAATTTGCTTTGACCATGCTGATCACTCATTGCATGGAATGTCAAAAAGATGGCTGCACCTGTGGAGACCTAAAACCCCATGGTCTTGAATCCATCACACACTTGGGGTCTCAGCCTTTTGATGTTTTTATCTTTCATCTCAGAGGCAGAGACTCATGTCACTTTTGCAAGAGCCTGACACTAGGAGCCAGTTCAGACAGCTGGAATGTCAGGCATTTATATCTGTGATCTGGATTGAAACGGTTCCTCCCAAAGTCTTCAAAGCGACAGAGAGATTGCTTCAAATCACTTCTCCCATTTGATTTTAGTAGTGCATTTTAGAATCATTAAACTTTGACCTCTGATTTACATAGGACCAATGATAGCAGTCATGAGCATCACAAATATTGCAGCATTCCTGTTTTCCCCTACTTATGTAACACAAAATAAGACAAGTAGTTCATTCTCTTATCTATGTGACAGGGAGACAATGCATTGGTACACAGTTGGTACTCTCTGATGCTGGTCTAAGTGTCTGGTACCAGAGATACCTCAACTCATCTACTTAATAGTTCTCCTTAGTCCACTTCTCTCAAAGCCATTATCCTTTTCCTCACGTGTCTGGGCACCTTTGAGATGTAGGTGACTGTGAGCTCACAGTAGAAGCAGTGCAGGGGGTCCCAGTCCTGTGCCTGACTGCAGCTTTCATCCTTTCCTTGTGATGTGGCCGTGTGTCACTCAATTTCTATTACTAAGTTCTAATTCCATCATGTGTAAAATGGAGATCAGGATCCTTGTCTTTTCCACATCACTGGGTTTCTGGGAGAATTATATAAGCTAGTGGAAGCCAATTAAAAATTTTACAGTTCTATAACTATATGAGAGATTATTGGGTATAGTTAAGTACAATTGGTGCTGCTCAGTTAATGAAGTTATCTCCTCAAAGCCCCACAGCCTGCCCCTTCACATGACTTGAGATGATGAAGTGATATCTGCTTGATGACTTAATCCTTAGCTTCCCCCTCAGCCATGTTAAACTTCATTGAAGACAGAACCTCTGAATGCATTGGTGATGTGATCACAGGAGGTTGGTGGGCTCTGGTTGCTCCAGTGGGGGCAGTGCCCCGCATTTAGGTTCTGAATGTCAGTGGAGGTGGGGTGCACAGAGCCTCCTGGTTATCTGGGTGAGGAGCTGTCAAGAGGGAGGTCCAAGGCTTCCATTCTGACCAGCTTGAGGTTCTGGCAACTGAGATGGAAAGTTAGCAGAATGGCCTGTTCTATGTGACAGGGAGACAATGCATTGGTAGACAGTTGGTACTCTCTGATGCTGGTCTAAGTATCTGGTACCAGAGATACCAGTTCCTCAGTGTTCAAGGTCCTTGGCCTTAACCAATTGGTGTGCTTTTTCTTGCACATAAAACCACTCTAAGACTGAATCTCAGCCCAGTCAGAATGGCTATCATCAAGAACATAGGGAATTAACACTGTTGCGGATGTGGGGGAGACCCTCGTCCACTGCTGGTGGGGGTATGAACTGCTGTAATCACTACTGAAATCACTGTGAAGGTTTCTCGAAAATGTAAAAATAGAACTACCATCTGACCCAGCTACAGTACTCCTGGGCTCTATGTCCCACCACAGAGATATCTGTACATAAATGTTTATTGTTACTGTATTCACAATAGCAGGCAAATGGAATCAGCTTAGATGTCCATCAACAGAAGAATGGCTAATAAAAATGGGGTACATATCTGAGTGGAATTTTATTAATATATTTTTATTTTTGAGATAATTAATGTATCATTTATACCTTTCCTTTCCCCCCTCCAAACCCTACCATATATCTCTCCTTGCTCTCTTTCAAATTCATGGCTTCTTTTTAATATTCATTGTTGTTATATGCAGATGTGGATATATGCATATTCCCAAATATAATGAGCTGAGTCTATATAATGTTACTTGCATGCATTTTCCAGGGCTGACCACTTAGTATTGGATAACCGATTGGTGTGCTCTTCCGTGGGGAAGACTCTTTCTTCCATACCCACCTGCCTTAGTTGCCTGTAGCTGAGTTGTTGTGAGCTTTCCCCTGACTACTTCAGCATGTCTATTGGTGCCAGCCTTGCTCAGGTCCTGTTAGACAGCCATGTTGGTGAGACTTTATGGATGCCGCTTCTGACGTTTCTGGGAGACACAGTCTCACAACAAGCTCCATGTTCCTCCAGCTCTCACAATCTTTCCACGCCTCCCCCCCTTTTTTTTTTCAAATGAGTCCTGATCTTAAGTGCAGGAGTTGTTTTGTAGATATGTCCATTGGGACTGGGCCCCGTAACTCTGGTCTTGTCTGTTGTGTTTTGTCCTGTAATGATTTGCATCTGTTGCAAAGAGAAATTTCCTTGATGAGGGGCGAGAATACATTACCTGTGGGTATAGGGACAAGTTTAGAATGTAGTTGGAGATTATGCTTGTTTTAGTAAAATGGCACCAGTAGGCTTTTCTGAAAGATTCATGACTTCACTGGACCTGCTGGGTTTCCAGCACCAGGCATGATGAGCAGGTCTTAAGTCCAGTTAGAGAGTTGTTGGTTACTGCCAAGGCATGCTTGTCACAGCTGCACCCTTGGGGTTGTCACGGCATGATGGTCATTGTTGTGGGTTATAGGTGTCATAGCTGGACAGGATTATTGGTTGCCTCCCTCCTTTGTAAGCTTGCATGGCAACTTCTAGATCCATGAATGCTAGTCCTCAGGGAGGAGGTTTTGGGTTATATCCACCTTGGGGCCCTTGAGCCCGCATTTGAAGTGCATGGAGTCTTCAGCAACAGGGACTTTCCTTTCACCATTAGGGGACAAACAAGGTCAACAGTACCGACCCATAAAGTTCTTAGAGTCTGTTGGATCAACCTGACCAACAACTGAAAAGTAAGCTTCTCATACTCAGTGTTGGGGTTTTCATTAGCTATCCTGACTCCTGGAGGGAGCTCTGCCATCACAGATGGGACATTTTCATTTAAACTGTTTCTGTATATTCACACACTGACTTATGTGCATTAAAGAATTTGTCTCAGTTAGAGTTGAGATTGATGTGATGAAACATCATGGACAAAAAGCATGTTGAGGAGGAAATGGTTTATTCAGCTTACATTTCCACATTATATTTAATCATGGAAGGAAGCCGGGACAGGAACTCAAACAGGGCTGGAACCTGGAGGCAGGAGCTGATGCAGAGGCCGTGGAGGGGTGCTGCTTCCTGGCTTGCTCCCCATGGCTTGCTCAGCCTGCTTTCTTTTAGAACCCAGGAGCACCAATCCAGGGATAGCACTACCTATTGTGGGCTGCCCCACCTCCCCATCAACTACTAATTAAGAAAATGCTTTACAGCTGAATCTTATGGAGGCATTTTCTCAATTGAGGTTTCCTCCTTTCAGATAGCTCTAGCTTGTGTCCAGTTGACATAAAACTAGCCAGCACAGTATGTTTAGGCACATAGTAACACTATGATTTCTTATAGCTTTTCCAGACACCCTTCCTGTTACTTTACTCTTCTTCCTCCTTCCGTATTTATCTTCTGCCCTCCTTACTACATAGTTGGAGCATCCTGCTTTCCCTGATCAGATACCTTATACCCTGTGATTTCCCTCTGTATTGCTAACACTCACCCCAGGACCTAGCAATGGTCCCTTTTAACTCTCCTGATTTATGCCGTTGTTGGAAGATATTTGTTTACATCTGAAGATTTGGAGCTAGGAGTCTCCAGTGGAAGAGGACATGGGAGGCGTGTCTTTCTGGGTCTGGGCTCCCTCACTCAATATGATATTTTCTAGTTCCATCCATTCACCTGCAAAGTTGATTATTTTCTTTCTTTTTACACAGTGGAGTTTTGTTCAGCTATAAGGAAAAGATGAAATGATACATTTTGCAGGAAAATAGAAGCAATTGGAAAATAATTATATATAGTGACATCAGCCAGATTCAAAAAGAAAATTATCATGTTTTTTTCTCATATGTGGATCCTAGCCTCTAATGTTCATGTATGTGTGTTTATACAGGAGAGAGAGAGAGAGAGAGAGAGAGAGAGAGAGAGAGAGAGAGAGAGAGAGAGAGAGAGAGAGAGATATCTAGAAAGCAGCCCATGAAGAAGGTGGACGGAGAGGGAAATGAGAACACTGGGGAAGGAAATAATCGAGGAGGAAGGTAGGGAGGTAAGGGAGAATGGGCGAGGGGGAAACCAGCTCAAACTAAGTATTATAGAAATTCTAAAAGGAAAGATATTATTAATTAAAAACTAAAATTAGAGCAGGAGTGGTGGTGGCACACACCTCTAATCCCAGCACTCGGGAGGCAGATGCAGGTAGTTCTCTGAGTTCCAGGACAGCCAGGGCTACACAGAGAAACCTTGTACTGAAAAGCAAAACCTCCAAAACAAATAAAAAATTCAAAACAACAAGCAAACAAACGACAACCAAAAATCAACTAAAATTAAAAATGACAAAGTCCCAAAAGGGAGATTTACATTAGGGATGTGATGAGAATGATGGTGTGTGTGCATGTGTGTGCACACATGTGCATGTGTGTGTGCATGTGTGTGCACACGTGTGCATATGTGTGAGAACTACCCAAAGTCAGTCTAGACATGTATGAGATTTGCAAAGGATAAAACAAAGAATGAGAATAAAATAGACTCCAAGATGCCAAAGGCCCATAAAAACTGACTCTCACTCAGTAATGGCCACCCAGCCCACGTCTAAATGCTACCAGTAAGCAGAAGTGTAGCATATAGGAAAAAGTCCTTTTGTTGTTAGCTCTAACCCGTGTGACATTGGCCCCTGTCGCCATATAGCTGCCTCTCTGTAGCAGCTTGCCTCTGCTCTGCTAGGCGGCCATTTGAAGCCACTCAGTGTGCCACAGTGCCCTTGGTCATCTTTTACCCAGTTTGGGTATTAGTCACTCATATTTTAGTGTGAAATTATCCCTCTAGGTCATTTGTACCTATGGTGTGGCACACATTATTGATCCAGGAACAGCTGGAATAATATAAGATGTCAATTGGCCCTGAGAAATGAGGTGACAGAAGGATGCATGTGGCCTCCGGGTCACAGCAGTTGGGCAGACCAAAAAACCTGAGAGTCAAATGTAATGAGAGTATAGGACTGTCGTAGTGAGAATTTTGTTTGTGTTACTCAGTGCAATATCCTGTGTGCCTTATGTCATGTATGCAGTTAGCAATTAATTAGTGCTCACTGAATTAACAATATGGTGGTAGGGAGCAGCTTTCGCAATGTCCTCTAAGGTCACGGGGTCTCCTCCCCAGCTCAGACAGCCCCACTGTCCAGCCACTCTTTTTCAACCTTCCCCTTTGCTCTCTGTCTCCCTCTGTTTACTTGAGTTGCAACACTGAAACTACCCCGGTGTCGCCTCACCGTTAGGCGTGGCTTCTGAGGGGCTGAGAACACTTCTGGTAGTGCTTTTCAGTGATTCTTCAGGGCTGTACACAGAGCCCAGAGCTTAGAGGACTCTCAAAATATTTAAAGCTAAGCGGATGTTTGGGGTAGGCAGCAAGGTATGGTTTCGATCCTCTGCCAAAGTCACCTTTTAGGCACAGGAGAGTGCCCACTTCCCACAATGCAAATTGGGCTCATTCTTTGTTGGAGCTTTAGAAATAAGAGTTGATTATGCTTAATTTTGATGGCTGACTTCTGGTGTGATTTTGGGTTACTTTCTCATTGCTGGACCTTAGTTTTTTTCATCAGTGTAATGGAATTGGAAGGCATATGGTCTCAGAAGTCATAGCTTATCATGGCGAGCGCGTGCACGTGTGTGTGTTGCATGCAAATGTGGGCAGCTACACTCATCTGTACTTGAACATGTGGCGACCAGAGATCAAGTCTAGGCATCTTTGTCTATTGCTCTCTACCTGATTTGTTTAATACAAAGTGATGTTTTGATTGGACTGGTTGGCCAGCAAGCTCCCAGGATCTTCTGTCTTCCTCACAACATGAATTCTAGGGATTTGAACTGAGTTTTTTGTTTGTTTGTTTGTTTTTCAATACAGGATTTCTCTGTATTAGCCTTGACTGGTCTGTACTCACTTCGTAGACCAGGTTGGCCTTGAACTCACAGAGATCCGCCTGCCTCTGCCTTCCAAGTGCTGGGATTAAAGGCATTGAACTGAGATCTTTATGGTTGTACAGAAAATACTCCATCCATCTCTCCAGACCCCATGCAGTTTTACCTTTAGCAGGTGAATTCACATAGCAACCTGAAAGCAAGTCCAAAGTTACACAAACTTCCTTGGCTTCTAGAAAGCACTGACAAGAAGAGTCAGAGCCTTTGGGGGAACAGAGGTGACAGAGAGATGAAGCCAACAAGCCCAGCTGTGCTGTGGACAGTAAGGAAAGCAGACAGATGCAGGACCCTGTGTCTGCTGTCACCAGCTGGGATGGGGCAGCTGTGGGCTGGTCAGGGGGCAGGCAGGTGGAGACGAGGGAAGACTCCAGGCCCTGTCTCTACTGTGAGCGGCTGGGAAGAGACAGCTCTGGGTTTGTTTTGGGGCAGGCAGGTCGAGACAAAGGCAGAATCTAAGGCTGGATTCCTGAGCCAGGGCCAGGCAGGATGATACCCTCACTGAGCCACCCTGAGGCTAGGCTTCCTACTGATGTGGGCTCACTCATTTCTGATAAGAACTCCCCAGAGCAAATGGTCAATAAACCATATGAAAAAGATGTTCAGCGTCACTAGCCACCAGAGAAACTACATCGAGATTCCATCTGACTCCAGTCAGAATGGTGACTATTAAGAAAATAAATAAAAACAGATGCTGGTAAAGATATAAACTAAAGGAAACTGTGCACAGTGTAAGACTTTCCAGGAATAAGTAGGATGGACAGCTACATCTTAGCTGCAATTGTACTGTTATGGAAGAGGAGACTGTAGGTTTTGACGGACACTTGGTGACTGTCACCAGCCAATGCCATACATACAGGGCATGGGGGATGGGCCATGCTCAGCCTCTGAGTCCAAAGCTGTGGTGCTTTCTTCTCTCATCTCTCTCTTAGCTAGGTCACCTAGTGCTGCGTCCTCTACTCCCTGTGGGCTCACAGAAGTCTACAAGTCCTCAGGTGCGTCAAGCTAGCTACTTCTGGCATTTGGATCTTCTGTGTTCCCTCATTTTTTTCCTGGTGTGGAATTTATAGAGCTAGTCCCCGTAGCTGGAGCTCCCCGGAAGGGTTTGCTGTTTCTCTGAGACTGGGTCACATACAGTCCAAGCCAGCTTTGAACTCACTATGTAGCCCAAGATCACCTCAAGCATATGATCCTCCTGCCTTTATCTCTTGAGTGCTGGGATTTCAGGCCCACGCCATCAATCTCAGTGGGTTTCCTGTCTTCTAGGCTGTTCCACATGGGACTCATCAACTCAACCAAGGACATTTTCTGAGATGTTTCTCTGGTTTGGTTTCATCTCTGGGCTTGGGTTGGCTGAGGAGACAAGAGAGACTATGCACCTAACTGACTTGCAAATATTATTAGGGTTGGGAAAGACAAGCAGGAGGCTGCTGGCTGGGAGAAACACGGCCGCCATCGATTGGGTAATAGGAAGCCCTCAGGTGTGAGTCCTCATTAAGGCAGAGGGGTATGAATCATTTTCTAATGACATGGCTTCGATTCCAGCCGCTCAGCATGCAGCTTGCCTCCACGGTCGGGCTGCAAGTCAGGAGAGCCGGTGGGGTCTGCAGCCAGGCTGCCTGCCATATGTTGTTTCTTACAATTAGCAGGTGCTGGGGGTGGGAGATAGACAGCCAGAGGCCAAGGCAGCTGCCTCTGCCAGGGATGCTCTCACAGGCTGTTCCTGGAGGTAAAGGGGGCTGGGGAAGGAGGTGGAAAGAAGTGAAACACAACCTTGCAGGGCACTATGATGGGGTGGGGGAGAGGGGGCCTTTGCTTCAGATTGTTGCACACATTGATAAATCCTGGCAGGCCTATTGCCATAGGTTATTTTATTATACGAAGGTTATTTTAGTATAATCCTTCTGTTGTCTGTCACATACTGTGGAGTGAACAGTAAAACATGTTAGCCCTTCCAGCAACAATCAGCATTATTGGTTATATTATTTTCACCTTAACTTTTTACAGGTGTCTCTTCTCATGCAAAATTGGCAAGCACTGAGATGCACATTTGCTCACACTTCAGTAAATGCACACGCTGTAACCCACACGGTCATCATTGTCTAGAAGGCTGCCATCACTCAAAAGACTTCTCTTGTACCCTTCCTCAGTAGGTCCCTAGCCACCCTTTGCAGGGGGAAAGTGCTGGGTCTTTATGCTCTACCATGAGACAGCCATTTTAATTCTAAGATTTTACATGAGTGAAATGACACAGTGTGTTAATATTTTTTTCCATTGCTTTTTCACTCAGCATAACATTTTCGAGGCTCATTCATGGCACTTGCATAATATTCTCATTCTTTCTTTTTAAAAAAATTACCAAATAGCACTGTGTTGCATGGACCACCCCATGCCCCATAGTTTGCTCATCTGTTCTAGTTACAGGTACATGGGATGCAGAGCTGAGGCTTGGAGAAGGAGAAGGTGGCATCTTTCTGTCATCCGAGTTGTGTTTAGTCAGCACCTTGCATGTTTAATGTGTTTGACTCTTCTCCAAGATCCCTTTCATTCTCCTCCTTTCCTGTGCCAGGTGCTGGGATTGGCCCATGAACAGGATGCACTATTCTTGGAGGCGTGATTTGTGGAAGAGATAGGCAACTCACGGTGATGTCACACATGTGCAATTACAGCGACCGTAAGTGCCGTTAGAAGCCATGGCTCCTGGTATCCGGGAGGATCAGGGAAGGCCTTCCTAAGGAAGTGAAACTCAGAGGGGATGCCATTTTATTTCTTGTAGTTCACCAGGGTTAAGAGGGAATAGAATGTCTAAGCAGAGAAAGCAGCTTCTGAGGCTGGAGAGAGTATGGGGCCTTCAAGGACCTCTAGTAGATACCACACTTACCACAAAGTAGGTTTCAAATACATACACTAAGAATCCAACAAGCTCTTTGCTTCCTTCCTTCTGGGAAAATGAGAGCAGTGGGCATTATTTTGGGAAGGGTCTACCCATCAAATCTTCTCTCACTGTTTATACTAATTAAAACTCTAACAGGTACCATAAATGGGTACCAATTTAAGGCTGAGCAAAATCTCAAACACTTTTGCATTTATTTCAAGCTCTATAGCGATCCTTTGAAGAAGATCAGACTAGGACATTGCACATTAGGAAACTGAGACCCCAGACGCAAACTGGTACATTTGGGACAATACACCCAGCTGGTGGCATCATCAGGGTGCTGCAAGCTCATGTGCCTGCAAGGGCCATGTTCTTCTCCACCTGTCTCCAGTTGCCTGCTCCTTGGCTGAAAGCAAGGGACTGGAGAGAGGTAATGGTTTTAGTTAGTCTGTTAGTCTCTCCAAGTTAAATTCAGTTCAAATTGCTTCTTACTGAAAGCTGTCCAGTCACACTCTTGGTGAGATCTGCTATGGAATAACTGACAGGCAGAGATTGCCAATACAGAGTCATTAATATGGAGTAATGATGAGTGATAAGAGATGAAGATCTGAAGTGAACTATTAAATGACAATATCATTTTCTTGTCTTCTTCCCTTATGCACACTGACAGGAAGAGAGTTGACATGATAATTTTATAAAACTCTCTGACACTTCCTGTTAACTCCCCTCCATTAGCGTAGTGTGATAATTGGCAAGAACAGACACATCAGAAGAGGAAACACTCTTGAAAGATGGAAAAGGGCTTCACAATGGGGCATTAGTATCCGCTGCCTAGGGCTCCTGGGGAGATGGCTCAGTGGAGAAAGTTCTTGCCGTGTAAGCAGGAGGACCTGAGTTTGTGTCCCCAGAGCCCAGACAGAGCTGGCCAAGGTAGCATGCGTCTGTTACCCGAACTCTCCTAAAGAGAGATGGGAAGCTTGGGCAGGAGAACGCCCAGAGACCCATGGACCAGCTGGCTTGCTCTACATAGAGGGTAAAGAACAACAGATGGTTCTACCTCACACAAGGCGGAAGCCAAAGACTGACACTCTAGATCTCCACAAGTGTGCTGTGGCACAGGTGTATCTGCACTCACAAATATGAACACACACACACACACACACACACACACACACACAGTCTTTTTTTTCAAAATAATTTTTTTTATTAATTTATTCTTGTTACATCTCAATGGTCATCCCACCCCTTGTATCCTCCCATTCCTCCCTCCCTCCCATTTTCCCCTTACTCCCCTCCCTTATGACTGTGCCGGAGGGGGACCTCCTCCCCCCTGTATATGCTCATAGGGTATCAAGTCTCTTCTTGGTAGCCTGCTATCCTTCCTCTGAGTGCCACCAGGTCTCCCCCTCCAGGGGACATAGTCAAATATGAGGCACCAGAGTACGCACACACACAGTCTTAATGCCACATGAAAGGCTAAGTATTTGCTTTGACAATCTAGTAGCTGTAAAGTCAGTCCATGAGGTCCTTAAAAGCAGAGGGAAAAGTGGACTCGACCTCTGGTCTTTTATATTCTAATTTCTGTTGCCCTTCCCTCTTACCTCCATACATTTCTATTTTATCCATACTTCAAAGTTCAGCTGATTTTCACACAGCTGTTATATACTTGTAGTTTTCCTGCCTTTGAACTTGAGGTCCAGAGTTTGCTCAGGACTATGGGTATCTTGGGAACAGAGATCCATAATTTCTCCATGTCTGAGAAATTTAAATGTAATTATTTCTTATTTTAAGAGTCATGAGACCTGGGCTTAAATGAAGCTGTACATTTATTGGAATTATCTAAATTTGTTTTTAAAGATCTTACCTTAGGTCTCCAAGGCACAAGTGAAAACATTGGTATGGGATGACTTGTGTCTTCTCCAAATTCCTGTATTGATATTCTAATATCCAGAGCTTCAGAATGTAACCATAATGGGCTACAGAGTCCTTAAAGGAGGTGACTTAAAATGAACTCTTTAGGTGGTTTCTAATTCAGCATGGTATATGTCCTTAAAAAAAAACAAGAAGCAGGAAGAGGAAGAAAAAGGAGGAGGAGGAGAAGAGGAAGAAGAAGAAGAGGAAGAGAAAGAAGAAGAGGAAGAGGAGGAGGAGGAGGAGGAGGAGGAGGAGGAGGAAGAAGAAGAAGAAGAAGAAGAAGAAGAAGAAGAAGAAGAAGAAGAAGAAGAAGAAGAAGAAGAAGAAGAAGAAATGGGCACAAAAGAGGGGGAAGACACAGGAAAGAGAAGGCCAGCTAAAACTCTAGAAGAGAGGCAAGAGCAGGTCCCACATAGCTCTCAGTAGGAGCAAACCTTGTCACCTCCTTGACCTTGGACTTCTAGTCTCCAAAACTGTAAAGAAATAAGTTTGTGGCTTAAGTCAGCCAACTTGTAGTTCTTTGTTACAGCATTTCTAGCAAACGAATGCCTCAGCCAAATAAACAGCCACAGGGCAGGCAACTCAAATATCAACTGACAACTGCTAATAACTATTTGGGGCTGGAGACAGGGGTCAATTGGTACAAAGGACTATTTTGAGTAAAATGGCTTGATATTTAAAGGTATTGAACATGATTGAATTTGTGCTAAATACTGGTACAAATAGATCAAATTACCTTTCTATTACTCCAGGTCTCAGAAGTCCTCCAGACGCATTGGAGATTACTGCATGAGTGAATGGATAGTTCCTTCACCCAGTTGTTTTCCTACTTAGTCACTCATTCAATGAAGTTCAAATTTAGAAAAGTACTACAGTATAATGAGAGGCAGTCTCTGGATTAAATTACATCTGCCATACGCTCTGGCAAACCATTTGGCCTCTCTGAGCCTTATTTGGACTGAATGGAGGGGGAACTGTACTCAGTCCTATTGTCTAGCGTCTGAGTGACAGTCAGCAGGAGTTTTAATGTAGTGTGACACAGGCCAACAGGACTTACCAAACTCAAAAAAGGTTATTAACTTAATAATCCATTTGCTGGAATAGATACATTCCTCAGAAACGGGAAATGTCCACAGACTTCCATGTTAAGCACCACTAGACTGTCTCACCTTCCTTCTTTCCTCCCCATCTTTCTTCCGTTTTCTTCCCTCCCTCTCTTCCCTTTCCGTTTTTCTTTCCTTCATTATTTCTTTCTAGTTCTCCTTCCCTCTCCCCTCTCCTTCCCTTTCTCTTCTATGCCTCTTTCTCGCCATAGCAGTTTATATCCTGTTGGAGGGGCAGGGCACCATACACTCCACAAACAGGTATTTCACATTGCTCTGTATACACCATCTCTGTGGATACAATCTAGATGTAAGCTGAGGTCAGATTGGAGGAAGGTGGGCCCAGAGTCCCGGATGACTATGGTGTCATGAAAGCTGAAGTGACACAAGAATGGGCAGCTACACAGGGGAGGATGGCACAGGAAGACACACAGAAACACACAGACAGAAGTGTGGTCATGGAGACAGAGGCTAGAAGGACCACTAGCCATGGTATGAAGCTAGGAGACAACTGTTTCATGCTTGATTCCAGATGTTTGGCCTCTACAGATGTGAGAAAACAGACACTAATTGTTTCAGCTCACCTGGTGTGTGCTACCTTGCTGTGGCAGCCATAGAAAACTATCCTTTTTCCAGGCAGAGTTTGACTGGGGATGTGCCTGCTATGGGAAGTTGAATCTTGGTTTTCTGGCCATTTTGGTTCTGTGGTTACTTTCTTATGTACTCACTTATCCACCTTATTTTCCTCCTAGCACTGAGAATGTATTTCAAAATCAGAGAAAAACCCTCTGTTGGGCCACTGTGCTGAAGCCTTGCTTGAGGCCTGAACAATTCTGCTAATAAACCTTTTAGCAGAGCTTGGAGTGCTGCTTTCCAATGGAGTCATTGGTTTCTGGATCAGACTGTCTCTCACAAGAAAGCTGCCACATGGGTGCATAGTATCAGCATTTTTTTATGTTTGTTTTTGGTGGAATTGTTTGACCTTGGAGTGGAGGAAATTCACTCCTAAGCATTCTGTCTCAGAAGTTCTTGAAAGTCATGCTTTAGTTCTGAAATATTGTGGACGTGGAGGCTCTGCCTATCCTGAGCCTGCCTGCCTCCAGTCTCCCTTCCAAATCATTTGCGGGACAAGGCAAGGTTGTGCCTTCTCCCCTGTCTTATTTATTGGCACATTAAGGCCACTAATCACAATTAAAAATAACGATGCCATCAAGATTATTCAAATCAGGGACAACCAATTTCAACTACCATTACCGGGAGATGGAATTATGGACTCTGCTCTGTCTTCAGCACTTTTAAAGGACCCTTCCTTCTATTACCTTTCCACCCCCTCCCTCAGACTCCGGAGTTATACTGGGAATTAACTTAATATGTAAAGTCACTTCTAAATGAACCCTGCTTTGCCGCTTTTGCCTTGCCTGCCTTCCAGTCCCAACATCTCCCTTGGTAGCGTTCAGATGTCAAGATGGGTCATTTTCAGTCCAACATCTGGTGTTGTTCCTGCAAGCATCGTTCCCCCCGCAGGTAGATGGTTCTTGGAGGGAGTCAGTGCTCTCTTGTCTGGGTCATTTACATGGAAATGGAGCTCAACCTCTCCACACATACCAAGTACCTGTGATATTTATTCCTCAAGCACCCAGGATTTTTCCCCACAATGTTAGACACAGGGGTGAAGTTAATCCCAGTATTTCTCTCTCGCTGAGGGTCTCTGGGATGGTGGGAGGGAGGACCTCAAGGCAAACTTTTGTCTAGAAGTGAAAGTTCTAGCCGAGACTTATGTGATGAGAAGCGAATCTCGTGAAGAAACCTGGCAGTTGGGTTAAGGCAGAGGAAAAAGCACAGGAGCAAGATGAAAACAAAAAAGGGGCGAGCCATGCTTGGGGAGCAGAGTGGGAGGCTAGTGAGGCTGGGCACAGTGTGGGCGGGAATGTGGCATAGCCGCACAGGAAGGGCGGAGTTCTGCAGGCTGTTGCTCAGGAAGAGATTTTTCACACTGACGTCTGCAATGCAGAAAACTTGAGAAACCTTTGAAACAGACACAAGGGCCTTCCTTTCTGCTTGGAAGGGGATGTGTGTTAGCCTGTCCTGGTCTTGTGGACCAGGGAGAGTGGAGACATGATGGAAACTCACTTTAACTCTCCTCCTTGTTATCATCAGTCTTTGACTCACTTTACTGTGTGTGTGTGTGTGTGTGTGTGTGTGTGTGTGTGTGTGTGTGTGTATGTTGGCCTCTTCTATATACTTCAGCCCCACAACAGCTCTAGAGCAGGGTCCAAGCTGGGGCTGTTGGTATGGCCTCCTTGTCTCTCCATATCCTCTACAGCCAACATCTATAACTTGCACATTGCCCTGAGTGGCAGCTCAGGCTGAGGAGATGCTTAGCGAATAAAGTGCTTGCTGAACAATCAACAGGGCCCGAGTTGATCCTCAGCACCATGTAAAATTTGGGCGTGGTAGCCATGTCTGTGATCCCAGAGCTGGGGCGTGGGTCAGAGACAGGAGAATGCCCATTACTACCTGAATTGGTGAGCTCTGGGTTTAGTGAGCGACTCTGTTCTGAAAACTAAGGTGGAAATCTACTGAAGAAGATACCTGACATTAACTGCTGGCTTCTAGATGCATAGGTATACATGTACATATTCACTCAGACAAAAGCAGGCACATACACACACACACACGCACACACACATGCACACACACACACACACACACACACACACACACACACGGGTGGGAGAGGTGGCTCAGGTATTGAGGGATTCCTTACCCCTCTTCCATACTTCCATGATGACCAGCTAGACCTCGCTAGACCTCTGAGAGCCTGCTTCCTTGCTCAGAAAAGGGACTCAGTAGAAACTTAGCTTCTGGGACCGCTGTGAGGATTAAAAGAAATAATTCATGTTATAAAGCAGACTTAAGGGGTGTTATGTAGGATAATGATGACTTAAAGCTTATTTCCTCTAATCCAATTCTAGTTGTTCATGGATTAGATTTTGAGATCTTCAGTGACATTGAACGAGACACATATCTCTGATTTTCCAGGACTTGGCAAGCTATTGGTACTCAATTCATGTCATCTGACCCTGTAGATAAGCTTGCTGTGGTTTGAAGCGAGCAGTGGAGGATGTGAGGAGAGGAATGTTTGAAAGGCAGTGAAGTGATTATGACCTTGTGGAAGTTCCTTACCACCCTTAGCATCCTTCAACCCCATTGCTTCTGAGCCCAAGCATCTCTGCTGTTCATGGCTCCTCTGAGTAAGAGGATGGGATGTGGGTTCCACTCAGCTCCAAGCTGAGAGTGACACAGAATCTTCTCTTAGCTATCGACTGCCCTCTCCACTCCAGTAGCTGGTACACACATTTTATTTTAATATAATCAATGTGTTCCAACACTGAGCGTTAAAAAACAAGAAGTTTATTTAAAACAAAGTGACAAGGGGTAAAAGTTATCAGGAGAAGAAGATGACTGTAAAGAGCTCCCTGAGGCAGGTGAGGCAAATATCTGATCACCAAGGTCCCCTATACTCACAAGGGCATAGCGGGTTGAAAACAAGCATTCTGAACAAGGGAACCCTTCAGTAGTGGAAACACATGACGAGGCCATTGTGATGCCAACCTCTTTCCTCTTCTATCATATGGAATAGCCCTTTGTATTTGGTACCCCAAGAATCTCATTCTTTCCCCTGAAGCATTTCCCCCTCCCTCCCTCCTTCCCTCTGTCCCAGAATTATAGAATGAGACCACCAACCCCTCTGGTAAAACTGAAGCTCAACAGGACTCAGAAGAAAGTCTTTCTCTGGCTTCAGTTCCTGCCCATCTTGTATGCTGGGCACGCGCGCAGTCCACAACGAACAGCTTTCACTCTCTCTCTGCTTTACCTCCCGCAGAAGCTGACATCCACCTAGAGTAGCTCTCTTTTTAGAATTGTATTTTACTTATTTTATTGGAGATGCCACTATAGAGGTTAGAGGGTGGCTTGTAGGGAATCAGCTCTTCACTCCCATTGTTCGTGTTTTGGGGACCGAATTCAGGTTGTCAGGCTTAGAGCCCAGCACCTTTATCCATGAAGCCACCTCATCTGGGTCTAGCATAGCTCTCTTGATACCTTCCCCAGGAGGTGTGCATGCTAACTTGCACATATGCACTTGTGCACACACATGCACACTCACATACAGACACACACAGACACACACAGACACAGACAGACAGATAGACAGACAGACACATACACACACACATGCTAAACTGGTTAATTTCACTATATCTTTCAAGTCTCTCTGCTCAGACATCACTTTCTATAGGAAGCCTCCCATGCCTTGCATAAGGTTGAGCACATACATATGACCTCACCCCTATGCTCCTTACTCCGAGCAAATAACTCCCTGGAATCCCCTGCTTGATGCCATTATATCAATTAGGACTGCACCATAATTGCCTTTTGCATTTTTCCTAAGTATTTCTGCCAAGGCCAAGGGTGACATTGCCTCATTAGCAAACCTCTATCATCTAGCGCAACGCATAGTGCTTATTAGGAGTCCAATAAACACTTATGGAACTGTTTCTGCTGGCATGAGCCAGCAATCTTAGCTACCTGTGATGCTGAGGCTGGAGGGTTTCGACTTCAAGGCAAGTCTGGGCAACTTAGTAAGAGTCTTTTTCAAAAACAAAATATACTATGAAGAAAATGGGCTCCAGATATAGTTGCTACAGGTATAGATTTCCTAGGTTCAAATCTCAGAACAGCAAAAAGAAGCAATAAGAACAGTGATGTCACTGGTGATTTGGACAGTGAGGTACAGCTAGGGACAATCCCTCTGAGACTATTTCCTCATAATTGTTTCCAAGATGGAGTGTCAATACGAAGGGCCATCTCCATCTGACATTGCCTTCATCCATCCACTTTTCAAATGGAGTTTGAATACTTGCTTTGTAACAAGGGCTACACGAGGCCTTAGGGACATAGCACCTAAGGCTCAGTGTTGGTTTCAGAGGCTCATGTCTAGGAGCTGTCACATGTTGGCCTTGGTTCGTATTCAGTACCTTACTTACTGTCAATTCTATAATGGTTTGGACATTCAATACAATGTTGCATAAAATAAAATTAAACTATTTCAGGATGCACACCTATTTTTTTGCATACCAGAAAAAAGCAACTTCCTGTTTATAGGGAAAGTTTTCAAGGGAGCGATGACCAGTGCAGGGCACAGATGTAGAAGTTGTAGGGTCCCTTGGTTATATTAGTGGTGACAACTGGGTTCAAATCTCATCCCATGTGACGCCACCTTTGATGGTCATTGGATTTTCTCAAGCCTCTCTTTCTGCATCTGGAAAATAGGGGGTCACAGAGTTAGCTTCATTTGATTCTTCTGAGAATTCAGTGAATGAATCAGAAATCATTTAGCAGAGAGGAAGGCATTTACTAGGTGTTAGACCGTGATAACCATGGAGAGAGGACAAAGGAGGCGTTCTGTGTGTGAGAGAACGGCAAGGAGTCTTGCGTGTGTGCGGTGTTCTGGCCCATTCCCACTGCTCTGATAAACTATCACGACAAAATCACTTTAGGGGAGAAAAGGCTTTATTTGCCTTTCAATGTTAGGCTTTCGTCCTTTAAGTCTGGGAACTCAAGGCAGGATCTTAAGGTATCATGTCTATAGTCAAGAGCAGAGAGAGAGAGAGAGAGAGAGAGAGAGAGTAACAGAGCATCCTGTTCTCTTAGAGATCAGCCAGGTTTTTTTTCTACTCTTACTTACACAGTTCAGGGCCCAGACCATGAAATGATGCTGTCCACTTTCAAAGTAAGTCTTCCCACCTCCATTAAGAGTTAAGACTGTTTGGGGCTGGTGAGATGGCTCAGAGGTTAAGAGCACTGCCTGCTCTTCCAAAGGTCCCGAGTTCGATACCCCCCGCAACCACATGGTATGCAGGCAAAACACTGTATACTTAATAAATAAATCTTAAAGAAAAAAAGAGTTAAGACCGTCCCCTTGGTGGGGAGGCCTGATGGCACTCAAAGAAAGAATAAGCAGGCTACCAAGATGAGACTTGATAGCCTATGACCATATAGTGGGGGAGGTCCCCCTCAGTCATAGGCCTAGGGGAGGGGAATAGGGTGAAAGAGGGAGGGAGAGAGGAACAGGAGGATACAAGCTATGGGATAACAATTGAGTTGTAATCTGAAGAAATTAATAATAAAAAAAAGAGTTAAGACCCTCCTCCTCAGACACACCCACAGTCAGACCTTAGCTGGATAACTGCTTGCTAAGTCTCTCTTCCTCAGTGAGTCTAGGCTGTGTTAAGGTGGTAGTTAAAATGAGCCAGTATGAATGGTATTAGAGGGCGATTAGGATGTAAGTGTGAGTCACGATTGTGTGTGTGTGTGTGTGTGTGTGTGTGTGTGTGTGTGTGTGCGTGTCCGTTCTGTGCTTGAGCATTGGGTAGGTACAATGGCAAGCCCCTCAGGATTACCTATGGCAAACGGCATGGTTATATATTTGCCTTCCTTTAACTGGTAGCAATAGAAAGTCCTTGAGAAGAAAAGAGAGAGGGACTGTGGAAATGGACAGAAATAAAGGGAAAAGAAGATGGGAGTGGGCAAAGAGGAATGGCAGAAGCAAGCTAGGGAAAAGCTGCGGGGCAATGCCAGGCTCAAGGGCTTGCATCTAGATTTGCCACGAGTCCTAGGACCAGCCTTGGGGCTCAAGCACAAGGGAGCTGTCAGGGTGATTTACAGATTTCCGACTCAGGGTTTAGTTGAATGATGAGGAATGAGCTCCCAGTGGCTCATGCTGTAGAATACAGTCTGGGCTGCGGAGGGCTGCCTGGCTCAGGACTCAGCTCGGCACACTGCAGGTGCCAATTACCCGGGGTCAAAGCGCAAGAGCAGCGAGCCTTGGGGCATGCTTTGCAGCCTCTGGACATCCAGCTGATCGTGCAAGAGCACATCTTTGCAATGTCACAACAGGGATGATCTGCAAAGCTTCCACTCCCCCTTCCCTTCGGGCAGTAAATCCAAAGATATTTTTCTAGCTTTAATTTATTTTTTTTTAAAGTAGCGTTATGAGCCTGTTAAGAAAAGGTAAACTTAATCCTCGCCCGACTGTCACTCAGTCTCTTGCTTCTTTCCTCTTGCCTGGGAAACTGTGGAAACAATGCCGGCTACTTTCCGCCCTCACATAAAAAGGTTTATAGACCTCCTGTTCCCTACAACTCAGCCCCAAAGTAGCTCTCACTTGACAGTCGTCAGAAATCAGCATTGCTTCCTCTTCCACCGGGCTCCAGCTTGCACAAGGTCAGATGCAGCAGCTCTACCAGCTGTTGGAATCACATCGGCCACGGCTTCGTGGTTGTTTCTCATCAGAGGATGCCTCCATCTTAACAGTGCTTGCCAGAAGCTTACACTTGTCAAAGACTCTGGCTCCCCCCTGAACTCAGTTGGGGGCTCAGATGTGAGAAACTAGAATGAGCCATTGGTTGCTGACCCTACCCACTCCTTCAAGGTGATGTAGTGAAGGATTATGGGAAGGGGGAACCATTTTACATCTGGGTACCTCTGGATATTCCGGGCTAGATGTGATCACAGGCGTCTGTACAGAAAGCCACAGACAGGTATACTCTCTTCACAGTTTCTCGTGGATATATGTAACTGGTGGGTTTGTTTTTCTTTCACTTGACAAAAAAAAAAAAAAAAAAAGGAAAAACAGGCTTTCTCAACCTCAGCATTACTGACATTTTGGGTCCTAAAATTCTCAATGGTGGTCAGGCTGCTGCTGTTTATTGTAGGGTGTCAGTAGCATCTCAGGATGCCTCGCCTCCTGGATATCAATACTATCTTTGACATCTCTCCACTTTGCCAGTTGTGCATGCACTCAGATTTGACCAGTGCTCATACATGGCCTCCTAAATCAGTGCTGAGAAGGCTTGTCCTGAAGCAGGCCCTTACAGCTGGGTGTGTCACATTGTCAAATAGTGTCAAAATATGCTTTTTTTTTTTTCCAAAAAAGGCAATAAAAATCTCTATTCACAAAGTACAGTTCTACATGAAGAACATAAAATAGGCTTACAATCTGTCTGAGATCTTTGGGTTTTGTGGTGGCTTGCTGATTAGGAAAAAAGTCTTAGAATTATTTTTGAGAAAGAGGTCGTTTAGAAATGTTGATCTAAAGGATACAAAAGGAATTAAGCACAGGCTTTTCTGGAAAACCTTTCTGCGGGGGTGGGGGGCGGGCTGTGAAGTGCTGCTTTCTCATTTTTGAATTCCTGCAAGCCATGTTGACTTTTATCTCAAATGTCATGACCAAAAGGTGTATAATGATCGCATCCACATCCAAGTGCTTTCTGATACCCAAGGCCTTTCAGCAGTCAGGTCTTAACTCCAGCTGGTCAAGCTTGCTGTTCACTCTGGTGTGGAGAGAGGGAGTGGGAGTTTACTGTGGGTCTTCCATGGCAGGCTCTGGTGGCAGAACTTAGTGCTCAGTTCCCATACCACTGTTCTGAGGAACATTCACCATGCCTGCCCTAGACAGGCCTAGGAAGGTGGATAGGTCTGCAGCCAGTGAGCAGGTGGGGTAGGATACGAATCTTATTTTGATCTCACCCTATATTTATTTACACGGAGAAGGCAGAGATTGGTGAGAATATGGGGGCTCTGGAGAATCAGCAAATAACTGTAACACTACATTTAAAATGTATGTGTGTGTGTGTATGTGTGTGAGAAAGAGAGAGAGAGAGAGAGAGAGAGAGAGAGAGAGAGAGAGAGAGAATATAAACAAGAGTCTAGCTCTTTGCATATATATATATATATATATATATATATATAGTATATACCATATACCATAACATTGGAATAAACCATAACGCTTGGAATACAGAAAAACATTAAGTGATGTGGTAGGCAGGAGAAGCCCCTTTGCTAATCATTTGGGTGTGTAAATGTCTCATCCAGCATAGCAAAAGCAACTTTTTTTTTTCCAAGAGCAATGAAGGTTACAGACCTTGAGACAGTGAGATTGCCTGGTTAACTGGGTAGGTTCAACCTCAATGTTTTGAGTTACAGAATGCAGAGGAACTCTCTTTGCTGTGTTAGAGAGATGAGGTACAAGAAAGGGAAAGAGATTCCCTCAGTGGAAGAGGCTCAGTCTCCTGTAACTGGCTCTGATGGTGAGAGGATGGGGAAGAGGTCGGCTTCTAGAGGTTGGGAATGGTCTGCAGTTGACAGCTAGCAAGAAAATGAGGGCTCTGAAAATGAGGACAACAGCACTGGACTTAATTTGGTCCCTTAATAAGAACCAGGATGCTCTGCACATTCTGATATTGAGTGCCTGTTTATTTGTGACTGGCCACCTTCAAGAGATCTTTGATACCCTGTCTTTAACGCATCTTGCTCCCTAGCTCAGCTCACTTATGTTCGTTGTTTCTACCATGAGCGCTCTTTGCAGGGCTTGCAAAGAGCACTGGGGTTGGAGGAAACTCATTTGAAGGCAAATCTGGATTCTTTGGTTTATTGTAAATGGGAAATGGAAACATTGCTCAATCTTTCTAAAGCTCCACTTTCCCTTTTACAAAATGAGGAAATTAATGAAATCTACATTTTAGAGCTTAATGAATTCGTGTAAAGTTTTTGCCGTGTTTTCTGATTAAAAAGCTATCAACAAAGCATCTTCATAATTAATATCATTTCATCATTGTCATTGTGATCAGTTCTGCTGCCACTACCCCCCCCCCCACCATAACCCTCATGGTGCTGTGATCATTATCATCATTACAACAAAACCACCACTGTGACCTGTCATTGTCATCACCATGATTCTCACCACCACCATCATCTTTACTATTGCCAATATTTTCTTACCACTACTATAACCAGTGCCCCCATCATCATCATCATCATCATCATCATCATCAACAACAGCAACAACTTTATCACCACCACCAGGTCCATACTACCATTACCAGATTTCTTATCATCACAAAGCCAACACCATCACTGAAACCATCAATAGAAGCACCACTGCTACTATCATCATTATTATCACAACAAGCATCATTATAACTATTACTATCATCATCACCATCACCACTACCATCATCCTTACCGTAATCACTATTGTGACCGTGACCACGATTGTTGTCATCCATCTATGCTTTGTAAAAGCCATGATGTGTTGGACATATCTTCTTATGTATTGTCTCATACTTAATACTTATATTTCGTTTAAAGCTTTGATAAGCTGTCCACTTCTTTGAGAAGAGTTCTCTCACAATTGGCAGAACTACTTGCTTCTTTTCTGTGCTCAAAATGTAGACTCTTCAAGGGCAGAGTCTATTTGCAGTGGTATTGTTGACTTCTCACATCTTCGGACATGGTAATCTGTGAATACCCAATAGATGCTCTCTATGAGTCAATGACAAGCTGAGTTAGTGGTAGCTTTTAACCGAAAAGTTAGCGCTGTGGTTTAACGATGCCTACCTTTGACTTCTGGCATGAGCTTTGAAGTCACAGAGGCCTTAGTTCAAGTTCCAGCTCTGTTACTATGTGGTAGACGGTAAGTGACTTTACATCTCAGATGAACTTTGTAAAATAGAAACGAGGCCCCCTGCGTAACCAAGAAACCTACTACTACTTTCTCTAAGGACTTGCACAAGATCCTTATTTCAAGATCTGAAAACTATGGACTGTGGTAGAGTATTACATAGAAAGCATGAAGAGTGAATGAGATTGTGCAGATGTGTTAACGCACTGACAGGTGTATAGTTGGAACTCAAGAGTTTCTTGTTAAGTGAGGCAAGTAGGTCAATGATCTGACTGAGGTTGAGTAATCCTTACTAAATAAACACTTTATACTTACCATAAAATAGTTGAGCAATATGTGAAAATTGCTTAGATTCCTACAACGCTAACAAACATTTTCATTAATTGGTGACTTTCCTTTCATAAAGACAGAAAGCAGTGCTTATGAGCTCAGGGAAATGTGTTAAAATTTAAGTTTATCACTTAAGTAATTAGTAAACTCATTGTTCTTCAGTATACAATAAAGAACAGGAAATGATAGAGGTACTGTCTTACAGTCCTATTACTGGGAAAAAGACACCAGGACCAAGGCAACTCTTATTAAAAAACTCATTTAATTGGGGTCTTGTTTACAGTTTTGAAGGTTAGTCCATTATCATCATGGTGGGAAGCAGACAGGCATGGTGCTAGAGCAGTAGCTGAGAGCTTTACATATTGATCCATAGGCAGCATCCCGAGGGAGGGAGGGAGGGAAAGAGGGAGAGAGAGAGAGAGAGTCTGGCAAGCCCACCTCCAGTGACACATCTCCTCCAACAGGTCACACCTAATCCTTGCCAAACAGTTCTGTACTGGGGAGCGAGCACGCAAACATATGAACCTATGGGGCCTATTCTCATTAAAAACACCACAGTACCTATATCAGATTGCTGGTAGGGTAGAGTTGATGATGAGTTAGTATTCATAACAAGTGTGTGCTGAATGAGTATGTCATGTACGATGTACTGTATCTTAAAAGAAGATTGTTCTTCCATGTCCACCCACCACCACTGCAATGCTAGATGATGTTAACATGCCTTTCTATTGGCCTATGGGATAATGTGGGGCTGTTGATAATTGCTTGTTTTATAAAACTGTGCTCCTATCATGTATACCTCCCTGGAAAGTGACTTTGTTTTTTTTTTTTAGCTTACAGTGCATCTACCATGGAATCTGCTTTGCTGTGATAATTGGTGTCAACAGTGACTACATAATCATTATTCTACGGCAGAGATGCAAATCTTTTTATGCAACCATTCCTCTGGAAATAGTCATTTTATTTGTTTGTTGGAAAAACGTAAGCCTTAAATGTCATATTGGAAGGATAGGGGAGGGGCCAGACAGACTGATTTTTATTTCTGAGCTGGAGCCTCCTTTGTGGGGGTGAGCTATGGATTTGATGCATGTAGCAAGAAGTTCATTTTGAGTTAAGTAACTACCCGGAATCACCCAACAGTTAGATAATTGACCCAATTTAATTTTCTTATAGAAGGAACGACTGCTGGTTTGCTGCCTGATGTATAGGTATGTCACTGAGTGTATTACAAACCAGTCAGCTAAGTATGAAGCTATTATTACTAATTAAAATCACTTTCCTGCAGAGTCCTCCCCTCCTCCGCAGCCCGCAGCACACCTGCCTATATTACCTAGGATTCACCCCTTTAGGAACAGTTAATGTGAGCCAGAAATCAATAGCTCAATTAACAATCAGGATTGGGCTTCCAGGCAACAGAGACCAGGATCGATAACTTATGTTCAGTGAAATTAAAGGCAGTTGTTAAGCCAACTGTTTAAAAGCTATGTGTGTTGACTGGAAGGATACGCACCAAAGCCCTTCAGGCTCCTCTGCAGAGGTAGAGAAGCCTATTTTTCGTTGGTCTGTCTTCCACATGGATGGGCACCCAATGAAGCAAGTATGTCCTGACCATTTTTTTTTTCTGAAATAAATCTCCTGGCCTCAGGACTGCTATAGGCATCTGATCTGTCTTTTGAAGACTTTCTTTCATTAAACATGATGAGCAAAATCGGAGTCCCAGAATTATCTCTCAGTGTCTTCAGCATTTTCTAGGAGGGCTAATGAATAAGTTTCCTTGTGTCTTACATTTGTTTGACATTCCTGGAGTTATAGCTTTTTACCATTTGACCAATATTTAATGAGTACCTACTTTGGCTTCCAAGCTTCACATTGGACTTTTTGTGCATTGGCCTAGGTGTACTAATTTTATAATTACTTTTTGTAGCTAATATCACTTGTAGCACACATAGTTTTATCCTTTCCTGCATTTCTTTCAACTCATGTAGTTGTAATAGGCCTCAGACCTTAGCCTGACACCATTTTAGAAGCACCATTCTGAGTTCAAGACCCTGTATGTAGACTCCCGCCCCCCCAACACCTGCCAAATGGTAACAGAGGCCTAATCTGTAGTTCCAGAAAAGTCCCCAAGTAAAAAGAACCTAAATGTACCAAGCTTGCTTTTGTCTTCTGTAAGTCTGCTTTCTGCAGGCAACGGTTCTGGGTTATTCAAGTGACCCAGTGGATCTCTACTGGGAACCAAGGCTCTTCCTAGGTGCAGCTCATTTATTGTCTACTTATCATATTTATCTAGATGGATGGGGCAAGAGAGCAGGGAGGTGGTGACCTATCACCTAAATGCCTGGCCTTAGAAGGGAGTTCAGTAATCTGCTTCTACTCAACCACCCAGATGGAAATTACCATCCAACTAGAAGGGAAGCAGGGTGAGAAAGATCTGTATTATTTCCAAGAAATAAAAAAGGAGAGGACAGACTTTGGAAATCAGTTGTATCTGTCTCATTGGTTATTGTTATTATTATTATTATTATTATTATTATTATTATTATTATTATTATTATTAACCTCTTTTGCACATACCATTTTACTGGTTAAGAAAATGTTCTTAATTGGACCTGTGCACGCCTGTAATCCCAGCACTCGGGAGGCAGAGGCAGGCTGATCTCTGTGAGTTCGAGGCCAGCCTGGTCTACAGAGTGAGTCCAGGACAGCCAAGGCTACACAGAGAAACCTTCTCTTGAACCCTCTCCTCCAAATTGTTCTTAGTTGCCGGGAGGTGGTGGTGCATGCCTTTAATCCCAGTGCTTGGGAGGCAGAGGCAAGTGAATCTCTGTGAATTCAAGGCCACTTGGTCTACACAGAGAAACCCTATCTAAAAAAAAAGAACCCAAAAAACTAACCCAAACTCAACCAACCAACCAACTAACCACAAAATGTTCTTAGTTTTGTATGTGTGTGTGTGTTTGTCTCTCTCTCTCTCTCTCTCTCTGTGTGTGTGTGTGTGTGTGTGTGTGTGTGTGTGTGTGTGTGTGTGAGAGAGAGAGAGAGAGAGAGAGAGAGAGAGAGAGAGTATAGGATCCTAAGAAGGTCAGAAGAGGGCATCAGGTTCTCTGAAACTGGAGTTAACAGGTGGTTGTGAGCCTCCTGATACGGGTGCTGGCCACTGAGCTTGGGTTCTATGAGGCATCAGAATGAACTGTTAACTGATGAGCCATTTCTCCTGTCCCATTGCTTCTTATTAACATCTGGGAAGGGAAATCATCTTATTAGATGAGGTGGTCCGCATCTCTAAGCATCAATATGAGGACACGGCGCAGATCTGGCCAAACATGGTCTTTCTTGGCATGCGTCATAAGAGGAAGGTTCTTGTAAGTATCTTCCTGTTTATCTGCTTCCTGTGGACCTTGTGGTCCTACCATAGGCCCAGAATCTGTGTATCTAGAGAACTGGACCTGAAACCACTGGAACTGGATGCCCAAAGCCAACAGGGGATTCTGTTGAATCATTCTCTTGTATCGTTTGGTCACAGCTTTGCAAGGCTAAATAACATATTGTGCAAAATCAACTGATTCTTACTTTTGCTTCTCCCATTTCAAAATGTTTAAATATAAGCTGGGGAGGGAGATAGCTCAGCTGGACCTGATTTTGATCTCTAGAACACACACACACACACACACACACACACACACACACACACACACACACACACACACAGAGCCAGTTGTGATGACTTATATCTGTAATCATAGCACCAGAAAGCAAAGATAAGGCAATCTCTGGGTCTTGCTGGCCAGCAAGCCTAGCTAATTTGGTACGTTCCAGGCCCCGAGAGACTCTATCTGAAAAACAGAACTAAGATGGGCTGTAGCTATGGGATGACAGCTGAGGTTGTTCTCTGCTCACTACAGGCACACGAACACATCCACATACATACCTGCATATGGCGCGTGCATCTGCACACACACGCACATGCACACACACACACACACACACACACACACACACACTTGGCATTAAAAATAAACTACATGTGTTCATTATATGCATGATGGTAAGAGAGAGGCACAGCAGTTGAAATGAAAATTACAAACTACAGATAACTGGTAACACCTATGCATATTTTCTTGCAAATATTTTCCCTATTAGTGTCATTGGGCGAAACCCTGGGAAATGTCCTTATAGCAAAGTTTTGGCCTAACTGTGTACCGTAAACATTCTTCTCTGCCATTAAGGCCCATCACAGACATTATTTTCAGTGGCTGCACAACGTCCTCTTTTGCAGTTAGACGCTGACTCATTCAAACAGCCTTCAGCGGAATATTTATGTTGTTGTTTAGCTTTTCAGCCTTATAAATAATGCTGGGATTACTAATTTTTACTTTTATATATTCTACCACTACAGACGTGAGAAACTACCACACATAAAATTCTGAAAAAGAGAACCACCCCCTCCAACCATCTCAGCAGCATCATAACCAGGGCTAATATTTTCCTCTATTTTGTCCTAGCCTTTTCTCCCACACATAATTTTATGCTTCCCTTTTTTCTGGCTATAAAAGTGATATATGCTGAGCTTCTAAAGATATGAAAGTACAGCAATGAGGAAGTGGGAGCAAAAATCATTCTTAATTCCTTCACCCAGAAGCAGCCACTTACAAAGTTTTTGGCCCGTTTCCTTACATCATTGCTATTAATAGTGGTATTATCAATGATTTCTTATTTTCTATGATGGAGACCATGGTAGACTTGCAATCCTTTTTCGTTCTGTTCAGTTCTACATTTGGCCTTCCTTCCTATGTGTAAAAGCTTTAACAGATAGTTTAAAAGCATTGATTTTTTTTTATAACAAAATATTTTAATGACTGCACAACATGCCTTTGAATAGATCTGTCACAAGCAATTCAACATTCCCTGAAGGCTGATGGTTTTAGCTGGGATGTGCTTTGCTGTACAAAGTGGCTTAGCACATATATTTTGGTCACATTCAGCTGACTCCTTCAGGATAGGTTGGTAGGAGCAGAGTTATATGTCACGTCTTAGAAGCACGCGATGATTTTAAAAGTGTGTGTGCACGTGTGTGCATGTTGTATGCATCTGTCACAGCATGTATGTAGAGCTCAGGGGACAACTTGTGGGAGTTCGTTTTCCCCTTCCATCTTTCACTATGTGGGTCCTGGAGTCTGAATTCAGGTAGTCACACTAGGTGTTATACGTTTTTCCCACTGAGGCATCTTTTCTGGAGTTAATTCATGCGTAACTAGCATATATTAATTGTATAAAGCAAGGGCTCCCATGATGACATTTCCATACATTTGTGTAACGCGCGGTCATCAAGTCAACCCTCTGCTACCCTCTTATCTTCCCTTTGCCTCTTTGCTTTGGCTTCATGCTTCCCTCCTGCTGGAATCCACAAACGAGAAAACATGGGAGACTTGACTTAACACAAAGATCTCAAGCTCCACCCATTTTCCTTCATTCCTCTTTATGATGGAATAAAACTCCATTATGTACATAACGTACACACAGCACGCTTTCTTATCCCCCCCATCTGTGGATATCCATCCACCGAGACCGATTCCCTAGTGTGACTGTTGGGAACAGTGCCACAAGAAACACAGAGGTACGTGCATCTCTGTGATGTGCTGACGGAGCACCCGTGAGTGACAGAGCTGCACTGTGCGGCAGGTCCACTCTGGGCTTTTGAGGAACCTCTGTACTGATTATCTTCCTGACGATGGGCAATCTGACTAACATCTCAATGTGTCCTCTCCTCCTTGCAGTCTTGGCATTAGGACACAGGGATCACGTCTTCCTCTGCCTCGTCAAGGATGACTGTCGTCTAGCAAAGTGCCAGTGCACGGCAGGTGATCCACAGAGTCCATATTCTCTGACAGTGTCACACAGCTATATAATTATTTACATCACACTTATCCCAGCCCTCTCTCTTACCCTTCCCACTGATCACGGAGTCCTTCTTCTTGCCAACACACCCTCCTCCTCCTTTCCTTTTCAAAACAAAATTCTAACTCTTGGAGTTTAATCAGGGGTGCTTGCATGTGCACAGGTGTGAGGCTATTTTGTGGGAAACTTAGCAGTGGCTACACCACTGAAGAAAACTGGCTTCTTCTCCTCAACAGTCAGAAATTTACAGCATCTTCTCAGGTAGGGGTGGGTCCTCATGTGCCCCCTCCCCCAGCAATGATGGAGGATTGTGTGGCTTGATTTTGTGCACATCTTATGCATGAAACCACAGGCGTTGACCGTTCATATGCGTGACAGCCATACCATTTCCAGAAGGCTGTTTCATAGCACGCGACCTTCCAGCTCTTAACATTCATTCTGCCTACTCTTCCTTAACGTTCCTGAGCTCTGAGGTTGGGCGCTTACGTCAACCTGACATAAGCTGAGGCCGTTTGGGAAGAGAGCATCTTAAATGAGAAATTAACCCCACCAGAAAGGCCTGTGGAGAAGCCTGTGATGCGTTTTTTAAAATCTGTGACTGATGTAAGAGGGCAAGCCCGCTGTGGGTGGCACCCTTGGTCAGGTGGCCCTGGCTGCATAAAAAAAAAAGGAAACTGAGCAAGCCTTTGGAAGCAAGGCAGCAAGCAGCACTCCTCCAAGGCCTCTGATCAGTTCTTAAATCTGCGTTCCTGCCCTGACTTTCTTCAATGCTGGCCTGTGGTGTGGCAGTATAAAGTAAGTAGATATTTCCTCTAGAAGCTGCCCATGGTCATGGCATCTTACTATCACAGCACTGGGAACCCTACCTATGATGTGTGTGTGTGTGTGTGTGTGTGTGTGTGTGTGAGAGAGAGAGAGAGAGAGAGTGTGTGTGTGTGTGTGAGAGAGAGAGAGTGTGTGTGTGTGTGAGAGAGATTGTGTGTGTGTGTGTGTGTGAGAGTGTGTGTGTGTGTGTGTGTGTGAGAGAGAGAGAGAGAGAGAGTGTGTGTGTGTGTGTGTGAGAGAGAGTGTGTGTGTGTGTGTGAGAGAGAGAGAGAGAGAGAGAGGTGTGTGTGTGTGTGTGTGTGAGAGAGAGAGAGAGGAGAGGAGAGAGAGAGTGTGTTGTGTGTGTGTGTGAAGAGAGAGAGAGAGTGTGTGTGGTGTGTGTGTGTGTGAGAGAGAGAGCGAGAGAGTGTGTTGTGTGTGTGTGTGAGAGAGAGAGAGAGAGAGAGAGAGAGTGTGTGTGTGTGTGAGAGAGAGAGAGAGTGTGTGTGTGTGTGTGTGAGAGAGAGAGAGAGAGTGTGTGTGTGTGTGAGAGAGAGTGTGTGTGTGTGTGTGTGTGTGTGGCGAGAGAGTGTGTGTGTGTGTGAGAGAGAGTGTGTGTGTGTGTGTGTGTGTGTGTGTGAGAGAGAGAGAGAGTGTGTGTGTGTGTGTGTGAGAGAGAGAGTGTGGTGTGTGAGAAGAGAGAGAGTGTGTGTTGTGTGTGTGTGTGTGTGTGAGAGAGAGAGAGAGCGTGTGTGTGTGTGGGTGTGAGAGCGCGCGAGTGTGTGTGTGTGAGCGAGAGAGAGAGAGTGTGTGTGTGTGTGTGTGTGTGTGTGTGCGAGAGCGCGAGAGAGAGAGAGAGAGCGCGAGCGAGAGCGAGAGCGAGAGAGAGAGAGAGAGAGAGAGAGAGAGAGAGAATGTTCAGTGTGAGGCTGGTACTCCTTAATAATTTGCAGCACCTTATCAGTTATGGGTCTCTGTATTAACAGCTGCTCATCGCAAAAAGAAGCTTTTCTGACAAGTCTCTGAGTATGAACCTAATATTTGGGAGCAGCTTGACAACATGTCTATTTTACAAAAGGTCAATAACAGGTTCCTGCTTAGCATCTGTGACCTCTCCACCGTAGGCTTTTAATTGCAGTACCAGGTATGAGGTTGGATCTCTGCTTGGTGCGTGAGTGAATCACTGTCCAACAGTAAACACATTGATGTTCTGTACAATTGAACCCAGATGTTGCTACTGTTAATGTGCAGATGAGCAAACTGAGGTTCAGAAAAAAAAAACCTACTGTCTTTATTGAGAGGAAATTTTTGTTACACTTTACTATTTTATTTTGTTCGAGTGTGTGTTTGCACACACATGTGTGCAAGTACATGTGAGAGTGTGGGTTCCTGTTTGCACATGTGGGTGGGAGGGCCAGAGGCGAGTCTCTGGTGTACTTCCTTCGGTGTTGTCTGTCTTGAATTTTGAGAGAGGGTCTCGTTAGATTGAGCTTGTCTGTGTGGCTAGGCTGGGTTGACAGTGAGCACGGGGTCTGCCTACCCCTGACTTCATCAACACCTGGACTGTAAGTGTACACTACCACACTCAGCTTCTGATATGAGTCTTTGGGATTGAAATCAGGTCCTCGAGTTTATGAAGCAAGAACCTACAAACCAAGTTGCTCCCCAGCCCCAGTGTTTTATTTTGAAATTAGTTTTGGGAAAAGTAGTACCTGTTCACAGTTGGAAGCCAAGCGCAACTTAAACATTTCTTATCCAGAAGTCCTTTGGGACGTTGCTCTCTGAAGCTCTGTTGGAAGCTGTGTAAGTCTCTGCATTTCACTCTGGATTTAGCACCAGCCTTTCTGTTTCTGTGCTCATGGCGTCTGTGACTCTGACTGGGCTTCTGGTGGATCTATAGGCTGGCTGAGGGAGAATTGACATTTTAACTCACTTCAATCCATGAACAAGATATCTCACCATCTCTTTAGATCTTGTTTAATTTCTCCGAGCTATGTCTTGAACGTGTAGAGAAGTCTTATTCTACATCATCTGTCGGATTTATTCCTACATTTTATGTTTTTGATGCTGCTGTAGACACTATTTATTTTAAAACTTCAACTCCAATTGTTTGCTTGTGTGGAAATACAATCAATTTTTGTAATTGTGTATTTATTTTTATTTGAGTTGTTGGACTTATTGACATGAAGTTCAATACAGTGTTCATAATATTTCTTTATTATTCTTTTACTATCTGTATTGATGTCCTTCTCATTCCTAATCTTGGTAATTTATGCCTTCTGTTGTGTTTTCTGTTGTACATCTAAATAGAGTTTTATCGATATGATTGAGTTTTTTTTTTTTTGTCAAAGAAGCAGCTTTTGGTTTTATTGATCTCCATTTCATTGATTTCGACTCTGATCTTTATTATTGTGGTTTGCATATGAAATAGCACCTCTTCTCCCAAAGGATTCATTTACTGAAGGCTAGCTCCCCAGCAGGGGGCACTACACTGGGAGTTGGAGGAGACTTTAGTCAAGGAGGTGCAGCCTAGCTAGGGGAAAAAAGGATATGAATTTGATAGGAGGACATGCTGGGGAGCATATGGTGGGAATTGTGGGGGGGGTGGGAAATGAATGTAATAAGATTTTATTGGATACATGTGTGAAATTCTTAAGAATAAAGAAAATTTATGATTAAAAATAAATCACAGCTTTCTTTTTAATTTTTAGTTTGACCTTCAGGCTAGTTTGAAGTCTAAACATTTGGGTGTTTTTCAGATGTCTTTCTAAACAAGTTTCCTTTATTGATTCATAATTTAAATTCTCTGTGGCTAGGGAATATACATCGGATGACTTAGTTTTCAAAAAGTCCTGAGTCATGTCTTATATGGAGCATACAGTTGGATCTCACTTTTTAAAATATTTTATTTTTACTTATGTGTGTGCATGTGTGTCTCTGTGTGAGTATGTGCATACATGTGTGGGTGCATGCAGTGGTCAGAAGGGGGCATCAGACATTTGGAGCTAGGGTCACATGTAGTTGTGATCCCCACATGGGTGCTGGGAACTGAACTCAGGTCCTCTTGGAGAGTAACAAGCTCATTTAGCCACTGAGCCATTGCTCCTGTGGGCTGTTATTTTTATTTTATTTTATTTATTTTTTGTTACAAAGGCATCTTGTTTATTTCTATCAGCATCACTGACTTGACTGTTATTTTTAAATATAGTTTGAAAACTTCTACCTATCAGTTGGCGATGTTTAGCCCATTTAAAATTTGGTGTCATCATTGATACAATTAGATTTGAGTATTTAATTCTATCATTTGTTCTCAATCTGTTCTACCTATTCATTTTCCTTTGGATGCTGTATCTAATGCTATTTGATATTTCTATCTCTTTACTTTGAATAACTTAATATGTTTCATGATTCAATTGTGTTTTCCTTATTGGATGGTTAACTGTAACTTTCATTTTAATTATTTTAATAGTTGGCACTAAGATATGTAGCATGCATCTATTTTCTCATAACTGGTCTTCTTGCAGTACTATATTTCACTTAGTGAATGATATAAGCTCCTTATTACACTCATGCCATATTGATACCATAATTTACTTATGCATATACTCTAAGCTTCCAACTCTTTTTGTTCTGTTAAAAATCAATTCTATTTAAAATTAAAAAGTTTATTTTTATTTATGTGTCTGTGTGGGGGTAAAGCACATGAGTGTATGTGCCCTTGGAGGCCAGAAGAGGGCATCAGATACTGGAGTCACAGGTGTGAGTTTCCCAGTATGGGCGCTGGGAAGCAAACTGGAGCCTTCTGCAAGTGACCTTAGCCATTGAATTTTGTCAGTAAAGAAGTGCACGCCTTTTACCAGGAGATTGGCATAGATGTGAGGACATTCCCCTGGGACTCTAGGTAAGAGAAATATAGGAGATGGGGAAATAGAAGGACCCAGAGGGTCCTAGAAACCTACAAGAAGAACATTGTGATGGGTGGATCAGGGCCCAGAGGGTTCTGCTCAAACTATGGCACTAACCAAGGACAATACAGGTAGTAAACATCGAACCCCCTACTCTGATCTAGGCAATGGACAGGACATTCTCCACAGTTATGTGGAGAGCGGGGACCAACTCTGACATGAGCTCTGGTGCCCCATATTTGACCACCTCCCCTTGGTGAGGAGGCCTGATGGCACTCAAAGAAAGAATAAGCAGGCTACCAAGATGAGACTTGATAGCCTATGACCATATAGTGGGGGAGGAGGTCCCCCTCGGTCACAGACCTAGGGGAGGGGAATAGGGTGAAAGCGGGAGGGAGGGAGGAATAGGAGGATACAAGTGATGGGATTACAATTGAGTTGAAATCTGAATAAATTAATTTAAAAGAAAAAGAAAAAAGAAGTGCATGCCTTGCAAACATGGAGGGCTGAAGCTCAGTTTCCCATAACCCACGATAGAAACAAAGCACGGAGCTCTTCAGATCTTGTTCATACTCCATAGTCTGTGAGTTGGTATGCTCATCAGTCATGTTGTGTCAGGAAAATGCTGGTCCAAAGTCCCACCCCTAACCAAGAAACTAGTCACAACTGACATCTGCTAGGAAAGGGAAAGCCATTTTCTCCAGTAGAGTGGCCCCATGTTCACAAAACAACTCCAGTGGTGTGTGTGTGTGTGGCATTTAAAAAAATCTTATTGATTTTCTTCCTATTTTTTTAGTTTGTCTATTTTGATTTTTAAAATTGTTTTCTTTTTTTTTATCTTGAAAAAGAGAGTGAGAGAGAGCACAGGAGTGAGGAAGAATGAATGAAAATGAGCATGAAGTTGGGGTGGGTAGGAGGGGTAGGGAGACTCTGGGAGGAGTTGGGAGAAGAGAAAGAATATGATCAAAATATATTGAATAATGAATTTTAAAAGCAATGAAAACTTGAGCAGCAGCAGCAGCAACAACAAACCCCAAGGAGCGAGACATTGTTGAATGCTATAATAATCTCAGCTCTAGGGAGGCAGAACTAGGAATCTCTGGCTCTCTGGCTAACAGCTTAGTTTATTGGAAGAGGTCCAGGCCAACAGAGGACACTGTTTCTGAAAACAAAGTGGCCAGCCTCCAAGGAAAACAGCAGAGGTTGATGTCTGGCTTTCACAGGCATGTGCACACAGGTGCATGCACACATGCCTATGCATGCATCTGCACTCAGTAGCACACACACACACAACTTAAGTAGGAAGAGAAAACCTGGGCTGGGGATGGACTTTACTAGTGGCTGAACTAGTAATGCCTTGGGCCAAGTTCTTAAACTAAAAAGCAAGAGGAAGTGCACCTTCTATTTACTCTAGAGTTCATCAGTCCTTGGATGGATCTGTTTGTCTGGTATTAGTTTCATGATTGGAAGAATCTTTTATTTTGCTTTTCTGATATTTATTTTTATTTTACATGGAAGAGTATTTTGCATATGTGTGTCCGTGGTGCCCATGGAGGTCAGAAACAGACATTGGATTCCCTGGAACTGGAGTCATAGGCACTTGTGAGCCACCATGTCGGTGCTGGCAATAGAACCCTGGTCCTCTGCAAGAGCAGCAAGTGCTCTTAACCTCTAGGCAACTTCTCTAGATCCTTCTTTTAATATTTGTTTTTGAAGTTCATCTTTGCTGGAGATTTTTTTCGGAATCTTTATGTTGAAATTGTATTTATTTTGGCTTAATTAAAATGATTACTGCTTTTGAAATAATTTTTCTGCCTGTAAATTTTTCTTAGCTCTTTTTCTTTTATCACTTTAAGATGTCTGTTGGTCACTGTATTTTTGGCTTGCATTGTTTCTGTATGAAGGAAGATCTGTCCCCTTTGCTCAGTTATTTATTTATTTCTCCATTCATTTATTTATCTGTGTGCACATGTGCGACAGTGCCCATGAGGAGGTCAGAAGATACCGAGCAAGAGTTAGTTCTCCCTGTAACATGTGGACCTTCGCAATCAGTCTTGGCGGCCAGAGCCCTCACCCATTGAACCATCTTTCCGACCTGGTTGATTTATCTATTCTAATTCAGATGGTCTTTAATGAAGGTTTTGACAAATTTGATTGTTTCATTGTATCCTCCTTCCTTCACTCCCTCCCTCTTTCATTTCTTTCTCGCTTTCAGACTTAGTTTGTTGAACTTGTTGGGTCTGAGCCTATAGTTTTTGTCAGATTTTCAAACATCTGGACCATTAATTTTCTCCAAAGATGTTCTATCAACCTTCCATCCTTTGGGTCCTCCAGTTTTAAATATGTTAGGCTGCCTGGAATTGATTTACAGTTTAGACACTTTTCCATTTGAAATCTGGCCTGTTATTTTTAGTGAGTCTTGTCCAGTGTATACCTCATTGCACATGTTACTGGGTTTAGGTTTAGAGCTTTAAAGTATCTTCTTTGTTTCTGCCTGACTCTCTCGATATGTGAAATATAGTCGTGTACTTTTCTCTGAGGTGTTGGGCAATGAACCCATGACCTTGTACATGTTAATTAAACATTATATCACAGAGCTATCACTCTAGCCTCCTTTAAAGTTTTTATTTTTAGCTCAGGCTAGTTCTTACTCACTCTGTAGCTAGGGACTTAAAATTGGAATCCTCCTGCCTTAGCATCCCAAAGAGCTGAGTTTCCATGACCATGCCACCAGGACTGACTTGAAATACAGTTGTAATAATGGCTTTGTCTCCTAATTTTAAAATTGTGTCAATTATGAGGCAGGTTGCTCTTGCTGATTCCTTTCCCCCTCTTCATGGGCTGTGCTCTCTCTTTTTTTTGCATGGCTGACTTGTTTGATAGGATGCTGGTCATTCTTGTCTCTAGACTCCTTTGGTGTTCCTGCAAGGCTTTTTGAGGTGTTCTGGAATGCAGTTGATTTTGGAAATAGTTCTTGTTTCTTGGGTCATGATTTTAAGATTGGTTATATGAGTCAAGACTACCGTGAGGGACAGTCACTCCCCATTAGTGTGTCCAAACAATGCACTTTAAATGGTCGATGTTTAGCTTGGCTTCCAGAAGTGTTCAGTTTTGACCTTGGGCTGTTTCTCAAACCTGCCTGCTGCGTAGACTCTAGAAATCTCCTCCCAGTTCTCTGGCCTGTAAACCCCAGCTACCTTGGTCTGCCTGGAGCTTTACCATTCAGCTCTGGAATCCCTCTGGTGTTCTCCTAGAACCTAGGTCTCTGTTGTGGCCTAAGGCATCTTTCAAGACTAATGCTTGGGAGGTCCCAGGGCTTTTCTCGTGTTCTGTCTCAGCAACTTAGTGTTTTCTATTGCCTGCTGTTCAGTGTCCTGAAAACTGGTATTTCATCTATCTGTCTGTCATCTATTTGTCTGTGTATCTGTCCATCCATTCATCCATCATCAGCTTTTTTTTTTTTTTGGCTAATATTGGTTGGGGACCGAACCTTAGGGTTTACACAGTAGACAATCTCTTTGTCATGCATCTCCAGCTCCAGTTTTCTTTTTGCTATTTTAAATTTTGAGAGATGGCGTTATTAAGCTGCCAAGGCTTGCCTTGAACTCACTCAGGAATACCTTTAATTTGCAATCCTTCTGGCTCAGTCCCCCAAGTATCTGGGACTATAGGTCTACGTTGCCTGGCCCTGCTCTTCAGCATTTTAAAGCTCAGCCTTTTCAGAGACTATGAGCTATTTTTCTCACTGCAAGAATTTTGAAATGAGGATGTCTTCTATTCTCTTTATACGGATCAGACATAAGAAACAACAAAGGCTGAGCAAGATATCAGTGTGGTAATTTTTATCAGTCTTGCAGACTTGAGAGCTCTCTAAAACACTCCAGCAAATGGGCTGCGTTGTTAGCAGTCATTCCGTGTCCCACGCTGCATCATTCTCTTCATAATTGGATTCTTAAAATCTATGCTTGATGAATAATCAGCTCCATCTCCTGCTTTCAATTATATTTACTGTATAGCATTTCCCAAGGGAACTATTTAAAAACACACACTCATTAACTCCATCAAGTATTTTCACAAAATAAAATTGATATTCTCCCCTTGATTTTTTTTTTAACTTGGGGATAAAAGTCCTACCAAAAGTATGGCCGAGGTGGCAGAAGATTTTGCTGAACAATGTCAGAGTGTTGAAAACTTACATTAGTGAATTTTCCCTTAAAACAGAGGCTGATTTTGTTAAATTTGAGTTGAACAATATCACAATTTTCTGACGAAGGGTTTATTGTTCCTGTTCCAATACTGACTCAGGATACTTCTGCAGGAAAACAGGTAGCTGTAATAATTACTCAAATTCCTTTTTCTTACTAAGAGCCTAGGCTACTGTGCTGCAAGGTGCTTCTCGTTGGACACAGTGGTCCTCAATGACGTCTTTGTACTAGAATCACCCGATGGAATTAAAAAGGCGTCAATACCAAGAGAGACTCAGACCAATTAGAGCAGTACATCTGAGCACGGAGCTTGGACGTCTGGATGCTTGCAAATGCTCCTGGTGATTTTAGTTTGGAGCTAGGACTGGAAACCACTGATGTAGTGAGACTTCTCTCATTTCGTGGATGGGAAAATGGAGGCTTAGAAGGGTGAGACAACTGTCTAACAGTATACAAAGAGAGGCTTCCTATCTGGGAGGTTCATACGGTTTGTTTCACCTGCATGGTACATAGCAGATGTTCTAAAGATACCTTCTCATCTTTCAATCAAGGGACCCGAGGGTCACAAATGTTGAGAGACAGATTTAAGATAACATCACATAAAACTTGTGCGCAGATCTGTCTTCTGATCTCAGCATAAAACTCTTTGCTTTCATTAAGCTTCCATGCATATTGTCCCCGGAATTTCTCTGTAAATCCATCCACAGGGGAGAACCCTGGGATTCTACTGCCTAGGCTTAGCTAGCTGTGTATGCATGGCTGGAGCCTCTTCCTCTGCCCCTGTGTGATGCTTACTGGGCTTGTTGAAGAACTGAAAGTCAGAATGGTTTGCTTGTTTAAGTGTGTGTGTGTGTGTGTGTTTGAGGCAAGGTTTCATAGAGCCCAGGGTGGTCTTGACCTCCAGATTTTGCTCTGTATCCTACAAATTATGATGACACAAGTGGGATACCACACATAGAGAACTGCTGCTTAGAGTTTCGTGTGAGGAGGTACACATGACTATATGTACTCTCAGAGGCCAGAAGTGGGGGGAGGTATTGGATCCTCTAGAGCTGGAATTACAGGCAGTTGTGAGCTGTCCTGCACGGGAGCTGGGAACCAAACTCCAGACTTCTAGAAGAGCACTGTGAACTCTTAACTGCCGGGCTGTTTCTTCAGCTGCTCATTTGTTCTTTTTTGTTTGTTTGTTTAAATAATTTATCCAGATCACATCTAGATTGCTATCCCCTCACTTGTATCTTCCTGTTCCCCCTCCATTCCTTTTTCACCCTATTCCTCTCCCCTAGGCCTTGGCAGAAGAGGACCTCCTCCCCCACCATATGATCACAGCCTATCAGGTCTCACCTGGGTAGCTTGCTTCCCCTTCCTCTGAGTGTCACCAGGCCTCCTAAACAAGGGGAAGTGGTCAAATAGGGGGCACCAGAGTTTATGTCACAGTCAGTCCCCACTCTCCACACAACTGTGGAGGATGTGCTGCCCATTGGCTGGATCTGAATGGGGGGGGGTCTAGGTTTACTGCATGTATTTGTCCTTGGTTGGCACAGTAGTTTGTGGAGGCCACCTGGGTCCAGATCCTCCAGCCTTGATGGTCTTCTTGTAGGTTTCCTGAGTCCTCTGGGTCCTTCTACTTCCTCATTCCCCCATATCTCTCTTACCTGGAGTCCCAATAGCAAGTCCCAGCATCTGTCCCAATCCCCCGCAGAGTAGAGACTCTCAGAGGGCATCCATGTTGGGCTAGTCTCCAATTATAAGTGAGTATATACCATGTGTATCTTTCTAGGTCTGGGTTAACTCACTCAGGATAATCATTTCTAGTTCCGTCCATTTGCTTGCAGATTTCAGGATTTCCTTGTTTTTAATAGCTGAGTAGTATTCCATAGTGTCAATGTACCACAGTTTCATTATCCATTCTTCAACTGAGGGACATCTAGGTTGTTTCCAGATTCTGGATATTACAAATAAGGCTGCTATGAATATAGTTGAGCGTATGTCCTTGTTGTGTGGTATATTCCAAGGAGTGGAATAGCTGGGTCTTGAGGTAGCCCTATTCCTGATTTTATGAGAAAGTGCCAGATTGATTTCCAAAGTGGTTGTACAAATTTGAAATCCCACCAGCAATGAAGGAGTGTTCCCTTTTCCCCACATTCTCACTAGCATGTGCTGTCACTTGAGTTTTTGATCTTAGCCATTCTGAGGGGTGTAAGATGGAATCTCAGAGTCATTTTTTATTCACATTTCTTTGATGACTAAGGATGTTGAGCATTTTTTTAAGTGTTCTCAGCCACTTGTTATTCTTCTGTTGAGAAGTCTCTGCACTATAGAGCAATAATAATTAAAACAGCATGATACTGGCATAGCGATATACTGGTCAATCAATGGAATAGAACTGAAGACTCAGAAATAAACCCATACACACAGGGACATTTGATTTGGAGCAAAGGAGCCAAAACCATACAGTGGAAAAAGAAAGCATCTTCAATAAATAGTGCTGGTCTAACAGGATGTCTACATGTAGAAAAATGCAAGTAGATCCATATTTATCACAATGCACAAAACTCAAGTCCAAGTGGATTAAAGATGTCAACATAAAATCAGAGACACTAAATCTGTTTGAAGAAAAAGTGGGGAAGAACCTTGAACTCATTGGTACAGGAGACAGTTTCCTGAACAGAACACCAATAGCTCAGGCTCTAAGGTCAACAATTAATAAATGGGACCTCATCAGGCTGAGAAGCTTCTGTAAGGCAGGAGACACTGTCAACAGAAGAAAGCGACAGCCTACAGACTGGGAAAAGATCTTCACCAACCCTACATCTGACAAAGGGCTAATGCCCAAAATATGTAAAGAACTCAAGAAATTAAACACCAACAAATAAAATAACCCAATTAAGAAATGGGGTTCAGAGCTGATTTGTTCTTGATAAAGAACACGTAGTTGTTCAACTCCCAGAATCCATGTGGTGGCTCACACCATCTGTAACTCAAGCTCCAGTGCTTTTAATACCCTTTTCTGGCCTCTATAAGCACTATATGCATGTGCTACACATAAATACATGCGAGCAAAAACACCCATATACATAAAACAAAATAATTTTAAAAATCATTTTTAATTTACCCATGTCCACATTTTTTTTTGAGAATTTCATAGTACACACAAGGGATTTCCACCATATTGACCCCATCATTGCACTTTCAACTCCCACCAACCTCCCCTGCATCCCCTGGAGATGTCGTGCACTCTTTTCATAGTACACTGGGTCCAACCAATGCTGTCTTTATGTTCAGGAGTGTAGGATTATCCACTGGAGCATGGCTAGTTCCTAACATGGGCCACTCCATGAAGAAAACTGACTTTCCCTACTCTAGCAGCCTTTAATTGCAAAGTTCCTTAGCTAAGGGTGGGGTGTCATGAACCCCTCATTCATCCACACTGGAATTTTTATTACTTTGATATTGTGTAAGAATTGTTATTTATGTATGTATTTATGTATTTATTTATTCAGATTACATCTAAATTGTTATCCCATCACTTGTATCCTTCCTGTTCCTCCCTCCCTCCTGCTTTCACCCTATTCCCCTCCCCTATGTCTATGACCGAGGGGGACCTCCTTCCTCATTATATGGTCATAAGCTATCAAATCTCATCTTGTACAACCACTTTGGAAATCTATCTGGCGCTTTCTCAGAAAACTAGGAATAGGGCTTCCTCAAGACCCAGCTATTCCACTCCTTGGAGTATACCCAGAAAATGCTCCACCACACAACAGGGACATATGCTCAACCATGTTCATAACAGTCTTATTCCTAATAGCCAGAACTTGGAACCAGCCTAAATGTCCATCAGTTGAAGGATGAAGTATAAAGAATTGTTGATCTTAAGAAAAATGTATAATTGATCTTGAAGCCTACATGTGTTTGTGTGTGTGTGTGTGTGTGTGTGTGTGTGTGTGTGTGTGTATATATATATATATAGAGAGAGAGAGAGAGAATGTATTTCTGGGGCATCAGTAGTAACTTGGGAGCACCCAATGACATGATTACTCTGAACATTTGATGAATCACAGCAGCAGCATCATTTACTGCCCTGGTGATGAACGCACACAGCTGCTGGAAGTGTTTTTATGAGGCTCTGTTTTAAGAGAAATGTGCAGTGCGGAGGCAGTGTTGTTTGAGTTGAAGCACTGGGCCTTAAGGCTGCTTGCTGAAGCTGAAGACAGGGTGCTGGCTTGGAATCAGAGCACAGCGGATCGGGAGAGGCAGCAAATGGTAAAGAAAAGGCTTGGATAATTCCTAGCTCAGGCTTGTGGGTGTGTTCCAGAAGGTGTGAGAAATAACAGGGGCAAGCATGGCCTTTAGATGGTTAGCTGCTTAGAACAGGATGTAAAAATGCTGAGAGAGGTAGCTGAGACTTATGCACAAAAGACGCCCAGCACAGTTGCTGATAATAGTATGAAAAATGGAAACAACACAATTATTTTCTAATTATGTAACAACGGAGGATTAAATCAATTATGATTCATTCATTTGTATGCTGCTATGTAGGCATCGTTAATGACACTGTGAAGAATTTGCAGTAAAATGAGGAATATCCTTAGTCCATGAAGAACGATCTGGGGACACAAACAAATCAGGGCCTCGTTCGTGTGCTCAGTTCCATTTATAGTTTATAGCTTGCCTCCTCTTTCCTCATGCACACAATAAAAAAATGTTGTTCTAATGCTCAGGAAGTCAATACAGCCACACTGGAAAACTCAGGAAGCATGAAGAAAATGTATAAAGAGAAAGATACTGAGAATGGCCCAAGATCCTTTTATGCAGTGGAATGTGCTGCCAAGGTTTGTCCATTTCATTTTGTTTATTATTCTTTGTATAACACAATTTTACCACTTGAAGTCATAGCCTCCTTCTCTCTCTCTCTCTCTCTCTCTCTCTCTCTCTCTCTCTCTCTCTCTCTCTCTCTGCATTCACATACACACAGGCTCCTTGAGGTTAGGTGGCAACAGACTCATTGTGAGTTGGACATATCATAAGCTAAGCAGAACTTAAGCACACACGATGTTGGCTGTCCAGTCTTGTGGCTGTGTGGCTGACTGGTTGCTAAGGCTCACTGGCACTGTCCAGCATCGTGAGCTGGGGAAAGATCAGAACGGATGCAGCTGCTTATACCTCTGCTTACTGCCATTGTATAGTTATTATAGTTGAAAAAATTAAGTTTAGCTTTTTTTATATGAAGTTTAATGAACTTTTATGATAAATATCACTTAAAGTTTTAAACTTCAGTGTGTTTGGGTGTTTTGTTTCCATTTGTGTCTATGTACCATGTGCATGTGGTGACTGCAGAGGCTAGCAGAGGGTGTCTGATGCCCAGGGACTGGAATTATAGATAGCTTTGAGCCATCATGTGGGTATTGAGGATTGTACCCGGGTCCTCTGAAAGAGAAGCTATACCTATGTTATTGTTTTTTATTTTTAAAAGGACAAGGTCCCAGGTATCCCAGGTTGCCACTAATGTGTTAGGTAACTGAGGATGACCTTGAAGATTTTCCTGCCCCTACATCACTAATGTTGGGATTCCAGGTGTGCCTCACCCTGTGTGGCATATTCAGAGCTAGTGATCGTGAATCCTTGGCCAGCAGTCTACCCACTATGCCACATCTATAGCCTGGCACATACTACTTTACAAATGATCCTTTACCAAATGCATTCTACAGAATCTAAAATGGCATCATGTGCATCAAATCCCTTGTTTTAAATAATTTTATAATTAATTTTTTAGTTATTCTACAAGGTCATGAGTTTTGTTAGGGTATTCTCATACATACATATACCATCATACTTTGCTCTTATATTTGAATACATTTTGAGAATTTCATACATTAATATTCTGTATCCATGTCATGGATCCAAGCAGGAGTGGCAAGAGAGGTGGGGAGTTGGAGTAGAAGGAGAGAGAGATGGAAAAGTTGTAAGTACAGTGTAGAATTCAATAAAAACAAAATGCAAGAACAAAGTATAAGCAGGCATCCTGTCAAGTCTATTTAGTATTGCAAACATGTATGAGATTTTAGGGCTGACCACCTGGGCTTGGGTAAGCAGCAGAGGCCTTATCCCAGAGAAAGTGTGCACCCTCAGCTGCCATTGACTGCCTGTAGCTCTTCACCTAAGGTTGGGACCTCATGACAATTTCCATATCTTCATTAGTGTAACACTCCTTTTCAAGCCCACAGACAAATATAGTTCTCACCTCTCACCAAAGCAGCTGCCTGAGTGAGGTAACCCAGACCCAAGAAAACAATATAGCATGTGTTCATTTATATGTGGATATTAACTGTTAAGTCAATGATGACCTAGCTACAACTCATAGAACCACTGAGGGTAGTTATAGAGTAAGGGGCTAGAGGAAACAGATAGACTTCATTGGGAAAGGAAATAGAACACATACTTATGGGTCAATGGGCGGATCTGCAATTGGAGGATCAAGTGAGAATGGGAAAGTGCGAGGGGGTAATGGAAGAAAACATGGGGAGAGACAGCTAAAATTAAGGGACATTTGATGGATAGAATGGAAACATTACACAGTAGAAATCCTCTAAAATATATACAACTACGAGGGCGATCTAAATGAAACCACCAAACAATGGTAGAGACAGACTCAACTAGCTATTGATAGCCAGCAAACAAAGGTTCTAGTATCAAGATAGAGTCACATCTAATTGAATTGTTGGTAAAATGAATCACCAAACAGCCCAGTTGCTCTTCAGTAAATGACATCAAGCGTCCTTTTGCTAAAGACAACTCATTTGAACATGGAGAAGTCAAGGTGGTGCCCATATAGAGCCTTCACCCCTGTGTTCCAGCGTCTTTGTTATAGGGTAGTACTGTCAAAAGAGAAGCATAAACACCAAGGTAGCCACAAATCCCTTCTCTGCATTGCTGTCCTGCCTGAGAGATATGCTAGGACAATGGTAGCATAAAACTTGTGTGTATGTAACCAACCAATAACTGATTTGACGAAAAGTCCACTACATGAGTCGGAACTCACTATTTCTTGGGTGACTAAGAACCCAAGAGGAGATAGCCCAGGGACCTAGGGCCAAGCCAAATATACTTCATAGTAGAGCATTTGATTTCAAGTATGGGTGTCAAGGGTCAACACAAGTCTTCCCGGAAGACAGACTTCAAGATCAGCAGCAGCAGCACAGGCCTGGGCACTATAATGGCTCACCTTGATTGTTAAGCTGAGTGAATTTCAAGGCACCCAGGAGACACGCTTCTGATTGTACCTGGAAGTGTGATTTCTAGAGCGGATGGGAGTCCCATCCTGATTGCGAGTGGCACTACCCCGTGGGTTGTAGTACCAGACTGAATAAAAAGAGAGAGCCTGTGGCTGGAGTGATGGCTCAGTGGTTAAGAGCACTGGATGCTCTCCCAGAAGACCCAGGCTCAATTCCTGGCATCTACTTGGTAGGGAAGTCAGCTGAATGCCAACACTCTCTGCTCTCTGTTGCCTGATCTGTTGACTCCCACTGCCACAAGCTCGGATCCATCACGGGGGCCATGGTGGATGGGACCTTCTTAAACTTTGGGCCCAAACAAATCCTCCTTAAGTTGCTTCTGTCTGCGACCTTTGTCACATTAGTGAGAGGAGTATTTAGTGCACTCTATGGCATTCTTTCTATGTCAAGCGAATGTTAGGTCCAGGAGTAATATCAGGATGGACTTGGAAGGGAAACCAAGTGTCTTCAGCTTTCAGAAGATTCCATAAGAGCTGAGTGTAGCCCGACACCCAAGGACCACCAGTCCTTACCTCCTTACCTGTTTTTATGAGTCAGCAACCACCCCCACCCTCTGAGAGTGTCAAGTACCGACTGCGGGGCTCCACCTCCAGAGATTCTGATCCAAGGGATCTGCAATGGAACCCAAGAATCCACACTTTTAACAGTGGCCCAGGTGATGCTGGTGCAGCTGGCCCAGGGACTGGATTTTAAGAACCACCACACTAAGGTAATTGTTCTCTACTCACTTGCAATTTGCACAACCTGGAGAGCTCTTAAATATCCTGGTACCTAGGCTGCACCCCAGACCAATTAAACCAGAATCTTGGGGTGGGACTCAGCCATCACTATTTTTTTTTAAAGCTCCCGAGGTGAGCACAATGTGCAGCCAACGTTGAAAATTGCTGCTCTAAGGAGAATTAATTTAATCTGTTTAACTACTGGATACCTTGGCAGTGGATACTAAATTAGCTCATCACCAAGCACCACCCCTTTCTCTGTGGACTAAGGAGGTGAAATGATGCCTGTGGACAGTGAAGCTTAAAGCTTGAAATCTGGCCACCTTCCTGCATCTCAAGGACATAAAGCGAAGCTCCTGGTACTTCCTTGAGGAGAGATAGAGGAGACACATATAGAATCCTAACTTGGGTGTATCTCCATTAGAGAGGGACAATGGGCGTGGGCAGATGGAAGATGCTTTCACTGAAAAGTAGAGACACCGGCATTAACCCGAAAGTGGCATAAGTCTAGGGGTGAAAGAACCTTCCCAGTTTTCAGAGCCACCACCACAAGTCTTCAAAACTGTCACTGAAGGAGTCAAAGCTGTGCCATGTAAAATGCTTTGCAATCCTATAATTTGGAAGAAGCGGGGTTTACTCCCGAACTATCTGTTGTACAGCTGTCTTCTGCTTCATTTACAAAAAGACTTTCTTGATTCTGATGTAGGCATCCATCATATTCTCGAGAGTCTTCGTCCTTCCTTCCTTCCTTCTTCCTTCCTTCCTTCCTTCCTTCCTTCCTTCCTTCCTTCCTTCCTTCCTCCCTCCCTCCCTCCCTCCCTCCCTCCCTCCCTCCCTCCCTCCCTCCATTCCACTCATTCTGGTCTTTCTTTTCCTGTGTGTATGATGCACGTATAGAAGCACATGTGTCACAGTGTTTGTGGGTAGGTCGGAGTCTCTTTCAGGTGTTGGCTCCTACCTTCCACCTTGTTCAAGACAGGATCTCATTGCTATCCATTGAGTGCCCCAGGCTCCCTGCCCCACGAGCCTCGTAGCTTCTGGGGGACTCTCCTGTCTTCATCTATCATCTCCCTAGAGAAGTGCTGGGAATACCGACACACATTCATGCCAATCTTTTACATAGATTCTGGGGATTTGAACTTGGGTCCTTATTGTATGGCAAATGCTTTACCCACTGGCATCTCTCCAGTCCCATGTTTCTTTTGAAATTTGAGATAGCTTGAGGTTTTATCCAAAGTCACACCGCCTTCCGTTGAGGAAGTCTTATGCCCTTACACCTTGATAAAGAATATTCTAGAAATTAAAAATGCTTGAAAGGGCTGGTTATTAAATGTTGATTGAGATCACACACTTGGAAGAAGGAAAGCTTTGGTGATTTCATTGGGGGCCTGAATTAGATCCCTTAAAAGCCACGTGCTCAAGTCCTAAATATTCAAAACTCCAGAGTGGGTGTCTATTTGGATATAACATTTATTTAGTCATCTTTCTGTCACTATCACAAAATACCTGAGGGAAAAAAACCACTTAAAGTAGAAAAGGTCGGTTTTGACTTGTGGTGTCAATGGGTGCAGCTCATAAGTCAACTGGCTTAGCTGCCTTTAGGACAGTGGTAGATCAGAAGAACATGGTGGAAAACATCTTTCCATCTCCACGGTAGCCAAGAAAAAGAGGAAAAGGGAGACGAAGAAGAGGGAGGGAGAGAGAGGAAGAGAGGAGAGGGGAGGAAGTAGGAGAAGGGATGAGGAAGAGGGGAAGAGGAAGAAAGAAGCTACTAGGCTCAAACGCTTTTCAAGAACATGTCTCAAATAACCTACTTCCTCCATCTAGGCCCCATTCCCTAAAAGTCCTGACTCCTCCAAATCCTGCTACGAGTTGGGGGCCAACGCATCAACCCATCAGTCTTTGCTGATCGTTCATGACCCACAGCAGAGCTGTTGCTGGGCTGAGCCTGCCTTGACTGATGTACCTATAAGAAAGGTTTAGGGCACAGGGCGCAGAGAGGCAACCATCTTCACGCCAAGAGAAACTGGAAGATCTAGTCCTGTCAATTCCTCATTACTTCGCTTCCAGTCTTCAGAACTGTGAGGCAGCCCCTCTCCACTATCCTAGCCACCTGTAGAGTTATAGTAACTCTAGAGAACTCATACAGACCTCCACGGATGATGTGCTGGAGCAGAACTCAACTTACTATCCAGAGGATAAGAACAGATGAGTGAAAATCACAGGCAGACTGGTTACTAGACTCTAAATGAATGTAATTGGACATTGTCTGCACACACACACACAACAGACACACACAGGTGGGGAGGGAGGGAGGGTGGGAAGAAGGGCAGGAGAGAGAGAGAGAGAGAGAGAGAGAGAGAGAGAGAGGGAGGGAGAGAGAGAGAGAGAGAGAGAGAGAGAGAGAGAGAGAGAGAGAGAGAGAGAGAGAGAGACTTGAAATTAGGATGGGTGTCTCTACCTTATTTTTTCAGACTGAGTCTTTCACTGAATCTAGAGCCCACTAATTGGGCAAGACTAGCTACCAGGTATCCTCCTGTCTCTCTCTTTCCAGCACAGGGATGAGGGGCATGTGCCACCACTCCTGCTTTTTGTCTAAAGCCTGGAGGGCTGAACTCAGGTCTCCACATTTGTATAGTAACCTCTTTACTGGTGGAGCCATGTCCCCAGCACTATGGTTCTGTTTTCTCATCTCTGAGCTGTGGTTGCCCTGATGCATACACAGAGCTTACCAGGGAGCCAGCTGGCTCCTAGTTAGGAATTTTTTTTCTTATTGTTGTGTGGTCATTTCACAAAATAACACATTTCATTATGACATGTTCATAAGTGTGTGGCATCGATTTTGATCACATTCATTCCACCACTGTGTTTCACCCCCTCAGCCCACCTAGTTCTCTTCTTTCTATTTTCCTGTCCATTTACCTTGTTATTGGCACATATTAATTGCACATAGGGCTTCCCCATGCATATTCACACAAGGCACTTTCATCATAAGCACTCTTATATTACTCTTCCTTCCCTCCCCCAACCATTCTTCATCTACAATTCCCCATTTCCCCTTCTAGCTTCCACATATGAAAGAATTTGATATTTGTGTCTCTCTAAGTCTATCTTATTTCTGTTAACACTGTCACCTCAAGAATGCAAATTAGTGCAGTACAGTGCTTCCTTAAAAAGCCAAATATAAAACAACTGTGTAATTCATCCATCCCTATGAGTCTATGCTTTCTTTCCCCATCTCAGTAAGTGTTCTGCAGGGATACTTGTTCTAATATGGCACTATTCCACATAGCCAAGCCGTGGGATCAGCCGGGACGTTCTCTTCTGTTGGCAGACAGGTAAGGAAAGTAATGTGGTATACATACACCAAGGAATCTTTTTCGTTCATACAGAGGAAAGGAAGTGCTGTTATTTTCATCGTCTTAGTTAGTGGTCATCAGGAGGAAGCTCTCCTCAGTCACCCCTCATGGATCACTCTTTCCATCCCCCCTGTGGACCATTCTTCTCAGCTCCCCAGGGTACGATGAAGCTCGGAGGACTGATGGATGCTGTCAGCTTGATAGATTTTGTCTGCTTCTTTCCAAAGTGAGGGTTAACTGAATCCACAAGTTAGAAGCTGACAAGAGGTATTACAACTCCGCGTCTTGGGGAGTGGGTATATATTTAAGCCTTCTGGCCCAGGAATCATTCAAGGGCAGTTGTGCAGCTGGCATTATTTAGCGGAATCAGCTATCATTACCTGGAATGTGCAGGCTGGCCAGGTTGACAGGTATGGGAGAAAAGGTGCTCGTAACTATGCATACCTCTGTTACCTATCTATCTGTCTATCTACATGTCTGTCTGTCTGTCTGTCCATCCACCTGTCTGTCTGTCTGTCTGTCTGTCCGTCCGTCCGTCCGTCCATCCATCCATCCATCCATCCATCCATCCATCTATCTATCTATCTATCTATCCATCTATCCTATCACATCTCTCAAACACACACACACACACACACACACACACACACACACACACACACAGACACACACACACATTTTTGCTAATCCCTTCTACTTGGTGAGCTAATGAGTATTATTTGGGTGTGTTTGTGCATACCTAACTCTGCGGCCTTTTGTATTTCTATAAGAATCACATGAAATGTGAGAGATTACGTTTACAATGGCTAGTTTTGATTGTCTTCTCACACCTAGATTGGTAAGGCGCACCTCAAAACGTACCCCTAAAAGCATTTCCAGAGATGCTAAGATGTCAAGAGAGCATCACCATCCCATAGTTGGGGGCTCAGATGGGGTCCAAGGGGAGGAAGGAGGGGCTGCTAGGCCAATCTCACCTGTGCTTCATGGCTCCTGGGATTTGAGGCATTGTGCTCTGTCATTTCCTTCTCATTACAACGGAGTGAACCTCTGAGACCACGATTAGAAAACCTTTCACCCCTCAAGTTGTTTCTGTAGATGTTTTGGCCACACCCACAAAAGGCTAATTTTAAAATATTAACTTATTTACTTTTATTTATTCATTTGTGTGTGTGTATGTGTGCGCGTGTGTATGTGTGTGTGTGCGTGTGTGTGTGCGTGTGTGTGTGCGTGTGTGTGTGCGAGTGTGTGTGTGTGTAAGTCAGAGAGGACGGGATGGATTGTGGGAGTCTGTTATCTCTTTCCATGATCTGGGTTCTGGGGATTGAACTCAGGTTGTCAGGTTCAGCAATAAATACCTTTATTTGCAGAGTCATCTTTCTGGACTGTAATGCAGAAAAATTCTTATAAATCGTGATCCTTGGAAGTGGAATGGTGGCACATGCCTCTAATCCCAGTGCTTGGGAAGCAGAGGAAGGCCGCTCTCTGTGAGTTCTGGGCCAGCCTAGTCTACATAGAGTTCAAACCAGCCAGACTCTCACATGGATAGATCTTGTCTCCAACAAACAACCCAAAGCAACAAAACTGATTTCTTTTCCAGACATGGTGGTGCATGCCTTTAATACCAGCAGAGAGGCAGAGGCAGGTGGATCTCTGAGTTTGAGGCCAGCCTGGTCTACAAAGAGAGTTCCAGGACAGCTGAGGCTGTCACACAGAGAAACCCTTTCTCAAAACAAACAAACAAACAAACAAACACCCAAACAAACAAACTCAAAGAAAAGACCCCAAAGAATGATCATTTCTTTACTCTGTTTTTTTTTTCCCCTTTGAGACAGAGATTTATAGCCCAGGTTGGCCTCAAACTCACTGTTCTCCTGCCTCAGCCCCCAGAGTGCTGGGATTACAGGCTTGATTCCTGCTTTAAATGGACCATTTGTGTCGAGCCTTAACCCCTTTGAAAGACTAAATCGAGCAGTTACTTCTTTGCTGGCACAGACATTTTGATAATGACTCCAATAATTTCCCTAAAGTTCTTTTGGAAGGATGTACCGAACCTGTGCATTCTAAGGCTTCTCTGATAGCCAGAAATAAAACACTGTAATCAAGCTCCCATAAAAGCACACACCACATCAATTAACAGATATCGCCAGGGGGAGGTTCCTCCTTCAACATCTGCTCCTGGATCACTCACAGCACCAGCAGAATATATTATAGGGTGCATGCCTACGGAGTTTTCCGCTGGCCTCCTAGGTGTACAGAGACTTCTGCTCGGCTGGCTGACTTTCCTAAGGAGCCATGCTCACTCCACAGTGAACTTCAGGGGGCAAATTTTCCTTTTTCGCTCTGTCCAAACCACACAGGCTGGGACTGTGCAGAGAGCTGGTCTCTCGCTTCGGGGAGGAGGCTTTCCCGAAAAGCACGGAGACCAGGAAATGATGCTGATGAGTGAGTAGACCTGCATTCCCTGGATTGTCACTGGCTGGGCACATCACACACAATAGGCCCTTTGACACTAAGTGAATCCCATGGAGAGACATTATCCACAGTTTTTGCTTTCTTTAGTGTGTACGTGTGTGTGCGTGTTTGTGTGTAAGTATATATATGTGTGCGTATATGTGTGTACGTGTGTATGTATGCGGTGTGTATGTGTATGTATATATGCATGTATGTGTCTGCATATATGTGTGTATGTATGTATGCGGTGTGTGTGTATATATGTGTATACATATATAGGTGTGTATGTGTGTATACATATGTGTGTACATATGTATGTGTGTGTATGTGTGTGTATGTGTATGAGTGTGTGCATATGTATGCTTGTCTACAGCTTGATATCAGATGCCTTCCTTAATCACTCAACCTTATTTTTGAGGCAGGCTCTCTCGCCCACTCAGTAGGTTGCCACTTTGGCTTGACTGACAGGTTGGTGAGCCTCAGGCATCCTCCTGTCTTTACTTCCCCAGTGCTGAGATTACATGTGATCTCTGACCTGTCTGGCTTTGGGCAAGGGTTCTGAGGATCCGAACTCAGGTCTGTGTGCTTGTGCAGCAAGCACTGTGCTGATCAAGGAAGCAGAGTAATGGGGTCCAGATATGCGCCTCAAGGCCGTGGAACAGCAACCGGTTGCCGTGGGCAGTGCTAGTTCTTCAAAGCCGTGAGAAGCAATCGGTTGCCATGGGCAGTGCTAGCTCTTCTTGCTTCCCAGCTCCTCTTCTTTTGGCAATGACTGCAGCCTTCTGACTAAGGTCTACCCATGCATGCAATGCAGACCAGATGTGTAATATGCCTTATCTTCTGGATAGTCATGGCCTTGGGTGAACTCTGACCTACCTTCCTGAAAACGTAGCATGAGAGTGAGATTCCAGGAGGAATAGATAGGATTTTCTCCTTTCCTACAGAAACTCTCAGAAAATTCTCCCTTCCTTCCCATTCTGGAAAATGTGGTCTGAAGACATGAGTGTGTGTATCTGGGAGCCATTTTGTTGCCACAGGCCAGTGTCTCCTGTTGGATGCTCTGAAGGTGTTAGGGAGAACCAGGAAACAAGGAGGCCGATGCCAAGCGTTTGGTAATGTCTTTGCTTTGGCTAGCACAGCCCTACCTGAAGGCCTCTTGTGGGGTTTTAATATTTATTTTAAAAATTTGGATACAATATATAACATTTCATTATGGCATTTTAGAGCATAATTTTGTTGCTGTTGCTGGTCTTTTCCTCGGTCTCCCCCTTTCTTCCCTTCTCCCCAGAGTAACCGTCTTCTTGCTTTCATGTCATTTTTGGTCATGTATTTTATTGGTACCCCTCCTTTCCCAAGCCCCCCTTTTACTCTTTCATGACCTATTTCTAGTTTCATGACTCATACCCCAATACATGCAAACATTAAAAGCTAGGACCCATATATAGTAGTAACATGTGGCCTTTGTCTTTCCGAGTATTTTAGTCACGTGGAACTGTGAGTGGTACTGCTGCTTAAGTTGCTTTAGTTTGGATTTTTAGTTTGCTGAATCAAAATGTCCCTCAGCTGTTACACAAAGCGAGGCCTGTCTGAATCCAAGGCTCAGTCGCCTAAACTGCCAGTGCCTCTTAAAATGCTGCGTTCTGCTGAAATCTGGCCTGAAAGTGATGCTGGACCCAATGGCTTCCCACTTTGTATTGCAAGGCCCCGAGAAGACAGAAAAACAAGGCCATCCAGGTATGGACGCTGCTCCTAGGGATACTGTCAACACGTGCAAGGAAATTTCATGAGGCATAAGACTGACAGAGTGGAACTGAGGACTGTGAGATTATTTGATGTCTAGAGCAGGTACCACTAATACTGTAGCCATGCACAAGAGAATTTTCTCTCCTCTTACCTCCACAGCTCAGTCACAACATGCCACCAAGTCACCCGTACTTTGTGAATGCTTGTGTTTTTCAATGATAGATCACTGCTGAAAAGTGGTTTAAGGATTCTTTTTGTATTTTATGCTCAGGCAATGGCTACCACATATAGTGATGCAGGGGGAAAAATCAGTCTGTCTATTTCTTTTTCTTTCTTCCTTTTAAAACACTTTTTATTGATTCTTTGTGAATTTCACATCATGGACCCCAGTCTCACTCATCTCTCCATCCCTCCATATCTGCTACGTAGTGGATGTTTTGGTTTCCTTAAAAACTCAGTTATGTTATGTTAACAGGTTTTTGTTTTAAATCCCAAATGCGGGATATGGAACTGCTTTTAGTTTGCCCACAGCTGATAATTGCCTCATGCAGCTCAGAGAGGGGCATGTTTTTTTGTCAGCTGAGAAGGTAAAAATACCAGAGCTTTGAGAAGGATGCTTTGAGGAACTCTGAAACAGAGAGAGAGAGAGAGAGAGAGAGAGAGAGAGAGAGAGAGAGAGAGAGAGAGAAATATGAGGCTTGGAGGAGATGGTAGCAGAAGGCTGCTGCTGGACATTCTGATGACTGAGATTGGCATTGCCCCAAAGAATCTGATGACTCTAACCATCCGGACCTAAGTCTAAAGAGACTTAAATCCCCTGTCCCTTCTAACCTTCTTTTTCTCCTACTTTGGGTCGGGTGTGGTGTTGGAAGGGAGGTAGATACATTAAAGAATGCAATGAGCTAGATTTGAAAATAGGGCCAACACTGTCCTCTGCCCTTGCAACTTCCCCCACAAAAGAAAAGTAAAGAAAACTAACAACAACAAGAACAACAATGATAATAATAAAAAACAAATAAATAAAACCCCAAACATTTTGCCATGGAAGCTACAGTGTGTCATGGTGTGTTACACAGTATACCTTTTTGCCCAAACATTTCTACTTGCAAATGCTCATTGCAATGAGTCGTTGATCTGGTTTGAGGCCTCTGCCTTCTGTCACACTATCAATTCTGGATCCTTACCAGAACACCTCTGGCATATCCTGTTGTTTCTTTGGTTCTTCAGAGCTGGCCACTTTGTGTACTCCAGCAGTTCATAAATGGGGTGGATGTTGGGGTGGGCCAATGCAAGGCCCTGGATCTGGGCCTTGGTTGCATCTGAATTGGTCAGTCCACCAGCTCTCCTGCACTGGCATCACCAGGGACAGCTCTCCTACTTTGCCCAGGTGAGGGGTAGGGCCAGCTCTTCCACTTTCCCACCCTTGGGCTGATTTTCTAGGCCCAGCTCTCTATAACTACCCAGCCCTCTGACATTAACATGGCCCCAGGCAGAAGCCCAGACTAGGGACATCTGCAGGGCCTTTGGTGGTAACATGGGCCATAAACATCTATACAGACCCCTGCTGTTTCAAGGTGACAGACCCAGGCACGGCTTTAGGGAGCAGCTCAGGTTAGTCACATCAGGCTGTTCCTCACCACTCTTGCATTTCCTCATCTCTCCACAGTGTACAAACCATTCTGATTCTCATTCTCTTTCATCTGTTTACCACATACTTTCTCAACCCCCCTCCCCTCTGCCCGCCCCATGCAATCCCACCTCTGTATGATGGTAGGCAAGCCCCAGTGCATTCTTTAAACCAATACTATGTGATGCATTCCAGCCATTCAGGTGAATACCTAAAAAACAGGTAACTCAAGGATAAGAATATTCAAGTATCGAAAGACTGGAAATAAAATTGTGAATTTTGGTACACATTTTGTTTGTGTGTGCTTATTTTGTGTGTGTGTGTGTTTAATGTCTTTACATGTTTTATGTGTGTGTGAGCACCCTGGTGTGTGGGTGTTTTAAGGCACCAGTGTGCACATGTATGTAGTGGCCTGAGCTTGAGGTGGGCAATCACCCTCCATTTTGCTTCTATTATACTCGTTGGGACAGGGTTTCTCAGTCAAACCCAGAGCTCACTGATATGGCTTGCTCTGGGAATCTGCTGTCTCTGACAGATACTGGAATTATAAGTGAGCCAATGAACTCACTGAGCATTTACATGGGTTCTGGGGATCCAAACTCCAGCCCTCATGCTTGTGTAGCAAGTGGGGATCCAAACTCCAGCCCTCATGCTTGTGTGGCAAGTGCTTTATTTAACCTGTGATCATCTTCTCAGTCCCTGATGTACCATGGAAAACAAAACGAATCACATTAACTTCTTTTTCTTCAAGTGTCACCAAACACTACTTGGTTCTAGCCTCTGACAAATAACAGTAATGACAGCAATTTAAAAACAAAACAATCATGAAGTCCACCAGGTTCTACCATAATGCTAAATATAAAAAAGTCTTATTCTAGAAATGTATGTAGAAGTGTGCCTGAAGTTAGCTTCAATGTGACGAGATGCTTTTTATATTTTAATATATTCTCCAACAATTTCATACGTGGGCATAGTGCATTTTGATTGCACGATCATACATTAACCATTCTTCCTCTTCTCTCACTCCTTAAAAATCCTCTCTTTTGCCTAGCTACTTCTCCTCCTTTTGTGTGTGGGTGTGTGCATGCACATGTGCATGTGTGCATGTGAGCAAGCCTATGCGTGTAACCACTGGGCTACTAAAATTTGATTGCCTTGGTATGATTAACATTTTATGTATTAGAGTACATTAAATGCAAAGAAAAAAGCCTAGTAGATAGAAAACCAATACCAGCCAAAATTAAAGGGTAATTAGATTCCCTCTTTGTTTGATAGGGTCTCACTATGTAGCCCAGGCTGTCTCACAATCCATAATTCTGCTGCTTCATCCTCAAAGTTTTTGAGATGACAGATGTGGGACACGACATCTATAATGGGCATTTCCCCAACATGATAAAGTATTCATTTCAATAAGCAGTCAACATCTTTGATAATAAAGAAGTATACCCCTCTCCATTAAAATTATAAATTCTTTAAGAGTTTCTTTCATTTGAGATGGTCTGGAGTGTTTTGAGATAACATAATACAATAAGAAACAGAAATAACAGAGACATCTACTGGATGAGAGCTCTCAGCTGACACCAGGACCCTAAAGATAAAGAACTCAGTAAAGGATTAAAAAAAGTAGATGATCAAAAACACACAGCAAACCTGTAAACTCTCATTAGTAATTAATAAAAAGTCAAAGCAGAAAAAAGATCTATCCTCAGCTGCAAGATAGAGAAGGCACTAAATGTGTGAGAAAAAGTCACTAAATGTGTGTTGTTCCTATAAACAAATATATACAAACTATATATATTTGAGGGTAGTGTATTTGAAAGTGTAATCCTGTTTTAAATGAGAAGATAAAAGACTGACTAGGTGCTAGTAACTCAGAATTTATATACAAGCCCACAATACCTCAATCAAAATCTTGACGGGACTTCCCAGGATGTTGGGGGAAAATCCTACTGCCGTCATCTAGAATAATGATCAGGTAAGATTATAAAGGGATTTTGACAGGAAGAAGGGGACCCATCGATATCTGGAAGGCAGACACTAACCCTGACACAAAGTGCTCTAGAAAGCCAGAAGTATAATATTGGTACAAGAAGCAATCAATACTAATAGGTCAAATTTTCACATTTACCATGAAAGACTACCATGAAAAAGGCACCACAGACCTGTGTCCTAGTTACCCTGGAGGCTGAGGCAAGAAGATCATGAGTTTGGGGCATTTACCAAGATGGCGGTGTCGAACACGCACTGTATCTGATCTGTAGGGCAGAGTCTAGGGACCCAACTGGGAGCTACAGACTGCAAAACCTGAAGAACCCTAGGTGAGAGGGGTCTGCAAACTGCAGACCACATGCAGGCCTGGCCTCGGGCCACCCAAAGGCTCATGGAGGACAGAAGCCCAGTCTCCAGAGTCTGGCAGGGACCTGCTTGCAAATTGCAGCCATGCTCTATAGCTCCTGGCCTGGGGAAATCTCAGGAAAATGGTGAATCTGACCTCAGCAGCTCCCTGCCCCATACCAGTCCACAGAAAGCTCCAGGTGCCACACGGGGTCCCAGGTGGTTGTGGACACATTATCTAGCCATAGCTGTGTGGTCTGAACAGGCAGAAACCTAGCAATCTGCCCCAGAAGACCGATCCTGCACAATTGGGCAGAAATGACCTGGCCTAGCCAATCTCCCCCAGCCCAGCAGGGCCTCCGACGCTCTCGGGAGAGGCTGGGCTGGCCAGAGGGGAAAAGGCAGAAAGCTAACCAGCTGCCCAAAGCTAGAGGGAGTCCCATGGGACCAGACAGGACTGAAAAGCTACAGCTGCACGTTCTGAACCGGATCAGGCAGAAACCTAGCTACTTACCCCAGCCGACTGTTCCTGCACATTTGGGCAGAACCGACCTGGCCTCGCCAGTCCCCACAGCCCATCAGGGACTCCCATACTCTCAGGAGTAGCTGAACTGGCCTGAGAGGATAGGGCAGAAATCTAGCCAAACAACAACCAGACGGCAGTATCTGCTCTCTCCCTGGTGGGCTGAACCTAGGCCTCACTGCCTGGATGGATCAGGCAGAAACCTAAACAACTGCTAGAAGCCCAGTTGTTCAGGCATCCTACGGTAATCTGAGCCTAGGACCCAAAGCCCCAAGGCCTGAGGGCAGGGTACTCAAAGCCCAGCCAAAGACAGGACAACCGGCTCTACCTACGCTACCTTGAACTGATCCTGGGGCTGCACAGCACCGGCACTTACCTCTGCTGACCCAGTGGGGAGGCCAGGGTGTGGATCATAGTCATCTGGAGCTGAAACCAGGTCACCTGCCTGTTCCAAGGAAGAGTTCCCTGATCCCCAGAGGCAAGGGCCCTCAACCCATAGTCACCCACCAATAAACCACTCTCAACAGCCAGTGGAGTGAACCAGAAGCTACCTCCCAACATCAGAAACAGCAAGATGACCAAAGGCCAGCATAAAACAAAACAACAAAACCAAAACAATATGTTATCTCCAGATCCTAGCTATCCCAAAGAAATCAACACTGACGACTCAAAGACAATTGAAACACAAGAAAATGACCACAAATCCTTAGTAATGAAGATGAAAATGGAGAAAATGAATAAAATACATAAACAAATGAAGGAAGATGCAGCCAAACAGATTGAAGACATTAAAGAGGCCTATAGAAAGGCACTGGAAAAAGTTCAGGAAAATACAAACAGATTAATAAAACAGTTCAAGATCTGAAACAATGATAAAAGCACAGACAGAAGAAAGATGGGAATGAGAGAACTTAGAAAAGAAAGCAAGCAATACGGAGGTAAGCTTCTCTAATAGAATTGAAGTGATGGAGGGACGAATCTTGGGACTAGAAGATACAATCATAGAACTTGAAGCAACCATCAAAGAAAATGCTAAATCTAAAAAATTTCTGACACTAAACATCCAAGAAATCAAGGACACCATGAAAAGACAAAACCTAAGGCTAATAAGCTTTGAGGAAAGAGAGGACACCTGACTCCAAGGCCCAGAAAATATTTCCAACAAAATCATAGAAGAAAATTTCCCCAATTTAATGAAGGAGATGCACATAAACATACAAGAGGCCCCCGGAACACTAAATAGAATAGACCAGAAAAGAAAATCTTCCCACCACATAATAGTCAAAACACAAAATGTACAGAATAAAGAAAAAATATTAAAAGCGGCAAGGGAAAAAGGCCAAGTAACACATAATGGCACACCTATCAGAATTACACTTGACTTCTCTGCAGAGACCATAAAAGCCAGAAGGGCCTGGGCAGAGATCCTGCAAACCCTAAGAGACCACAAATGCCAGTCCAGACCACTATACTCAGCAAAACTATCAATAACCATTGATGGAGAAAACAAGACTTTCCATGACAAAAAAAATTCAAACAGTACCTATCCACAAATCTGGCCCTACAGAAACTACTAGAAGGAAAACTCCAATCTAAAGTGACAAACTACAACCAAAATAACACGGACTACATAACTTCACTGTTGCAAAACATAACCATACAAACATTCTACTGCAACCAATATCAAAATCAAGGGACTTAACAGTCACTGGCTATTAATATCTCTCAACATCAATAGTCCCAATTCTCCAATAAAAACACATAGACTAACTGAATTGATGCATAAACAAGACCCAACATTCTTCTGCATTCAAGAAACACATCTCATCCACAAGAATAGACATTACTTCAGGGTAAAAGGCTAGAAAAAGATATTCCAAGCAAATGAACACAAGAAGCAACCTGGTGTAGCCATTTTAATATCTAATAAAATAGACTTTCAACAAAAATTAATCAAAAGAGATGAGGAAGGACACTTCATATCAAGACGACATCACAATTCTGAACATCTATGCTACCAATACAAGGGCACCCTCATTTGTAAAAGAACTATTAACAAAGCTTAAACCACATATCGATCCCCACACATTACTAGTGGGAGACTTCCACACTCCACTTTCAGTGAAGGATAGGTCATTGAAACAGAAACTAAACCGAGAAATAAGGACGCTAACCAACGTCATGAATCAAATGGATCTAACAGATATCTACAGAACCTTTTACCCAAACACAAAGGGTTATACCTTCTTCTCAGCACCTCATGGAACCTTCTCCAAAATTGATCATATAGTAGGTCACAAAGCAAGCCTTAACAGATACAAGAAGATTGAAATAATACCTTGCATTCTATCAGATCACCATGGTCTAAAGCTGGACTTCAACAACAATAGAAAAAACAAAAAGCCTACACAAACACATGGAAATTAAACAACTCTCTACTTAATGACACCTGGGTCAGGGAAGAAATAAAGAAAGAAGTTAAGGACTTCCTGAAATTCAATGAAAATGAAGGACCAACATATGCAATTTTGTGGGACACATTGAAAGCAGCGCTAAGAGGAAAACTCAGCACAAAGTGCCTTCATAAAGAAATTGGAAACATCCCATATAAGCAACTTAAGGACACATCTTTAAGCCTCAGGGAAAAAAAAAAAAAAAAAAAAAAAGAAGTAGAAACACCCAAGAGGAGTAGGTATCTGGAAATAATAAGCTGGTTGATCAATAGAATTGAATCAAAGACCCAGAAATAAATCCACACACATATGGACACTTGATTTTTGACAAAGAAGCCAAATCTATTCAATGGAAAAAAGATAGCATCTTCAACAAATGGTGCTGGTCTAACTGGATGTCTACATATAGAAAAATGCAAGTAGACCCATATTTATCACCATGCACAAAATTCAAATCCAGGTGGATTAAAGAACTCAATATAAAACCAGAGACACTAAATCTGTTTGAAGAAAAAGTAGCAAAGAGCTTGGAACTCATTGGCACAGGAGACAACTTCCTGAACAGAATTCCTACAACCCAGACCTTAAGATTAACAATTAATAAATGGGCCCTCATGAGGCTGCGAAGCTTCTGTAAGGCAGAAGACACTGTCAACAGAACAAAGCAACAGCCTACAGACTGGGAAAAGATCTTCACCAACCCTATGTCCGACAAAGGTCTAATATCCAAAGTGTACAAAGAGCTCAAGAAATTAAACATGACCAAACCAAATAAGCCATTTAAGAAATGGGGCTCAGAATTAAACAGAGAATTCTCAACAGAGTAATATCAAATGGCTGAGAAACACTTAAAGAAATGCTCAACATCCGTAGTCATCAAAGAAATGCAAATCAAAACGACTCTGAGATTCCATCTTACACCCATCAGAATGGTTAAGATCAAAAACTCAAGTGACAGCACATGCTGGTGAGAATGTGGAGAAAGGGGAACACTCCTTCATTGCTGGTGGGATTGCAAACTTGTACAACCACTTTGGAAATCAATCTGGTGCTTTCTCAGAAAATCAGGAATAGGGCTTCCTCAAGACCCAGCTATTCCACTCCTTGGAATATACCCAAAAGATATTCTACCACACAACAGGGACATATGCTCAACTATGTCCACAGCAGCCTTATTTGTAATATCCAGAATCTGGAAACAACCTAGATGTCCCTCAGTTGAAGAATGGATAAAGAAACTGTGGTACATTGACACTATGGAATACTACTCAGCTATTAAAAACAAGGAAGTCTTGAAATCTGCAGGCAAATGGATGGAACTAGAAATGATTATCCAGAGTAAGTTAACCCAGATGCAGAAAGGCTCACATGGTATATGCTCACTCATAATTGGCCACTAGCCCAAAAGGGATGTCCCATGAAAGTTTTCACTTACCGGGAGACTGGGATAGATGCGGGGACTTCCTATTGGGAATCTAGGTGAGAGAAGTATGTGGGAACACGGACACAGACTATCTAGAGGGACCTAGAAACCTACAAGAAGAACATCGTGATGGGCAGATGTGGACCCAGGGGGATCTACTCAAACCACTGTACCAGCCAAGGACAATACATGCAGTGTACATTGAAATCCTATTCTGATCTAGCCAACGGACAGGACATTATCCACAGTTGTGTGGAGAGCGGGGACTGACTCTGGCATGAACTCTGGTGCCCCATATTTGACCACTTCCTCTTGGTGGGTAGGCCTGGTGGCACTCAGAGAAAGCATAATCAGGCTACCAGGATGAGACTTGATAGGCTATCCCCTCTGTCACAGCCTAGAGGAGGGGAATAGGATGAAAGAGGGAGGGAGGAGTCGGAGGATACAAGATCATGAGTTCAAGGCCAGCCTGGACTACATAATGAGATCCTGTTTACAAAAACAAGCTCAGGGGTAGAGAGCTTTCTGAGCATGTGCAATGCCCCTGCATTCTATCTCAGCACCACAAAAGTAAAAAAAAAAAAAAAAAAAAAAAAAAAAATCAGCAAGACATATCAATTTAAGATGTTAATCCAGGGCCCAGATCTGCCTGCCATAATGTCCTTCTTGTAGATTTCTATGATCCTCTGGATCCTTCTATTTCCCTATTCTCCCATGCTTCTCTCACCTAGAGTCCCAATAGGATGTCCTCACATCTATCCCAATTTCCTGGTAAGTGAAGACTTTCATGGGACATGCCCCTTGGGCTAGTGTGCAATTATAAGTGAGTATATACAATTTGAGTCTTTCTGCTTCTGGGTTACCTCACACATTGTGATCCTTTCTAGTTCCATCCATTTTTGCACAGATTTCAGGAATTCCTTGTGTTTAATAGCTGAATAGTATTCCATAGTTCTGCTCAAACTATGGCACCAGCCAAGGACAATATGTGCAGTAAACATCGAACCCCTACCCAGATTTAGCCAATGGACAGGACATTCTCCACAGTTGAGTGGAGAGCGGGGACTGACTTTCACACAAACTCTGGTGCCCCATATTTGACCACATCCCCTTGATGGGGAGGCCTGGTGGCACTCAGAGGAAGGATAGCAAGTTACCAAGAAGAGACTTGATACCCTATGAGCATATAGAGGGGGAGGAGGTCCACGCCAATCACAGACATAGGGGAGGGGAATAAGATGAAAGCAGGAGGGAGGGAGGAACAGGAGGATACGAGGGATGGGATAACAATTGAGATGTAATATGAATAAATCAATATTAAAAAATAAAACAAAAAGGAGAAAATAAAAGATAAAAAAAGAGATGTTAATCCAGAAAAAGTGTCTGCTTATTGGGAAAGAAGCAATGACTTTAGATCTTTCCTAGTATATCCTCTTATTCATTTTAAAGGAATTAAACACATTAATTAAAAATGGAAAACTCCGGATCATTTCCTGTTCATCTAGGGAGTCTGCATCTTCGTATTTGCATATCAAAGCTATTTGCGTAGACAGACAGAGAAGAGAGACGCTTGTAGTGCTATCCTCATAGGGGTCAGACTTTCTTACTGTGACATCACCATGACATGGTTCTCAGGCTGTTCTAATCTCATGAGGGTCAGGTGACAACTCTTCTTCCTTACCCCCCAAAATATTCCCACACCGAGGTGTCTCAAAAATGTGCTCACACACTGGAACAATGCTGGGACACTAGCTTAAAATGCAGAGTCCCATCCTTTCATGGCCCTGGGAGTGAGAACTTTTGAGAATGGGTCCCAGGAATTGGTGTATTTTTAAATTTTCTCATTAAAATTATTATATTTATTGTTTATGTGTATGTGTTTATGGTGTGTGTGTGTGTGTGTGTGTGTGTGTGTGTGTGTGTGTGTGTGTGCACGCGCGTGTGCGCAAGTGCACACAGGCTCTCATACCTGCTCATCCCCTACAGGGAGGCCAAGGAGGCAGTGGGGTGCCAGCTCTGTTACTTTTTGCATCATTACATTGAAACGGGGTCTCCCACTTAAAGCTAGGCTGGTAGACAAAAAGTCCTGTCCATTCTCTTGCTTCCCTCCCTGCTCAAAGCTGTACCCCCATATGTCCCACTTTTTATACAAGTTATGGGGATACCAAACTCAGGTTCTCACGTTAGTCCCTCAAGTACTCCTAGGGGCCACTGAACCATTTCACCGGCCACATTGGATTGTGTTTTAAATATGATATCCAATTATTGTTGTTGTTGAAATAAGATCTGTCTGGGACCTGATATTTTGTGGTTACTTGTTAGTTTTGGGGACTGTGGCCAGTGGAGACCCCAGTCAAGCCACAGTTACTGATGAATGAACAAACATGTCTCCTAAACGCACGGATGAGAGGGTTTCTCAGCTGCTGCGCTGTCCCGGTAGAGAGGAGAGAGGCTATAAAGAAAAGATGGGGGAACAAGATGAGAAAAATAAAACTAACCTCAACCCCAGACAAATCTTTTGTTCCTCATAAAGTCTCAACCTTGGCTGCAGAGCCACACAGCTGGCCGATTGTGAGCATCTTGTGAGGCTTGGTTAAAAACCAAATCTCAGGCCGGCTCGTCCTGCTGCACGTGGCGTGGCCCATCACAGAAGTAAACCGAGGCGGCCTAGAGAGACGTGCTCCGCGGAAAGCAGCGTTGCAGGCCCAGAGCCCAGCACCATGCCCCCAAATTACTTCTTGATGGGTTTAATATTCTGCTTGCCACGTGGGACTCATGGAGGCAGCTCTTAGCAGATCATTTAATAAATGCTAATTGTCATTGTTTTGCCTCTTGCTGTTTGAATCTCCCTGGGATCTATTTTAGCCTCTCGGAACCGTCCTGCGGAACCCGTCAGCACAATGGGACAAAGCTCCCCCTTCACATGTGAGCGAGGATCCTATGAGTTACTTCAGGAAGAGCTCGTGGGTTTCCTTCCTCCTTTCCTCCCTTCCTTCCCCCTCTGCCCGCTACTTTTCTTCCTCAGTTCTATCATCTTTTCAATCCTTTTTCCTAATGTGTTTTGCAAAAGGAAACAGTGGAACAATTAAAGATTTTTGTGTGTGTCTGTATGTGTGTGGTGTGTGTGTGTATATGCATGCATCTGCATGGGGGCAGTCTGGTATGAATACATGCATATTTAAAGAGACATGTGTGATTTCTCTTTGGCCATCATGACTATAGAAATAATGAGCCCCTGGAGATTAGATTTTTTTTCCCCCTAGGAATCTCTTGCTGGGAGAAGAAATGGCTGAAGCCCTGATATCTTCCAGAAGAGTAGTTTGTCCCTTGGAGAAAGATTTACAACTAGTCAGCTGACCTTGCAGGAGAGACATTGCCGTGGGCAGGGACCACACCTTGCTGGAAAGCTTCATGACACATATCTGTTGCTTTTTCTTTAATCCGTGCCCTTTTGTCAGGACTTCAGAAGAACTTGGGAGAGTTGGTGCCCTTCATGGTCTCTTCCCCACATTGGATATAGTTCCCTTTCCTGCTTTTTCTTATTAATTTAATTTTTTGGCGACTCAGCATCTGTGGCCGCATGTGACTTGTTGGGGCGCAGGATGTGATTCCCAATTTTGATAACAATGCGGCAAACATAAAGGGACAATAGGCACATTTTGGAGTATCTTCTGGCCGAAGCTGCTGAACTGGTTATTCTTCTGCCTGCTGTGACAAACGCCCAACACAGGCTGCTTAAATGCTGACTCATAGTTGGAAGGCACAGTCTACCATGGTGGGGAAAGTGAGGCCGCAGGAGCATGAGGCAACCAGACATACTGTGTCTGTAGTCAAAAAGCAGAAAAGGGAAAGTAGGTACCCAGTTCCCCTTGTCCTTTTCATTTCGTTCATCCCTCAGCCTGTGGGATGGTGCATCTTATGTTTAAGGTCCTTCCATCTCTATTGATCTAATCTGAAATCTCCCTCAGAAACACACCTGGGAGATTGTCTCCCAGATGGTTTTAGACTCTTCCACATTGAGAGTCAACCTTAACTAACATGTCTATGGTCACATTTTCAAGTGGGCTGGCATGCTTACCATAGGAATTAAATGAGAAAAAAAAAAAAAAAAAAAAAAAAAAAAAAAAAAAACCCAGGAAGAAAGCTTATGTGTGGCGTGGGTCTTTTTTAAACCACTTTGGTTTAAAAAATATTTAAAACAAGAGGGGACCTGGTAGCATGATCATGTGATCTCTCAGATTGTGGAGTTTATATACAGTCCCACTTGTTTTCCCTTCTTTCGTAGTCTCAACAGTAAATGATCAAAATCTGTGGAAAGGGAAGGAGGAGTCCTCTGTTCCTTCCTATGGTTACCACTTGGAGTGCATTAAATTAATTTTAACGTATTGCTTCATAGCCTACTGAGTCCAGTTAGGACTCCTCTGCACCCGCATGATCGTGGGGCCACCCACTCAAGCATGGGGAAGCCAACCTGTGGCCACACCTCTGAAGGAAGGGTTATTTGTGTTTTCTACACTAGCAGCTAGGCAGTTGAGGTTAGTTATCTGCAGACAGAGAAATGCTCGTCCCAGGGTAAATAAGAATGACATATTAGCTGCCCTTTTCATGCTGGGAAAAAAATACCAGATTTTATGGGAGACATGATTCACAGTTTCAGTTTTTTCGTTGTGAGGGAGGCAAGGCTGCTGAGCTGGCCTGGTCGCCGTGGCAGCACAATCTTGTGGAATGGCTTGTTCACATGTTGGAGGCCCAGAAAGCAGTAAGCTGGACACTATTGGGAGTGGGGCATACCTTTAAAAGGCTCAGCCCTATTAAAGTTATTTTTATATAACTGTGTTTGTTTTTTAGTTTCTCCCTTAACCTGGCTGTCACATAAATAATTAAGACTCTGTTATTAGTATTATTATTGTTATTATTATTATTATTACTATTATTATTTTACTTTTTTGTTTTTGTTTTTTCTGTTGTATTTTTTAACAAGCTTCATAGCACAAGAGCTGAGCAGTTTTAAGGCCTAAGCTAGTTTGGCTTCCTCCCAGCTTACTTGTGCTTTGTAGCTTCCTTGCTGAGCCCCTCTCTCCTGATGTCTCCTGGACCTCTCCTGTGGCTGAATTTCCTACTTCCCCCTCTAACTCCTCCTCCCCTGCCTGGCAGGAAGTCCAGTCTGTTTTCTCTCCCTTGCTCAAAGATTGGCTGTAAGCTGCTTTATTGTCATATCAGGGGACAATTTGGGGGGCAGTGTTTATACAACATTAAGGCAGGAGATTCTCAGAACAAGAATTACAACCAGATATGGGGGTGGGGTGGGGTAGGCATGGAAATTAGCACTTGAATCACACAGTACCCTTAAGCCTATGTAACCCTGTAGTATATATCTAGTAGCTTGGCCCCAGCTCCTTAAGAATCCATAACCTCCAAAATAGAACCACCCCCAGGGACCAAGTCTTCAAACACGTGAGCCTGTGTGTCAGGGGAACATTTTACACTCAACTCATCATAAAGGGGAGGACAGAGGTGGGGCTTTTGGAAGACCTAGGACAGGTGAATTTTCCTTGCTTTGGCTTCCAATAACAAAACAAATTCATGAGCCATAGCATAGTAAGATATAAGCGATAACAGGGAGAAATGGTAGGGAATAGAAGACAGGGGTGAAGATGGGGGACAATTGATCTTGGCTCCATGGGAAGCGGATTCTCAAGACTGGAAAGTGTCCTAAAAAGGGGGAAAGAAAGAATGCTCTCCACTGCTTCTGGATCCTGGGCACACTGGGATGGCCTCGGGGTCAGACCTGGTTCTCTGGTCTCTCCCCCATAGCATGTGTTCAGCATGGAGGTACTATATGCATGTAGTCTCACAAAGAGAACACAAATAAAATTGTTAGACACATAATCACCCCCCACCCCTCTTACCTGACAGGCTTGCCAATGAGCCAAAATGAGACAATGCACATGCTGCTGCTTTGTATGACACAGATGGAAGTTAACCATCAGCCCTGAATTCCTGGCTGGCTCTGTGTTGTATTTTAAGTCAAGCTGCTTAACCCGGGATGGCAGCGTGTCTCTGGACTTGGCAGAGCTAGGTCTCTCATTAGTGTTTTCCGATACTAAAAGGGTGGTACTCATTCTTGGCTGCTGACCCGGGGCGTCAGTTCTTTGTCACTGAGCACTGCTGCATTGTGGAGGTGGAAATCTGTTTCTTGAAGAAGCTTTGCAAAATCTCTCCCGGGTCATAGAGACCTTGCCTGCCATAGGCTGAGCAGGGAGCTGGGGTGGGAGTGGGGACAAATTGGGGTAGGAGTGTGTGTGAACTGGGGTGGGTGTGGGTGTGTAGCAGCTCTCTAGGGAGCATCTGATCTACAGGTAGGCACAAGAGCAAATGTCTGGTTAAGGAGACTCTGAATGAATCATCAGGGTCAGGCCCTATCCAAGGACGCTGTTGGAAACAGATCTTTATTTTAACACTGGCATTTCTTTTGTAGCCTTGACACAAGACTGCAATTCATCTGAATCTAGTACATTGTGAATTATCCTTTTTTCTTTTTTTTTTTTTTCTGATAGCAGCCATGTGAAAGAATGGATTGACCTTTAATTTATAATCCTCATGTCGGAGAGTTTAGCAGAGCTTAACCTATGTCGGCTGTGGCTCAAAACTGTCTGCTTTGCTCTGGGAAAGTCAAGTTGTGTTTTCACTGTCAGCTTGGAAATAAATGAATAAATAAGGAAAGGAACCAAGTGCGATAATACAGTTCATTTATAAGGCAGAGGAGAACCAGACAGAGAAGAGAGAGAAATATCCAGATTTAGAAAAAGGAAGAAAACCTGACATGTAGCTGAAGTTGTGAGTAGGAAGAAGAAGCTGATCTGGTAAAGAAAAGTGTGTGTGTTCTGCCATGATGGGGCATAGCTGCAATGCCAGCACTGGGGAGACAGAGGCAGGAGGATCATGAGCGTAAGTCTGGGCTACATAGTGAGATGGGCTACTGGAAAAATTGTTGTTCCATTTGAGGGTTCTCAGACTAATAATAAAAAAATTCAGAAATGGGCTCAAAGCTTGAGGACAATTTTATTAGAATATAAGAGAAAAACCAGTGTAGGTGAGGTGACAATCCTGGCAGCTGCCAGTGGGAGGTGGAGAAAAAGCCACACCTTCTATGCCATGCATGGAGCAGAAGTAAGCCAAGCCATTAAAAGAAAGGAAAAAGCCTTAACTATGATACAAGGTATACTTCCAATACTTTGAAAGTGCTATTGCAGGGTGCTTAGGATAAATAAAATATACAAGTTAATTTTTAGTTGATCAAATATTGGTCATATCAATTACTAGTCTATTTTTATCACAAGAATATACATCTTAGGTGTAACAGATAGATATGATTCTATAGAAAGATAAGGTAAAATAGGTAAGGTCTTAAGAAACTCAGAGACATATAGAATATGACATTTTAAAATGTTTTTAAAAATTATTTTAAGGATTTGCTGACAATGAGGCAGATTAACTCCTGATAACACCTAGCCTACTTCAAAGAGGATGATGAACATCATAGAACCTCCTTATGGAGAGGGCTTCAAATGTGGCAAACAAGCCACTGGGCAAAACGTCCTCATTTCTACCACAGACAGAATTCTGCCTAAAAATAGGCAAGCTTGGATGCAGGAAGAGTTGACGGCCAAACTCTGCCAAGACAGGGCAAGCAAGTCCTCAATAGTTCCTGCCTCACAAATATGTCTGTCAGATATATTGGGCCAGAAGGCTGAAGATGATACTCCAATGTTATAGACAATTTTGGTGACTCTTCAGGTAGCAAAGAGTCTCTGTCATCTTCTCATTTAGAAGCTGCTAACCTGCACCCCCTGCATACTCAGGAAATCAATTTTATTCCTTCTTCTGTCTCTGATGGGGTTGAAGACCAGTTAGTTTAGTTCTACAGGTAAGCTTAGTTGTTTAGGGATTAAGATGTTTTTAGGTCTAGATAGATGGTTTAAGTTGATAATGATAAGATATGATAGATATTGATTTACATTCAGAATTTTAGACTTACCAAGATAGGAAAGATGTTTCCTTCAAGGATGCCAAATAAAAATAGTCAAAGCACTAAGAATGTAACATTTATATACTTCTTAATTGTGTCATGGTTTTTCTTGCTATAGGTAGTTTAGTGTATGTATGTGTAATAATATAAATGTATATGTAAAAATATTTTTAAAATTTTAAAAAAGAAAGGAAAAAAGCACTTTCTAGAATGGTAAAGGGCTAGTGAGTGAAGGAAAAAGCCCCCAAAGCATCTGGCTATGCAATTATGGCCCTTTATAGTGACCGCTGGTCTGGTTGGTAATTTTTGGACTTTGTTTTGATGATGCCAGGAAAGCTGGAATGAAGCACTCCCAGTTTTCTCTGTACACTGCCTTCTTTCATATGTTAATCTTGATGTATCTCATTTGATCAAAGATTTAAATAAAATCTAATTACATCACCACCCCTTTCGCTGACCTCCCTTTGATCCCTCCCCAGTGTCTAGCTCTTCCTGTGCTCCTGACTCTGTCTCAAATTGATGGCCTATTTTTGATTACTATTGGTGTATCCTTTTTAGTTCCTAATCAAGTGACTTCAAGGCCCTTCCTGAAAAACAATCAGACAGACAGACGGACAACAAACTCAACTTCAGAAGACTGAAATCTGGCACCCGCTTCAGGTGGCTCATAACCACCTGTAACCCCAGGCATTCTTCAGCCCTCTAATGTTCCTGAAGAGAGAGAGAGAGAGAGAGAGAGAGAGAGAGAGAGAGAGAGAGAGAGAGAGAGAGAGAGAGAGAGTGTTAATTGAATCCATTTAGTGTTGCTTTAATCCGTGTATAATTGGTTATCCTCTCAGCAGCTGTTGGCTGCCTGTAGCTCTTCATTTCAGTATGATGGAACCTTGTGAAATTTCTCCATCCACCCTCCAGTGCAGTCTGGTATTGTCATTACCAGACATATCTTTTGGACATGACAGGGGAGATGTGCCTGTAAAAGCTCAACAGTATGGTTGTATCTCTCTTCTTTCTTTCTTTCTTTCTTCCTTTCTTTCTTTCTTTCTTTCTTTCTTTCTTTCTTTCTTTCTTTCTTTCTAGACATGTGTCTCATGCAGCTCTGACTATCCTGGAACTCACTATGTAGAATGCACTGGCCTCAAATTCACAGACACCTGCAAGATAGGGTTAAAGGTGTGGGCCTCTATGCCTGGCCCTCTATTCCTATTTCTAAACACATATCCCTGATGTAATTCTTTGCCCTGTGACACAAGAATGTGCAATCAGGTGCCCTCTGAATTTAGCTCTGTGATCAGCCCCTCCAAGCATGTTTTCTCTGCTTTCTCACAGTTTTTCTGACCTGCCCAACTACTTTAAAAAGTATGCCATTTTCCTCCATCTGGTCCCCTCCTGGCAACTGCATGATTTTCAGCTTGCTTGCCCTCTTGTTTTTCCTCTACAATTTTTATAAAATTATTTTTGAGCTTTCATTAGTGTCAGTTTTTTTCTTATTTATTATTCTCTCATATATTGCATCTTGACTGCAATTTTTCCCTCTCCCATCCCCTCTTCCCCAGACCTACTCCTCCATTTCCCTTCATAAAAGGTCAGACTTCCAGGGATATCAACCAGACATGGCATAACTAGTTACAGTAAGACTAGACACCTCCCCCCCTACGAAGCCTGGACAAGGCAACCCAGTGGGAGGAAAAGGATCCTAAAAGCATGCAAAGGAACCAGAGGCAGCTCCTGCTCCCACTGTTAGGAGTCCAACAGACCCTCCAAGATTCACAATCATGACATATATGCAGAGGTGCTAGGTCAGACCCATACACCAAGATTCACAATCATGACATATATGCAGAGGAGCTCGGTCAGACCCATACAGGGTCTATAACTACCACTTCAGATTTTATGAGCCATGTTCTTGTTGTATCCTTGACTCCTCCGGCTTCTACAATACTTCTCTTCCCTTCCACAGGATTCCCTGAACTGGGCTTAATGTTTTGGCTGTGGGTCTCTGCATCTGTTTCCATCAGTTGCTGGGTGAAGTCTCTCTGATGACGATTATGCTAGGCTTCTCTCTGGGTCGCTTTTTTAACTGTGTTATTAATTGCCTAAGAACCCTTAAGAGAGAACCCTAGCTTTTTCGATGACAGGACCAGTGAATTGCTTCCTTGATGTGGTAATTTTTTTTGCAAGGCAGCCTTCAGCTGCCAGTCCTCTTAGAGGATGGTCTTGGATGAGAAAACCTTCCTTGCCCAAAGTGACACCCTCCAGTGTCTGACCAGACAAGCCGAGGTTACGTCAGACAGATATCTCATCTCCAGAGTGGCACCCTCCAAGTCTTTCATTCAGTCTACGTTATAGCTCAATGCTCTATATCTTCAAATCTTCCCCCTTTATCCACATCTCATCAAATGTCAATCACTATAGCATCAGATAAATGTCCTACCATCTGACCTCCATCTCAGATTCTGCCACCAGGGACAAGGGGATATTTGGGACATGGTTTCTAAATTATTTAAGAAGTGGCCACACAGATGTTCTAGGCTTTCTTTGAATGGATCCCACACAGATGTTTACAGATAAATGATGCAGTGGGCAGAATAACACTTTCTTAAAGACATCTACACCCAAGACTCTGAGAGCTGTGAATGTATTATGATGTTGCAAATAGAGGATTAAGATCAGAGATGAGATTAACTTTCACTCCCAGCTGGATTTAGAATAGAGAGACAATCGTGGGTTATTCGGATGGACTCAATGTAGTCAGAGGGGTCTAAGGGAGAGAAGTGATGGCTGAATAAGGGTAAGAGAGATGCTGTAGACTCTGAAGATGGAGTTCCCTAGTCGTGATGTGGGTGGCCTTCAGCAGTGGAGATAAGTTGTGATCCTAGAAAGCCTGTGGCCTGCCAATAACTTGAGTTTAGTCCAGGGAGAAGTGGGTCGTTGGAGGTCCGCCCTGGAGAGATGTGCATTATTTTTGACTCCTTCCTTGTGTTCTCTCATCTCTCAAGTTATCCTCTCTCTCTCCCTACCCCTGCCACACACACACACACACACACACACACACACACACACACACACACACACAGACACACATGCACGCACGCACGCATGCATGCACACACACTCGCTCTTGTACTCTCTCACTCTGTCACTCTCTTGCTCTTTCCTTTATGGCTGCCATTTGGGAGTAGCCCCCTTCATGGCCCGCCACTGTAGTTATGATCTTCTGCTCACCCCAGGCACAAAGCAATGGATCCAGCTAATTATGGGTTGAAACCTCTGAGACTGAGCCATGACAAATCCTCCTTTAAACAGTTTCCCTGGGTCTCTACCACAGCAATGAAAATTCTAGTATGGGCTGTGACCCTTTTCTTGGAAAATTGTAGGACGATATGTGTCAAAGTTACAGACATTTTTCTAACTCTTTATTCTTCATGTGAATACCCAAGTAGGAGCCAGTTCTAGACTGTATCAGCAGGTAATTGCTGAAGGAAATGACAGGCTTGATGCTGGCTGTGGTGTTATTTTAATACTACAGGCAGCTTTTATCCACAATGGAAGCCAAAATGAATCCAAAGGTAGGAAGTGTTTTGGAAGTAGCAGGGTGAAATGCATGAGATGGTTGAGGTTGGGAACGTTTCCAGGTTCCCTTGAACAAAATCAACAATATTCCTACAGCAGTCTAAAGGAGACCCTGGAAAGTGTCAGACTGAGGGGACAAAGTAGGCTTTGTTTGTTTGTTTGTTTGGCTTATTCTAACATTCCTTTTTTTCCTGCATACTTTTCTACATGCACATTCTGAGGAGTTTAATCAGTTTTATGTCTTGTGGGTTTCTTTTACTAGGCCAGACTGTTTCTGAAACAGGTTCTTATATTTTCAAATGCACAGTATCTTTTTGGCCTTAAAGCAATATGAATCATAATTAAAGTGATTCATCATTAATTACTTTGCACACCCATATCAATCTGTCATAGTATTTGCTTAAGTATTTCAGAACCAATGTTTTTATTTATACGTATATTGTATATATACATATATGCTTATAGTCCCTTTCTTTGTGTGTGTGTGTGGGTGTGTGTGTGTGTGTGTGGGTGGGTGTGTGAGAGAGAGAGACAGAGAGAGAGAGAGAGAGAGAGAGAGACAGACAGACAGACAGACAGACAGACAGACAGACAGAGACAGAGAGATGGAGACAGACAGAGAGAGAGGGAGAGAGAGGGGGGGGTACATGAGGCATACATGCAGGTATCTGTGGAGGTCAGAGGAGGGAATCGGAGCTCCTGGAGATGGAGTTCCCTGAGGTTGTGAGCCACCTGCCATGGGTGCTCTGACCTATTGAGTCATCTTTCCAGCCTCTCAGATAGGTTCCATTTATAACTGGTTAAATTAATTTGAACAGACAAAGAAAGACAGTAGGAACACACACACACACACACACACACACACACACACACACACACACACACGTGCTATATTTAAATACAAATTCAAACCACTAAATATTTTCTCTTCTCTCAGGTGCCCAACTTTTTGAGAGGTGCAATGAACACCCACACAGGCAATAATAGGTTTCTGGGTGCTGGACACAAGGGAGAAAGAAAGGGCAAGTTAAATGGAAGCCCTTTTCTGTGAGAGTCAAGGGTGCTCCCTTAGCTGGAGCACTATAATTCAAGTGTCTGATGAGACAGCAAGTGTTTACTTTCCCCTCATCCTGTGACTACCCTCTTTGAGATACCTCCTCCATCTCCTCTCCTTAGCTGATTGCACTAAACTTCTGAGCCATTGCATAACTGTTCAAATGGTAGACGCTCAGCCTTAACCCATGGGATATAGGCTAGGTTGGCCTGAGGTTGAGTGCTGGAATCTGAACTTTTATGAGGCTTGCCAGGAGGCTCTGATTTAAGTGGTGCATGGCCCACATCTTATGAAACTTTGACTTGCTCCAAACAATTTTATCTGCAGTTCCTGTGTGAAAAAAACCGATAAAGTGATCTTTACCAGAAACAGGGAGTTGGGGACCTCTCGTCAACTTCCCCTCCAGAGAATAGTGCAAAGGAATCCATTCCAGAAAGAAAAATCTCAGTTGCAAGTCAAATATTTATGTTCTGGGTAGGATAGTAGAAAGCCCTTTTTCTATCAAACTTCTTCATAATGTCCGTTGGAGTGATGCCAATGAAAAGTGATTGCTCTTGGAGAGATTTTTATGATGTGATTTCAACTAACAAAGGGAAGAGAGAAATCCAATTAAATTTTAGGGAGGGATGACAGAGGGCGATTAAAATAGGGCCACACTGTCCCAGGCAGGTTCCTCTGTTGGAAAAGACACAATAGAGTTACCACCTCTGCAGACAGCAGGTGCCAGGACACAGTGTCCCATACAAATGAATATGAGGGTAGGAGAGATGGGAAAGTGCCATATGCTGTTTAGGATGCTGGAGATTCAGAAATCTCATTGAAATGCTATTTTAACATAGTAAAAACTGTAAGTGCACTGCCTTTCCAGTCTGAGAAAATAAGGGAAATTTAGATCATACTGAACGGTTTAAACTCCCAGTAATGAGAAAGTAAGTGGTTGCTAGACAGAATTGTAGAGGGACCCATAGTCAGGAGGGGATTTTGGACACTAAGAAGATGTAAATAAATATCTTCTTACCTGACAGGAAACCGATGACAGATCAAAGTAATGACTTCACCAAAGTCCAATGTGAATAAGTAATAAGTTTATTGGGGTTACTTATAGGCACAAAGGTGAGGGTATACATTACAGGAGTATGGACGACTCAAAGGCAGCTGCAGCACTAGAAGCTCACCCCAGTATGGGTGACAACTCACAAAAGCTATAACCCTGGAGCTCTTTGAGTGATCTAAAGCTGCTAAGCTTTAGAGACTTCCTGGTACTTATGCGTTGTTTGCATCCTGAATCATAGTAAGCCCTCACCTCTTGTGTCTCAGCGAACTTCTCTCCAGGGTGAGAAATTTTGATTTGGAAGAAACTGTTACATGACACAGACTTGGAGACTTAGAGCAGCTTGGGAAGCCAGGTTTCTGGAAGTGCTATTTAGTTCTTAACGGCTCTACAAATCTTAAAGGTGAAAAGAGCTCAGACCTGGTGAAAGACGAACTGAGCATCCAGGATTGGGGTCAAGCCTGGTGACAGACAGGCAGGCATATCTTTAGTGCCTTAAAATTGATATCTTTTATGGTATTGGTTTTGTATTTATAATAAAAAGTGCATTTTAATCAAGGAATCAGTTCCAGATTGTCAAATAACTCTGTTATAATGAAAATCAATGGACTCTTTCTTTTCACCCTGAAGTCTTCTCTCTCAGAACCATTTATGGCTTCTTTCATATCAGGAGCACTATTTGATGCTCTGAGCCATCAGGCCAGATGATATTTATTGTATGGAAGCACTGTGTACCATAAAGGGCCTGCTCAGTTTTTTCTGCTAGGGGGCCCAGCAGAGCAAAGATGAATTGGTGGGTTTGTGCTTAGTAGGTTTTTCTTGACTGTGATGATGGAGGTCCAAGCATAATTAAGAGTAGTGGAGTGACAGACATGGAATAAGTCCCCAGTAATAAGCAGGGGAGCTTTCCTAAGTTCTTTGCAGTGATGAGTCATCTTGAGTTTTCAAGGACTGCTGGACACTAGTGCACAGAGGAACGCAGAAAAGGCCCCTGATCATTTTGACAGGTTATGGAGAGAGATTCTGAGTCCTAGAATCCTGGCTTCCATGCCACGAGTTCACTCTCTTTGTCCCATTTGTGGTGGCTCATCTTCATTGCCAGGTTGAACGGATTTTGGATCACTTAGGAGACACACATCTGTGAGAGTGCGTTTCCAGGCTTAGCACATGAGAGATGACCTAGTCTGCATGTAGACATGTTTGCTGAGATTTCAGACTGAAGAGAGCCAGCTGAGCATCAACATTCATCTCTGTCTGCTCCTTGGCCTGCCATGCTCTCCTCTGACCATGTGTCGGTTGCCAAGATGAGCCGCATCTACTCAGCCTGAGACGAAAGGAGCCCTTTCCTCCTTAAATTGTTCCTGGTGCTTTTCTCACAGCACTGGAAATAGTAGTAAACACACTATTCTCCCAGGGACAGATAAATGAAAGTCTGAGAAGTCAGATGATGGACCCATGGCCAATCAGAGAGGAGAAAGACGGAGGCGGCTGTAAAAGCAACCTCTCCTGACTCTGACTCCTGGGCCTTTCTAACATGCTGTTTTCTTCCTCATCCCTGAAGCTCTCCTTCTACTTAGAGAAACTTCTGAAGAATCCCAGGAAATTAGAGAATAACGTCCAGGCTGCCAACCCTTCCCTGGTGCACTTAAGTAAGCTGCAGAAAGGCCAGGCCATTTATTTTCAGGAACAGCCTAATGATCACCCAGCAAGTCTAGTTACGGATGTGGTTCGTCAGGCCACCTGGATATACTAGTGCGGAAAGCTCCCAGTCCGTCTCAGGCTGATGGATTGCCTGAGTTATTAATACGGAAAAGGAGGGAGATTTACTTTCGGTGGAGGAATTAAGGTGCTCCAGTGCACCCTGGACTAGTTGTTTTAAAATAACAGGGGACCAAGTTTCTCTTGGAAAAGGACTTAATTTTTATTGAAAACCTACCACCTTCAAATGGCCAGGAAGTTGAAGAACTATAAAACTGTCAAACAGACCCATTATTAAAAGCTTTATTTGACAAATCTTCCACTGCTGGGGCAGCTCGTGCATTTTCCCTCCTTTCTCACAAGAAATAAAACCACTCACTTATGCAAACTGCTGACAAGGAATGGAAACAGATGGACTTCTAAACACAAGGAGAAACACCCTGGCCCTTTCCCACAGCCTAATGGAAGTGAGAGCCATTCATAAATCTTGGGCCGCTTGGACAGAATGGTGGCTCAAAGTGTCTCATCTCTTGGGTTCGTGGCTGAGAAATAAGTCCTGCTTCTGGAAGGCTCTCTGTAAATGGGGTAGGTTAGAGGCAAAGAATATTTCTCTGCTCGCATAGGCTTTCCAAGTCAGTTTTCTATTGCCCTACTAAGAACGACCTGCAGATGTCGAGATGGAACTCACATTTATGATCTTGTGGTTTCTCAGGGTGAGAGGTCCATACACAATCTTGTTGGGAATTTTTTCTCTAGGATCTTGTAAGGCTAAAGAGCCAGATGTCAGCCAGGTCTGGAAGTTTATCTAGCAGCATTGTTGGCAGTCTCCATTCCCTTGTGCTTGACAGCTAAGTTTGTTGTAGGCTGGCTCGCTAGCCTTGCCCGTTCTGCTCTGTGACCTCCAGCATGCCTGCGTACCTCATCCACCCAGAGGGATGTCCAGTGTGTTAACAAGATGAAATCGTATACAATGAGCATGCTCACGAGAGACAAAGCTTACAAAGTTACAGAGTGGGAGCAAGCTATGGGTTCTATCCACATGCAAAAAAGGGAACCATACGACATTTGGAGTAGAAGGGGGTATGCACCAAGGTCACGTCTCCTCCTTAGCTAACATGACCTGCTGGTAAGGAAGGAAGGAAAGAAGGAAGGAAGGGAGGAAGGAAAGGAAAAATCCATTTATGAGATGCTTTGGACTCACAAAAAATCCTGGTAGATTTATTTTAAAATACCTGCAAAAGAAAAAAATGGAAACTGGATACGATGGTGCATGCTTGTTTTCCAGCATCAGGGAGGCTGAGACAGGAGGTCTTCAACATGAAGGAAGTCTGGGTTACATAGAAACACCTTGCTAAAAGACATAGGAGGTGAGAGTTAAGTTCTTTTATGAACAAGTTGTCTTTGAGTGGTAGAGTAATGTCTTTAGGCAAATCTGGAAAGGTGCCTTTGGTTCAGGGTTGCAGCTGTGACCCTTAGGTTAGTTATTATCATTCGGACTTCTCCGTGGTGTACATGATTAGGGAAGCTAAGAGCCATAGTTTTACGTAACTGGTTTCCCCACCCAGCACAGACGTTCTTGTGTCCTGTCATTTTCTGCCCATACATTCTGCTTGCTTACCAGAAACTCTGAGGGGCACTTAGAACACACCACGACCTGAGGAAATAATCAGTGAACTAGTGTAGCGGGCAGTTTAATTTTGACTGAATAAGAGCACAGATGAAGAAAGAACTCATGGCAGGGATGGAGGCCCATATGCAGTCAGTATTCTTATGCACTGCAAGAGTGATTCGGGGCTTTTCTACTTCGGCAAAATTGGACCAGGCCATTCTTTGCTTTGGGAGATGTCCTGGGCACTGCAGGAGTCCTGGTATCTTAACTACATTTCTGTTTCCATGCTAAGCTACCAGGACACAGGCAAGTTATAAAAGAGAGTAGTTATTGGAGTTACAGATTCAGAGGGTGAGTCTATGACCATCATGTCAGACAGGGATCATGGCAGCAGGCAGCAGACATGGCACTGGAGCAGTAGTTGATAGACAGACAGACAGACAGACAGACAGACAGACAAACAGACAGACAGACAGACAGACACACACACACACACACACACACAGAGAGAGAGAGAGAGAGAGAGAGAGAGAGAGAACTAAGTGGGAAATGGCATGGTTTTTTGAAACCTCAAAGTACATATCTAGTGACACATCTCCTCTGACAAGGCCACACCTTCTAATTCCTCCCAAACAGTTCCACCATCAGGAGCAAATGCATTCAAATATATGAGCCAATTGTGGGCCAGTATCATCCAAACTGCCACATTCAGCCTGCCACAGGACTTGCTGGCCAGCCAGTCTAGACTTCTGGGTGAGTTAGTTCTCAGTCAATGAGATAGTATTTCAGCAAACAGGTGGACAAGTAGTATGTGGGGAACAGAGATGGTCTTCTGATCTTTACATGGATACATTCACATGTCCCATATCCGAGTGCACCTGCACACACCTGAACACACACACACACACACACACACACACACACACACACACGCCCCTACTGAAATATTACCACACTAGTTTTAACTTGCATTTCTCTAATGATTAGTCCTGAGGAGCACATTTTCTCCTTTATATGTTTCAGGAGATAATTTTAGGAGGCTCTAAACCATTACTAGCTAATGAGTTGTATTTACTAGTGGATTTGGAGGCAGCTGTAAGGGGGAATATGATTTTATGCAATGAGATCTCCTCTGGTCCAAATAGCCGAGGTACAGAAGTGCCTGGGACTGGTTAATGCCTCCACAAAGTCTTTCCCAGATGTTGTAGGGTCTGAGAACTCCCTGGTATAAACTATGCTCATTCATCTTGGTTATCAAGTAATATCCCGCCTACAAAGTCTGCTGAGGAAAGCGCAGCCAGCTGCCATCTCTTTAATATTTAGAAATCTGCCTTAATAAATCCTAGCCCTTCCTGTACACTGCTATCTGTATCCATGCTCTCCAGTTTTCTGGGAATTCGGTGGGATGGTTTCTTATCTGTTAGCTTGTCAGAAACAGGCGTGAGGACGATCAAATGCTCATTTTTTCGCATCTGGTGTTCTGCGGGGAACAGCATTTAGACCCCTACCGTGTTTAACTGTATAAATGGTCTCTATTTATCATCTAAATCTGAACTGCTTCTGTGCAGAGCAAACCGTTATCAGACAGAGACCCACATACATACAGTTGGCGCTGGGGAGGGGGCAGCCTGCTTCCTTCCTAACCCTCTATCCTGCCGAGAAAGCTGAGGTCTCATTACAGCACATGCTTACCATGCCATTGTTCGGTTGAAGTTTCCCTTTTGACCACGGCACTGTGTGGTGTATGTGTTTGCAGAAGCACCTGCATCTGTGCATGTCTGTAGCCTGCACCGTTCACACCTCGCTTCTGTGTTTCCATATGCCACATCTGCCAGTCATCCACACATACATACCCTTATGCGTTTATTTAAGGCTTTATTTTTGCTTTGTCTTTTGGTAGCTTCATGCCTGCCCTTGTCGGCTTATGACCAGTCCATGTGTCTGTGGCTCTTGATGCCAACCTAGGATGGCAAAGGTTGGTATGTGCCTCTGATTGTGCTCTCTATGCACCTATCTTTGCATGTGGGTTTAGTGTGTGTGTGTGTGTGTGTGTGTGTGTGTGTGTGTGTCGGGGCTCTCGTACCTTATGAATGCTTAGTGATTTCTCAACCTCTTCTGTGTCTTGTGGATGGACATAAACCATCTGTTTTCTTGCTGGAGGAGTGTTATGGGCCTGGACTGCTGTGACAAGAAACAGCCATCCTTGTTTCGAGTGTGAGGTGTGGCTTCCAGTGCCTCTAGGGACTACTTCTCTGTGTGTGCAGTCATGTGCCATAAGCGCTCTAATGGAGAAGAATCACCTGTGTTAAAACCAACACCGTCTTGCTTTCAGCTTCTAACACGCCCTGCACACTGCACCACGCTTTCTGGTCCTGTAATGAAGGTGCTTAGAGGTGGTAGGGCTGGCAGCTAAGGAGACAGTTTAGTAAGTAAAATGCTTACTGCATAGGCACAGGGACCTGAGTTTGGTTGCCCAGTATCCGTGCCAAAAATTAGGTGTGGTAGCACATGCCTGTAACCTCGGTGTTTAGGGACTTGGCAGAGGCAGGTATACTCCTGGAGGTAGCAAGTCTAGTGGAATTGGCAAGCTCCGGGATCACTGAGAAATATTGCTTCAAAATAATGCAGTGGAAAGTGATTGAGGAAGACACTCAATGCTGACCTCTGGCCTACACCCTGCCTCCAGAAGTTGTGAGGACAGCGTGGTTCACTGTCCTGCCAGCTCCCTGGGCATCCTGCAGATACGCAGCAATACTGGTTCTCTCTCTCTTTTTTTGTTCTTAAATACTATTATTTAATAAAACAATTAGGAAAAAAACCACTTGGATATATATTTACAAAGAAAATTTAAAAGGTCAAAGTGTTTTGTAGCAATAATACATTCCTTTTACTAGGATATTTTTGTAGAATATGTCTATAGAACAAAATATGATATGAATCTATGAACCTTTCCAATGAAGCCTTTTTCTTCGTATACTAACAAAATATTAACAGTGAAACAAACTAAGTACTGAGAGATGGCTCTTAGGAGTTAAGTTCAATTCCTAACACCCACATGGTGGCTCACAGCCATCTGGAACTCCAGTACAAGGGGAGATCCCACACCCCAGAAAGAATCAAATGGTATATACTCACTTATATCTGAATACTGGTTCTGAGCAAGTTCCTGGCTTTTCTTTTACCGGCTTGTCTTGTCCTGTCACCTGAGTTCTCTGTCTGAGCTACAATGAAGGTCTTATTCCCTCTGCCTTATGTTCCTAGCAGGCCTGAGGACGGTGACAGCATTAATCGTTACTTTTCCCATCATCATCCATCCAAACTTAGCCTTACACACATTTTGTGAAGCACAAAGGCCTGGGGCTTGGCACGCACAACCTCCTTTACTTTTCAAGTCAAATCAGCAAGCTCCATGAAACAATGCACAGTACTCCAGCAGAAGCTGGTATTGAGGGAACAGTCACAATATGCCAGGCATGATGCTGAAGCCTTCGCATCAGTTAAACTACCAAATACTCAACATCACTCTGAGCACGGGTGCTGAATGTTGGTAGGGCTATCACAGCAGACGGGGAACTATTGCATGAGAGGTTACGGAACTTTCCTGAGGTCACACAGCTAGTCAGTGTGACACACACACACACACACACACACACACACACACACACACACACACACACACACATACACACAGAGCGATTTACAAAAAGAACAGGCACATTCCGGGTGGACTGCATTGCTGTTGTTACTAGTTAGTTAGCCTATAAAACAATGGCTTTCACTGGGACTTTTTAGTACCCTGTATTTTGCCCACACCAATGCATCCATCCCTCCCTCTGACCTGCTCTCACTAGTTCACTTCTCACCCACAAATAAAATTGCCCCCCCCCAGTCTGCTTTCATGCCACACACATATATTAAAAATCTCTATTCTTCATATGAGAGAAAGCATAGTACTTGTCTTTGTTTCCCCCATTACTTTCTCCCTTCCCACTCTTACCACTCCCTGCTAATACCTCTAATGCATCTTTATTCCCAGGAGGCAACTCTTTCTGCTAGTTGTTCAGTGTCTTTTGAGAATGACTCTGTACATACATACATACATATCTATCTATCTATCTATCTATCTATCTATCTATCTATCTATCTATCTATCTATCTATGCATGTGTGTCTGTATATGTGTATCAGCATCTGTCCCTGTGCATGTGTGTCTGTATGTGTGCAGTGACAACCATCCCCATATACGTGTGTCTGTATGTATGCCTTGATATCATCCCTGTACATGTGTGTCTGTATGTGTGCAGTGACAACCATCCTTGTATATCCGTGTCTGTATGTGAGCATCGGCATTCATTCCTACCTGCGGCAGCAGCACACACGGACAGGCTTTTATCTTTTTTTTTTTTTTTTTTTTTTTTTTGCTTTATTTGCCATTTTTAGAATACTTTCCCATCAAGACATGAAAAACAGCTCAGTTTGTAAACTATCTGCCTATTATATAATTAAAAAAACCACGCATTTATTATCTTTCCAGCCCCCTGTTGATGGACTTCTGGGCAGCTCTGGATGCTCTTCTCTTACAGACATGACTGTAATTAATAATGCAGCCCTAGCATCGTTTCTCACAAATGCAAATCTGTCTGCGGGATGGATTCCTAGAAGTGGAATTGTGTTGGCTTACTTAAGAAAAAAAAAAATCAATGCTTGGTTAGTTTAGCTTTCTCAAGGGGGAGGGTGCATGGCAGTGCTGATCCAGAGGGTAGCCCGTGCTATTGTGTATCATTATGTCAGAATTAAAAATCGACTCATTAAACAGTTAATGGGGACTTGCAATGAGTGGTAACTTGGAAGCTCTGCTCACTGCCCCTCCCTTCTGCCTTGAGGAGGTGCACCAGTCTTTGAGGCTGGAAGTGGCTCTCTGATAACAACAGAAGAAGGCATCATTTCCCCTCAAAGCAGCGCAGAGGCTGGGCCTTCCCTGAGGTTTGTGCTATGACTGACTTTGACTCTGTTTTTGTCTCACTGGAGGTCGTTTTTTAATCTTCTCCTGCAGTTTGTCTTGTGGGAACAGGTAGCATGCGGCTGGTACGGCTGCCTATGTAGAAGCCATGTGAAAAGGGAAACTGAGGGCCTGAGCCCTGTGTCAGAGCCCTGTGAAGTTCTGGACACTGAAGTTTCTCCCTCTGAAGAGTGGAGATAATAACATCTACCCCGGCCATGCCTGATAACATAGGTTTGCAATCTCAGCTACTAGAGGAGGCTGAGGCAGGAAGGTTCAAGTCGGAGTCCTGCCTGGACTACAAAGAGAGCCCAAGGCTAGCTAGAGCAACTTAGAAACATCCTGTCTCTTTCATACATAATCTGGTGCCTCACATTTGACATGTCCCCTGGAGGGGGAGACCTGGTGGCACTCAGAGGAAGGATAGCAGGCTACCGAGAAGAGACTTGATACCCTATGAGCATATAAAGGGGGAGGAAGTCCCCCTCAGGCACAGTCATAGGGGAGGGGAGTAAGGGGAAAATGGGAGGGAGGGAAGAATAGGGGGATTCAAGGGATGGGATAACCATTGAGATGTAACAAGAATAAATTAATTAAAAAAAAAAAAAAGAAAAAAATAAAGGCTCAGTTCTGCTGTTAAAAAAAAAAAGCAAGCAAGCAAGCAAAAAAGGAATAATAAAAACTACCGGAGATGTAGCTAGTGGCAGAGCACTTTTCTGGCATGCACACAGTCCTGAATTGTGTCTCCCATGCAGCACAGAATAACAGCAGCAATGGGAAAAATGACATGAGCACAGTAATGATAACAAATGCAACACAGCAGCACCACCACATGGGGCTCTCCTGGGGGCTTAACTAGTTCATGCATTCCGCATGCAGAACTGACTGAACAAAATTCCCAAAGTTTCCTGATCACATGGGAATGACAGCCCATGGAGGGCTGCTCATGGTGTCTGGCATGTACAGGGCACTAGAGAAGAGAAAGGGGGTGTGCTTTGGTTTGTGTTTGCCTTGAAAGAGTAGGACATGGGTTTTCTGGAAGGGAAGGGGTGGTGTGAGGGTTGTTACCCTCAGATAGACTGCTGTGGGAAAGGCACATTAGCAAGAGAGCACAAAGAGTCTTAGAAAATGGAAAACTATGGGCCAAATACACAGCAGGTTATGAGGGACAATCCTAGGGCTCTGTGCAAGATAGGCAGGCGCTCTACCACTGAGCTATAACCCTAACTTTTTTTTCTTTAAGAAATTTTATATATTTGAGATAGGGTCTTTCTAAGTAGTCTAAGCTTGCTGTGAGTCCAGTGTATAGCCCAGGCAGGCCTTCCATGTGTGATCCTCTGAGGGGAGCTCAAATTCCTGTTTCTCTCTCAAGTGAAGGGCAGGCTTTGGGGCTCACTGATTGTTTGGCTCTTGCCATGTTCTCAGCTCAGCCTGCACCTGCACTCGCACCCGCACCTGCACACGCACCTGCACCTGTACCTGCACCTGCCCCTGGCTGACCCACAGCTGCCCATGTCCCACTGAATTTCACATCACACAAGACTCCGTGTATTCTCTCCACCCTGCCACACTCTGTGGCCTGCGTATTTTAGTAAAATACCAAGTTTTGCTCATGTGTGTTCTGTCAGTTCCCTTATGGTTTTTAATCACTCTCTTTTGACTTGATAAATGAGTCTTGACTTCTCTTAACTTTCCTGAAGACCCAGGGTAAAAAAACATCCTTTCCAGTAGCTGTAGCAGTGGTGAGGAAAAAATGAGCCTCCTCCATACTCAATAAATCACTTTGTCACCTTAATCTTTTATTGATCTCAATAAAAGTTGTATTTTGTTTCTTAACAAAAATCCACCAGGGAAGACATCCTATACAGGTGGGGGAATGGTGAGAATCATGGTCAAGCCATCACCTCATATAGTTATTTATGGGAGAGCAATGGGTTTGAGAGGGGCTGGGTGTGGAAAGAGACTACGAAACCATTCTCACAAATGATGCATTGTATTTTAAAAGACACACTTGACTCCAGGTAGCCCACTTTCAGACAAGACTCTGAAGCCATATTTTATGCAGACATTTATAAACAGGTTGTAAACATCCTGCTTCTCCAAGACGAGAGAGCAAAGGCTCTTTTGAGCTTGCAGGTAATGCATCTATGCGGTCAGTTAAATTTAGAACATGGCAATCATTGTAGCCCAGGCCGACTTGATCTCCAGGGGAGGATTATCAAAACAGGGTACTCAGGGAGGGATGGAAATGTTTCATCAGGGCCGGGAAGAAAGCTCTTGTTAGGGTTTGAAATAAATATACTTTCCCCTTGCTACAGAAGCAGAGAACCTGCTAGTAAAAAATGGCCTTCAATGTTAATACACGTGTCTTCTCATCTTCCCCCAGGATGTGAAGAAATGGATAGCTTGGTGATTCTGTCTAACAAAACAAAACAAAACAAAACAAAACAAAACAAAACAAAACAAAACCAAGTAAAACATGGCAGTGTACACATGTGGTGGTGTCCTTTTCTTTTTTTTCCTGTGAGTCTTAACTCAGTGCTCAATCCCATGAGGATGTTGTCCATGACCTTCACGTCTCCATCCTGACCCGTGACAGGAAGGCTGTGGTGCCGTAAGATACAAACCAGGCAAGCTCCATAACCTTACCGACACATAGTCACCCTCCTTTCTGTGATTTCAGTTACCTGTGGTCGAATATTGAATGGAAGATTCTAGAAATATAAAATTCATAGTTTGTCACTAACTTTGGTCATGCCATACAGTTATGCTTGCTCTGTTTTATGACCTACCACTGTTAATCTCTTCCTATACTTAATGCACACATTGAACTGTATCATAGGCGTGATTATAGGAAATGTATGGCTCGGGTAGCAGGAAGGCTCATCACAGAAAGGAGCTTGATGCGCAAGCCTGACAATATGAATTCAATCCCAGAACCCATGTAAAGACAGAGAAAACTGACTCCACAAATCATCCTCTGACCTCCATATGAGTATGTGGCGTGCACTCCCATGCACACACACTCAATAATAATAATGATAAACACAATAAATAAAGGAGAAAATATATGATATAGATAGTGTTTGGTGCCATATGTAGTTTCACACATTCTAATGAGGGCCTTGGATGCATCCCATGTGGCTAAGGGGAGAAGTAGTTTTACAACTGAAACTCAAATCTTGGTGCATGGTGCTTAACACAGGGGAGCTAAAATTTGTCTTCAGTTTTTTCATCTGATTGACAAATATCATAACACCTCTGGGCTCGTGTGTGTGTGTATGTGTGTGTGTGTATGTGTGTGTGTGTGTGTGTGTGTGTGTGTGTGCTGTACAGCAGAGATTCAGGGTTCATAGCTCTTACAGGAAAGATACAGGAAAGTTAAATAATCTCCAAAATCTGTCTAACTCTCTTTAACTTTAGTTGCCATTGAACCCTATTACTATGCTAAGTCCCATGGGGTTTTGCTAACAATGAATGACATTTATTGTGGGCCTACTGTGTGCCATGCATTTTGTTAAGCACATTTCATTTATTTATCTCTCAATATTTCTATCAATACCAGGATACATGTGTTGCCATTATCACTGTTTTTTTTCCAAGAGAAATAAACTATGGCACACTGAGATGAAAATAAATATCCATAGCTTTCCAAACTGGTAAGCGCAGAGTCAATTTTGGAGCCCTGGTTCTATGGTTCAAAGTCGCCAAGTCACTTTATTTTTGTTCCTCTTGAGTCTAATGATTCTAATTCTAGTATATTCTCATTGTTGTGAATGCATGGTTACAAGCCATGCTTAATATTCTAATTGGCAATAGACCTGGCATCAATTGAGTGGCATCAATTATCTGGCCAATGAGAGCTATTGGACGCGAACTACTTTGCTCATCTGGGTTGCAGAGGTTGTGAACACTGGACCACATCATGATGACTGCATATCTGTGTGGATGTCTTTCAAGCATCTCTGAGTGCAGTAAGGAAGGGTTTATCATCCAACATTACCAACAGCCCCCAATGCTCCTGCTGGAGAGTGCTGTTTTCTCTGTACTGTTCTACTGAAAGCACATGGGCTATACCATCTCATTAGCATATGTCACCCAGGATACACTGGAGAATGGAGCTATGCCTCCAGGAGATTTTGTTGCTGTCATGCCCGCCCTCCCCGATCCATATGTAGCGATTTATCTACTTGTAGACCATAGAAATCTCTGGTCTTTGCACATTCAGGGAAATATAAAGTACTATATATTAAAAAAGGGGTTGTTAGTAAAACAGATGCAACACTAACTGCACTTGTGAGAGCAGCATAAATAAAACAATGTACACACTAGATGGCCCCTTTTATGATGCTCAGACTTTATGAAACTGGCTTCTACGCAATAATAAAGGGGGAAAACAACAACACTAACAAAAGAAAACACAGTTACCAGAATTAGATCTTTAAGCACACAATTTGGATAGAAGCTAATGGAACTGATGTTTTTCATTGTTGCACTCATGGTCTCCACTCAACAGATATTTGTTGGAGATCACCTACACGCCAGACCACAGCTCAATGCATATTTATGAAGAGCATACACCTCCTGTCTTCCAGGAGCCCTAAGGTTACATGGCTATGTCAGTGCTCTCATGGAGTGGGGTGATGGAAAAGAATTTGGCAGCATCTGGAGTCACTTTTATTTGTCCTAACTGTTACAAAACTTGGGGCCTCACTCTGTGTCCCAAGAAACCATGTTTAGCTATCACCCTCAAGCCAATTAAAGTAACTATGTCAATAATACAAAAGCAGAAAAGGAGATTTATTTAATGTGGTCACATTGGGAAGAGGGACAAAGAGATTTAATGAACTCCTCATTACCAGAATTCATCTTAGGGATTTGAGCGAGATTAAAGTTTATAGAGTTAGGGGGATGTATACCAGTCAATGTAGTTCTGCACATCACTGGTCCCTTATGGTCCCTGGAGGTTTGTCAGTTTTATCAGAGAGAAAAGCTTCAACTCTGGCCGGGCCAGGACTTTCTTCTCCCAACACAACATTCCTGGAGGGGTTTTCCAGTCTCTTGGGGTCCAATGTGATAACAATTGATGCATAGATGGTTTTGTGCAATATGTTCATTTCTTCTATACAACTTGGAAGACCGTGCTGATGCAGTGGTAGGAAGAACTGCAGGGTACTGCTAAACACTCCACAGGGCGCAGAACATCTTACAGCGAAGAGTTAGTTGTGCCCCCAATGCTAGTAGTGCCAAAGTTTGGAAACTGCTCCAGAATGCTAAACAATGGGGATTATTGTTATAGTTACTTATGCTTATGGTTATGGTTAGATTTAGGGCTAGGGCTAGGGCTAGGGCTAGGGCTAGGGCTAGGGCTAGGGCTAGGGACTCATACAAGTCAGGGTTAGGGTTAGGGTTAGGGCTAGGATTAGGGTTAGGGACTCATACAAGGCCTTTAGGGATTCAGAAAGAGCAACTAAAATAGGAAAGTAAAATGTGATATTTGGCCACCTGAACGAGCTCATCCCTGATATTAATAAGCTTGTATGCGGAAGGAGAGAGAGCAGGGCTTGCAATAGGTGTGTATGATCCAGGTGGGTTCATGGCTCAGTGCGTTCATGAACATGGAGTGGACAAAACTATTGGGATGATGTTGCAAAGGCCCCCCAGTGCCACACTCAGGGCTCCGAAATTTTCTCTAGACCACGGTTCAGCACACTGACACAGGGCATCTTGCCCATGCCTTTTTTGGGGGGTAGTTCTTAGCTAAGAATGGTTTTCAATGTGTCTGAATTTGTGAAAGGGAGTTCAAAGGAAAATAACGTTTGTGACATACGTAGGTGATAGGCAGTTAAATCTCAGCATCTGAAAATGAAGTTCATTGGATCTCAGTTGTTTGTGTGTTAACCATTATTTGTCAGTATTCTCTCAAATAGCAGCAGTGGCAGGAAGCTGTATGTTCTGCAAAGCCTGGGGTATTTATTATCAGTTTGCTGATGCAGGGAATAATGTTGTAATAATATAGAAATACTTGTCATAAAAGTGTGGGAGATGACTCATACATTGAGAAATGTACTTTAGAACTATTGTTAATCTAAGCAGGGTGTTATTAAGGTTGTGTACCAGTCAGGATTTCCTAGGATGTGCAGTGGTAACAAGCAAGCTCACAGAACTCAGTGGTTCTTGAAGCCTGAAAACTTATTCATCACGCACTCCTTAACGTAGCGTGTCAGCTAGGATATGGTAAATCGTGATCCAGTAACAGGTGAGCGCCCAGCAGAGTGACTTGCAAGGGACATTTCTTACGTGTTCATTGTAGACTAGCTAGGGTTTTATTCTTTGCCAACAGAGATGTCTCTGTAATGTTTCAGCTCTTGTGGATGGGAGAACAGATCCAGTGAGGCATATCTAGGGCTTAGAATCACGCTAGAGGGAGATGCATAATGGTTCTGCTAACATTCCACAGGACAAAGCAGGCATGGTGGTGACTGCTGAGGTCCACAGGACAAAGCAGGCGTGGTGATGCCTGCTGAGGTCCACAGGCATGGCTGTAATCTTCCCATGAGGGTAGACACCAAAGACAGCCGCAGAATTAACAAAGATGAGAGACCAAACCCTCTGGCGATCACACAGAGAGTAGGGATGGGGAGGAGGGACAGGGGTGTGCAGAGTCCAGGCCTCACTCAACACTCTGCTTTTTGCCTTTGGTGCTTCAGTGAGTGGTGACAGTGTGGCGAGGCTGGGAAATAAGATGGCGACTCAGGGTGGGAGGCTGAGAGAGGGCTGCCTTCTCAGGCAGCTGGGGAGGCAAGAGGTTGGAGAAGACCAGTTTTATTTCGCTTGTGATTCTCTTCCTAAATTAAATTATGAGATAATAAAGTGTTTAGCACACTGCCTAGCACAGAATACAATATCAAATATTTCAGCAATGATTGCTTTTTTTATGAACCAAGTGGAATGATTAGAAAACTCATTAAATGATTTACCTTTACACACACACACACACACACACACACACACACACACACACACACACACACCCTCGAAACTTTATATCCACGTTCAACTCAGAGCCACTTTTTTCGTTCAGGTGGGATACCTGTGATACTATGATGCTATTAACCCAGAGAAGATTTTGGAATAATTAGAATTCTTTTAGGATTCCTATCTTTCCAAGAAAGTAAACAACTAGCCAACCGTTTCCATGGTGCTTGAGCACACTAGAGCTTAGAGAGTTTGTTGACACTCCGGACCAGGTTGCAGGAACTATCTATACTTGTACTCCCCAACAGGTTAGGGAGAAAATACAGCAGCAGTTCAAACTAAAATTGTTTGATTACATCGGGAAGAACAAGCTTTTTATTTGGATGGAAACATGGCTCAGTAGAATCTAAGTTGAACTAAAAACAATTTATATACACATATACACAATCACACATCAATATTGACTTTAGCTCTCTTAAAGCTAGTCAACTTGGGGATGAACACTGTACATTGAACAAATATTTGAGTTCTCAAGATAACCCCAAAGTAATTTGTACCGTAGGATTTTGGAGGTGGTGAAAATGGTAAGTAAGATAGAGGAATTCCCAGGCCTTACTTTCTGGAGGGGGGAAAGCATCAGCAGATGAGCAGTACAGTGTTGTGTTATGGTAGCTTTAGTGAGTGGAGGTGGCAAAACAAGGCGGTGGCTTGGCAAATTATCAAAGAAGATGCATCTATGGTCGTGTCTGTCTCTCTCTCTCTTTTACTTTAACAGGATGGTCCTGAGTGCACCATTCAGGAAAGAAGTCTAATGGGAGGATCGAACTCTGCCAGCATTTGCAGCACTTGCTGCAGTTGTAGAAAGAAAAAAAACATGTAGCAGTGCTGGGATGGGAGCCTACATGGGGCTTGGATGAGAGTAAGGTGATGGAGAGAGACAGGCGCTGAGAAGATGGAGGATGTGCCCATGGTGTATGAAGCTGGAGGGGATGTGTGGCTGGAGTGATGGGACGTTGAAGCAACATGGCCCAAGTCTCATTTCAGAAAGATCGATTGCTGTGGCTTCTCAGGGGGAAGGGCTGTGTTGGATGGCGGTTATGAGTGGGTCAGTGTGGACACCAGTGACAGGGAATTTTGTGAAGAGTTGAGAATTGTAGTATCTGGGGACACATTTTGAACTCACATTTTCCAGGGGACTGCGTATGGTGCTGGAGGAAGTGCACAAGTCTGAAAATGACCTCACGAGTTTCAGACAGAGCGACTGGATGCTGTCATCTGTCGAAAGGAGAAAGGACCAACGCGGGAGGAATGGGCAGGCCTGCGTGACGAGCTCGGCAGCTCTCTACACAGCCAGGGCTGTGCCCTCAGAGATGACTTATATCCTTGTAACGCTCAACATTCCGCGGAAGCAATTTCATGTCAGATGTAGAAGCTGGGCAGGATGGATGCTATTTGTTTCCATTTTGAGAACAAAAATAAGCAAGCCTCAGACAGAGTAAGCCAGAAACAGGGTAATAGACAGGACAATTTTGAAACATGAGACAGAGACCCAAATCCAACCAGCTCAAACACAGGAAAATGGATTGGCTCTTGCGAATGGAGGAATCTGAGAATGTGGCTGGGCCCAATGACAGTGTTGTCTGCTTCGTTTATCCTAGATGTCACCTTCCAACCAGATGCACCCTCCAAACTTCTACAGGGAGATCTCCGAAGACTGTGCGATACCCACCCAGAACAAACTCCGCTTTCCACTCAGTGAACATAATGGCCGGCTGGGTGAGGACGCAGGGAGGAGTGTTTGGTGAGTCCGCTGACAAGCTCTGCTTTAATTCTAATCTGGGAGAGGAGATGCTTGGAACCCTGCTGTTGCTGCCACCGCTGCTGCCTCTGCTGCCAGAAGAAGTTACTTTCTTCTGGCCAGGAAAGATAAAGAGCTCCCTGCTTCCCAAAGAAGCACTTTCCCTGAAACCAGTTTCAGCTAGATCTTCTGGGTCAGAAATTTCCCAAGATGCAGTTCCAGCTGGAGCAGCCATTTGGAGGGCCTGGTTTCCAAGCCCAGGATGGAAGGCATCTCAGCCAGGAGACCCTGTGCTTGGGATTCTGTTAGTCAAAAGTTATTCCTTCGGGCATTAGCTGTCACCATTCCCTCTGCCCAATCCTCTTGGCACAGCTAAAAATCCTAAGCTCTTACAAATGCCATCCATTTGTCCTTATGTTTTTTTTCTCTTTGTGTCCCCATGACAGCAGAACCCACTTTTTTTTCTTCCTTACTAGCTAGTTCTTTTCTGTGCTCTTTTGTTCTGTTAGGATACAGGGTCTCACTATATAACCTTCGCCCTCCCAGAATTTTTCTATATAGGCCAGGATGGCTTTGAACTGTGGTAGTTTTCCCACCTCTGCTTCTTGAGTGCAGGGTAAAGGGGTGCAGTAACACACCCACCCCTTCCACGCTACTTGGCTGATGTCTTCCCTTTTCTCTGACATCAACCCATGTCATCTTTTCTGCTGCATCTGTCCTTTCTTTTGAGGTGCTCCCGTCTCTTCCTGTGGTAGAGTAAATGGGCTTCCCTCCTGGTAGTCACCTTTCCTTCTTCTTTCACAGAATTTGCTGGGGTTCAAGTGTCTGTAGGCAAGGTGTGTTCAGGGAAAGTGGGAGACTAGCTCTTCCATTTGCAGGGCAAAGGTTCATGACAAGAATGAAGCCAGTCACGGTGACTTGATGACTATTTGCTCATGATTTGCTTAGGGATGAACGTATGGCCCGGTTCCTGCCAATGGGATTAAATAAAAGTGTTGGGGATTCTGAGAGAAATGTGCCAAGAATCTCCACCACCCTCAATCATTTCCCGTTTCCTGTTCATGAACAGTTGAAAACAAACTTCCCAGTGCTTGAATCTTCTCTTCCCTGTTCTCCAGTGGGTGGGGCTTTGACTCACATGTAGGACTGTTTGCCATTGTCCCCTCTCTATAGTTCCTGCTTGATACACTCCTAGACTGTCCCTCTGGCCCTTCAGTCTCCTGTGCTTCTCCTGTGCTCACCAGTGTCATGGAACCAGCCAGGAGAACGAGAGGAGACTTTCTTCCTTTACCTCCAGCAGTTCCAGAGCAGAGCTGCTGGTTTATGCTATTTTAAACATGCCAGTGACACGAAGAATATGTTCCAAAGTGTGGCTTGGAACATTAGGAAAGGGCTGGTGACATAGGAATAATGAGGAACAGAATGGGGAAATCTCGGGAGACACTCAGCCTGGATTTCCTGCTGCTCGCAGGACACATGTCCTTATGAGCTTTAATTTTCAACATGACACAGGCTGGAGTCACCCAAGAGAGAAGGAGAGCCTCGATTAAAGGTTGTCTAGAGCAGAATGGCCTGTGTGTCCATCTTTGGGTGAATGTCTTTATTATTAATTGATACAGGAGGGACCAGCCCACTAAGGGCAGCACTGTCCCCAGGCAGGTGGCCCAGGGCTCTATAAGAAAGCATGAGCCTATGAGAAAGTCAGCCAATTAGCAGCATCCTCCATGGTTTCTGCTGTACTTTCTTGTCTATGAGTGGGTTCCTTGGTCAGAGATAATGCGATATGCAAGAGCAAGCCAGGCTACCTTCAGTTTCATGCCCTGAGTTCCTGCTCTGAGTTCCTGCCCTGAGTTCCTGTCATGAGTTCCTGTCCTGAATTCCGGCCCTATCTTCCGTTGGTGTTGGGGTTGTGACCTAGAAGTATAAGTTGCTTTTGGTCAGAGTGTTTTTATCATAGTAACAGAAAGGAAAATAGAACAGCTCCTTAAATCCTTCTTGTGACATCTAGGCCCCAATGCTCTGGTTCCTGATCATCTCTCTACCTTAAATTTCTAGCCTTAAGTCCCACAGCCCTGGGAACTTCAAGTTTTTAAACTCACATCTGCTGCATTCTCTCCAACAGCTGTGCCTTTGCATCTGGTTACTCTGCCTGGAATTTCTCTTCATCTCACTCACCTTGTCAAACTCTTTCTCATCCTTCAAAGCCTTATCCCAACATCACATTTCTAGGATGATTTTCAGTGTTCCTTTGCACAGGGTTATTGACTCTCCATTCTTCATTGCTCCTGTGATTGCACATACCTGCAAACATGGCAGCTGGCCAGTAGGCTGTGTCTCATGTGCCTGCCTCCTACTCAGAACTATGGGTTCGTTGCCTGAAGATTCACAGATGCATCTCCCAGGCTTAGGTTAGAGTTCAGTACATCCTGGTATGACTCTCATCTGCTAGTTGAACTGAATCTTTGGGTTCCCAATTTCACTGGAGCTCTTTGATATGTCCATTCAAGCACTGGCACTAGGCTCAAGCCAACGGGAAACTAGAACGGTAAGACTAACTTAACATTGTGTGCATTTGTATGTGTATATGTGTGCATATGTTCCTGTGTGTGTGTGTGTGTGTGTGCGTGCGCGCGTGTGCGTATCTGTAAATGTACATGTAGAGGCTAGAGGTCAGAATTGAATATTGTTCCTCTGACACCATCTACACCCCTCCTTTTTTTTTTTTGAGACAAAGTTTCCAATTGGCCTAGAGCTCACTAAGGAGCCTAGGTTGGCTGGCCAGTGAGGATCATCTGTCTGGGATGACAAGTGCACACCATGCTGGCTTTTTATGGATGTGTAGTTTCTGTAGATCATGTTTGCAAAAAAAGCACTTTGCCAACTGAGCTCTCTTCCTGACCCCATTCTGAGTATTTATTGGAACCCCTTTAGGGCTAGGGGGGCAATTCTCTCACTTCATCTATACAACCACTTTGAAATAATATGCAGACAATGCACAGAAAGGCTAAGTTCCAAGGTCACAGAGAGTCAGTAATGGACAAATCGGGAAGTCCAACTCTGATACCTGACCCTGATCCTGGTACACTTAAGAAATTAATAACTCATGCCAACCTGTTGTCACATTGCTCTACCATATTTCCTGTGGCCTTGTCCCATATCTTTGCCACAGAGTTTTTCAATTCAGAAGGCTCCTGGAATTACTTCTTCCACCTCCAGCAGCAGAAAGCTCTGTGATGTGCATCGCTGAGAGCCTGTGGCACGCTCTTCAATCTTCTTCACACTCAGTCACTTCCAACCTTGACCTTAGAGTGGTGAAGACGATTCTTATGGGGCTGTTACTCAAAGGGAAAGTGAAATGGTCCCTGTGGGGAGACTGCAGGATTTCCGCCCCAGCCTTCTCATTTCAGATCAGCCCGAAGAAAAGAACTGTGCTGGCAACCCGATCCGCAAAATTAGGTGAGCTCCATTCTTTGCCCCTCTTAAGAAATATGGGCGCTGCTCTAAAAATCTTTTTTTAATCTCCTCTCTGGTCCATGTAACAGGAAATTGGTCTCTGCCATAGGCCAATAAATCTCCAACTTTTTATTGAATATTAAAGAAAGACTTCAAGTCAAGTTCAAAATCTCTGTGCTTGGAGCATCTTACATAACGCTGCAGCTCCGGTACCTCAGGTCACAAGAGCTTTAAAAAGAAGGAGAAAAATGAGAAGCCTGCAGGTCAGTGGCCCTCAGGGATGATTACTTCTCCTTAAAAATAATAGCCTATTACTCTGGAAATCTTAAGCAAGGCATTCCCTCGCTGCCTTGCATGTTATAATTGAGAAGAAGGGGATTAACAGCTGCTAGTCTCTGGGCATATCCACAACGAGCTTGCAGTGCCTTCTCCCGGAAGACTTTGGCCTTGAAATGCCTGTGCTGGGTGATCAATGACTATGACGCTCTTACAGACCCTTTTAGGACCAAGGCTCTCCTTTCTCCTGCTGCATGGTCTAGCCATGTTTCTCTCTCAGAAATGTCTTTGGAGAAAAGCTCCTGGCTTTCTTTTGTATTTGAATGGGAAATGTCTGCCACAGTGTCATAGGTTTGGATACTGTGTGTCTCCAGCTGGTGGTGCTCTTTCAGGAAGTCATGGACTCTTTAATAGGAGGGAGCTATTTGGATGGAGTCCATGGCTAGGAGGAGGTAGGACTTGACATCTGTAGTCTGGTTCTGTTTATTTGGAGGTTCTGACAGAGGAGCACAGTGACTCATCTACTCTGGACCAAAGAATAGGCTTCCTCTACTGTGGCAAGGTCATCATCTTCCATCGAGTGCTCAGCTTTAGGAAGGATACACATGGAACCATGAGAGAAGTGGATGACCATGGACAACCGAGCTAGCCTACCAGATCATCCAAATGAACCCTGGTGGAAACTGGGATGTCAGATATGACAGATGTAAACAATGTTACTTATGCTAAGCTTGAATTTTCCTTTCTTACATAGCTTAGAGCACTCTGCTTATGGAATGGTGCCTCCCACTTGGAGTTGGGCTTTCTCACATTAGCTAACTTAAGACAACACCCCACAGACATATTCATAGGACAATCCAATGTAGACAGTTCCTCACTAAGACCATTTTCTTAGGGTCTCAATTGAGACCTTTTTCTTAGGTTGTATCAAGTTGGCAATTAAAGTTAACCACCACAAAAAGTATAGAATTAATAAATACTATTTACAGACAAGAGTTCATATTATGGATGGGGCAGCCAGAAATAAGAAAAATGGGGTACAGGATTGGCCCAGAGTTCCTTTAGCTTTGTTATTAAAAATAGATGTGTACATATTAATTTTATTATTGGTTTTGTGTTTTGGAGGTTAGGCCATTCTATATAAAATTTAAAGGAGGAAATTTTCATAGTTGCAGATTTGAAACTTGTCTCTCCCACTTAAGAGCTGTGTGACCATAGATAAATGACTTGGCTTCTCAGATGCTACAGCTTTGTAAGGAAGAGAGGAAAGTTCTTTCACCCTCCCTCTAATGACCAGAAGAATGTAAAGATCCACTGAATGGAAGCCTTTCTCTATGACAGAGCCAGGTTCCTCTCAGCTCTGTTTCTCTGTGTGTGCTTATTTCTCTTGGCCTTCACAGGGGTTCTGTCCATCTCTTTTCACTACTCAGGACCATGACCTTTCACCTTCTAGTTCCTAATTCCAAAACACTTACTCGAAATTCCAAGGAGATGAGTTTCCCCCTCAGCTCAGTAGGAGCCTCCTTGGCTCTGAGTGCTTATCCGTGCTGCAGCTCCTCGTGGTGGGATTGGGAGGAATTCCTCCACAGCACTGGGATTTTCCAGAGGAACAGAAGCAGAACCATCATTATGGAGTCACAGGGGTTCAGTCTGACGAATGCCAGGCATGGTAGCACAGACCTGTACTCCCAACACTTGAAAGGCGGAGGCAGGATAATTCAAGTTCAAAGCCATCTTAGGCTATATATAGTAAGACCATCTCAAAAAGAAAACCAGAACCCAAACCAGAAACCAACAACAAACAACAAATAAACAAATAAACAACACAAAGCCAAAACTCCAACCAACCAACTAACCAAGCCAATACCTTAGGATTGGGTAATCCTAAGCCAATAAAAGGGAAGCGCATCAGCACTTGATTTTGACATTGTGCAAACATAGAAGGCACTTGTGCAAATCAAGCTGGCTACAGCATCAATTGAAATTATAACCACACTGGACTAAGATTGTATAGATGGTTAATGGTTGGCCAAAATGTTGTTGTGTGGTATTTGACTGTATATCTGTCTTGCCTGTATATTCACTTATACACATCTCTGAAATCATATATATATACAATATGAGTTGTCTAATAAGTAGTAGGTAGGTGGAGCCAGTTCACAAGCAAGAGGATGAGCGTGACATATCACAATACAGATATTTGACACTTCCTGAGGCATCATATGGTTGAGTTTAGTAGTAAATATGGCTTGGAACAAAGCTTGGCCTTAAAAACTGCCCTGTAAGAGTGATCTCCTTTCCTCAGTACGCCATCATCACATGGGTACTTCACATTCAGTGTACTGTATGTAGACCAGCAGTTTAAAAGACTGGCAAGGGCGGGAAGAGGACTCGGCACTTAGGAATACACAGTGCTCTTGCAGAGGACCAGAGTTGGGTTTCCTGCCCATGCTGGCTATTTCACAGCTGCCTATAACTCCAGCTCAAGAGGATCTGACATGTTGCTGCTGTATTTTTTTCCTCTGGGTAACACACACACACACACACACACACAAACACACACAAATAAAAGAAATAAAATATTAAGAAAATTGGCACAATATACAGGGGGAGGTAATCCCCCTCAGGAACAGTCATAGGGGAGGGGAATAATGGGAAAATGGGGGGGGGGAGGGAAGATACCAGGGATGGGATAAACATTGAGATGTAACAAGAATAAATTAATAAAAAAATTAAAAAAAATTGGCACAAGCTAGGAGAAAGTGCCTGCTATCCAAGCGTGTATATGGATCCCCAGCATGCATGCAAGAGCTGAGCATGGTGCTGCCGTGAGAATGTAACCCCAGGACTATGGAGGTGAAGATGGGGTTGCGGGGTGGGATCCCTGGGGTTTGTTGGCCATTTAATTTCGCTAAATCCATAATCTCCAGGTTCAGTGAGACACCCTGCCATCAGTGAGGATGCCTGATGCTGGTGCCTAGCTCCCATAGGCATGAGTCTACATTCATGCCTCCAGCCTCATGGGCATAAACCAACACATACGCATACAGTCCCTCCCTGCCCTGAAAAGATTGGCAGTTCAACTTCTGTGACACAAATTCTTTCCCCATCCTTTTCTCTTTGGTACAGAAATGGAATCTCTTTGTGCCACACATTTGTTATTTGTGAAATCGACCAGGGGAACAGCTTTTTTCCACCTTCCTTCTCGGGACGGATAAACGAGATGATTTCCACGACACAGTTTGTGGGTTCGCTCATGCCTCCCACTGTTGAATGATTATTTTTACTGTTATCAATAAACTTGGGAATCAGGAGAAAAAAAACTATCCCTTTGGATAATGAACTCGTGTGCGGATACAACTTGGCCTCTTTGTCACAGTCTGCCAAGCCAACCTGGGATGTATTTACTGGGCACGTTTCAGACTGGTTACAAAGCTTTTAGCGCCATCCAACACTCACTTAATTACTGCCCTTTATATACCAAAAAGTAGGTATGGCCATGATGCCCATCGTTGTCCAGTTCACTGCTTATCAAGAAATAGGTGGCCTGTTATCTTTCCTCTGAGTGCCACCAGGTCTCCCCATTCAGGGGACGTGGTCAAATATGAGGCACCAGAGTACGTGTGAAAGTCAGACCCCACTCTCCACTCAACTGTGGAGAATGTCCTATCCATTGGCTAGATCTGGGTAGGGGTTTGAAGTTTACGACCTGTATTGTCCTTGGCTGGTGCCATAGTTGAGCGGGACCCCTGGGCCCAAATCTGCCTATCATAATGTTCTTCTTGTAGGTTAACAGGCTACCAAGAAGAAGATACTTGATACCCTATGAGCATATACAGGGGGAGGAAGTCCCCCTCAGTCACAGTCATAGGGGAGGGGAGTAAGGGGAAAATGGGAGGGAGGGAGGAATGGGAGGACACAAGGGAAGAGATAACCATTGAGATGTAATATGAATAAATTAATAAAATAAAATTAAAAAAAAAAAGAAATAGGTGACAAAAGCAGAACAGTCCGTTTTCCTGTCGTTAGGCAGACCAAGTCACTCTCCTAACACTTTGCTCCTAGTTAATAAAGCAGAGCTGGCGAAGATGAAACGTACAGTATGCAAATCTAGAGAACAGAGCCCTGCATGTAATAACTGCTATGCAAGCACTGTAATTGTTTCATTATTATTGTTTTATTATTATTCACAGTGTTATCACTATTATCATTTTCCAAGGTCTTATAGGTTACTTCCCCACTCTCATAATTAATTTTTTTTTTATTACGTTTACTTATTTCAGTGTGTTTGGGCTGGTGTGTGTGTGTGTGTGCGTGCATGCTATGGCATGCATGTGGAAGTCAAAGGACAATCTGTGGGGGTTAATTCTCTCCTTCCACCACAGGGTCCTTGAGATTGCCTTCAGGTCATCAGGCTCAGTGTAAGTGCCTTTACCCAATTAGCCATCTCATGGCCCTCCCGTACTTAAAAAAGCTATTTACCTCCCACGTTCTTGTCCCCTATGTTGCTGTGTGCCGACACCGACACCTTGGGTTTAGTGTACAATGGCTTGTTGGCATTTAAACACTGGGTCTTGTTGTCTTGGGTTTCGCTCAGGCTTTCTTACTGTCTTTTCTCCTAGTTCTTGTTTCCTGCCTGATTAAACTACCCCCACGCCCAGTCCCCCCTCACTAAGCTCTTGACTGACATAGAGGCCAGGAGCATGTGGACACAGATCCAAACAAATGAGAAGGTCAGACACCTACACGCACGCTCCCCCCTGAGCGGCAAGGCGCTCCTCTGCAAAGCTCCCCAAGACAGGTGCTCAAAGAGGTTAATTTCCAGGAAGGTTTCCAAAGACATGACTAACTACCGTATTCCAACATCCACGACAGAGCAGGCATCGCAGCAAAATTAGTGACCAGAATTTCAGGCTCTCACAGGGAGCTCTGCTGGGCTATAAAGCTCACCCCTACAGGCTGCTTTGTATGATAGCCCCCCCTCCCCACCCTCAAAGAAAGCCAGCGATGACTTTTTGATACCACCCAGACTCCGAAGTAATATTCAGCTTACAAGCCCTCCCCTCCCCCCCAAAGCGAGTTATTTGCTGGATCCCAAACGGTCCGAGGTTGATGGATGGTGGGTGATTTCTACATCAGCACACCTTGGAGCCCCAGAGCTAACCCTCTGACAGCGTTAGCATAAAAGATTTACATTTATGTTACGAGGGCCACACAAGAATAATAATTTTAAGATACATTGCCTTGGCTGCTGGTGCGGCTGCTGGTGCACCCTGGGAAATCTTGCAGCGGCAGGAGCAGAGCAGCACTGTAATTACAAAATGGCAGTGCAGGAGAGGGTTTTTAAAGACAGGCAGCTAGAGACCAAAGCCATCTGCATGCCTTGGCGGATTGAAATTACAGTAATATATTAAGACATTACCTGAAAAACCCAGCACCATTTAAATGATTTACTTTTCAGCCCCGGCAAGCTTTAATTTAAGGATAAAGTCATTCAGAAAGCTAATCTGATAGGGGAGGCATTATTTCACACAGTTAAGTTAATTTACAGCACCTGATTGTTGTGGTTACTTTTGTATTGTTATCTTCCTGCAAACAGCTGATCTGCCAGACAGACGCCGTAGATGGCTTACCTCAGTGTCTTAATTCAGCAGGCGAGCTATCTGTGATAAAGGCTTGTTTATAAGCAATAATGGGAAAGTCATTTTGAGGCCACCCTGATAACACTGATGAGAAATATTTTTTAAGAGAGAAAACATGCAATTAAATAAACAAATGGACTCACAGGGCCTGCACTCATGTGTCTGTCTAGAATTGCTGTCCCGGGTAGTTGATGTCTGCTGTGGTATGGCTCTTACTCCTTCCTGTTCCTCCCACCCATTGGGCCTCCTCAGTGACCACCCCAGCCCCCATCGTGTCTCTCAATGACTTCCCTGTAATCATACTGACTTCTGTTTGAGAATGGTGAATTTTCTGGACCCCATGGGCTTAGCTATCTGATTTCCAAAACAGGGAAAATAAGCTTTGAGATATCTCTTCAATAATTTTGGGGATGGCGCGGTGGCTCAGCAGGTGAAGGTGCCTATGGCCAAGCCTGATAATCCTAATTTGATCTCTGGGACCCATAGGGTGGAAGGAGAGAACATATTCTTGCAAACTGTACACTGACCTGCATACAAGTGCCATTACACACACACACACACACACACACACACACAACCATGATACATTTTAAAATTACATTTAAAATGAAATTTTAAATAAAAATACAATTTTAAATATTTATGAATATTTTAATATTTATTTATAAATTTATAAATATTTATAAATATTTATTTGAAGACAAAGTCTCATTTAGCCCAGGCTGACTTGAACTCCTTATCATCTTAACTTCAAGTTCTAGGTGATGGTATTGCAGGCGTGCATCACAGTGGCTGGCCTTTTAATACATTATTTATTGTTTTTTTTTGAGACTCAGGATATGAAAACATCAAAACGAAGGCTCTTGAGAAGATGAGGTGATGGGTGTACCCGGAGGCTCGGAGAGGGTGATGGGAGGGATTGTGCAGGAGCTCGCAGGCCATCAGCTGGGTTCAGCCATCTCCCTTCGTCTGTGTAGAGACCCTTTCTTTACATGGAGTGGCACTGTCCCCTTGAGAGTTTATCTCCACAGAAAAGGGGTTGTATTTGGAAAGATGTGGAGGGAAGAGCATACTACATTCTGTCCCAAAGGAACAGGAAGTCATTCTCCAGTGATTAAGAAAGAAAACCACAGCCAAGTGAGGTAGCTCATGCCTCTAATCCCAGAACTCAAGGAGGCAGAGGCAGGCAGATCACTGTGAGTTCAAGGCCAGCCTGGTCTACAAAGCAAGTTCACGACAGCCGCGGCTACACAGAGAAACTGTGTGTCAAAAATTAATCAAACAAACAAAAACAAAAACAAAAACAAAAAAGAAAGAAAGAAGGAAAGAAAGAAAAAGAAAATCAGAGGATTAACGCCCATTAGGAAGCAGCAGGAAAAAATGCCCTAACAAAAATGGAAAGGTTTAGTTCATGTACTCCTGAGAGCCACCATATGAATGCTTATGGGCATTCAAGTATATGTGGATATCACTTCATTTCATCCCTAGCTTATAGAGAAACAGCCGAGGTCCAGGAGTATCCATACTTTGATCAGGAGCAGGCAAGAGGAATTCCTTCCTATATGAAAAGCATGGTGGAAGGAATATAAGAATATTCCACTGGTGACTCAGGACTGCTGTTATGTGACACCATCCCTTGGGAGATGCGAAAAAATGACTACTCAGTCCAGATGGTAGAAAGAATGAGTGAACCAATGAGTTTATTTACAGCAGTGTGTGTGTGTGTGTGTGTGTGTGTGTGTGTAGTTACACACTGGAGCAGGGACCACTTAATGGTAGCTGCATCACTGAAAAGTCTACCCTAGTATGGATGATCACTCATGACTTGCAGAAAGCACAATGGTTTGGAGAGTCTCCTTCAAGGCAGCTGGATTGTCTTGTGTCATCAGCAGGCCTTTCTTCTTATATAACCATGGAGACGTGTCTTGTGTATCTGGTTAATTTCAGGAACTTCCTGAGGACTTATGAATTGTTTGTTTCTTATTAAGGAACCTCCCTTTAGAGTCCCAAATCTTATTTAGCTTCCTTCTAGGATGGAATGCTTCAACTAGGAAGAAATTGCTGCACATCATCTGCCCACCTCTTGGAATCTATATCTATGTATAATCATTTCTTTTTGAGCAAGGATTATATCTTTCATTAGACAGTAAGGGAAAAATATCAAATCAACTGAATACATAGAACCCATCAGCTTGGCTTGTTCATGGAGGTAACCCACTACTGAGTGTATTCTGTTGTATTGAATAGTCAGTAATACCCTATTACTGAATGGTTCAGTAAATCAACAGATGAATGGGGTTCCTTAGCTATAAGATGAAGGGAGTATCCTGTGGGGTTACTGGGAGGTTAATGAGGGAACATGGGCTAATGTAGCAGAGCATATGTGTCAACTAATGTCCCTGTATAAAGACACAGGCTAGAAAGAAAATAAAAAGGAACAAAGTATTAAAGAAGAAGTCGGAAGACAGTGGGGAAGTCCCATCAGTCTAGGGAGAAGTAATTTGCTTATTTTGGGCATGAGCAGCTGTCACACATCTCTGTGTGTTTTTCTTCAGTGGGAGCTGAGGACTTTAATAAAAATTGGCTTCCATTTTAAGTCCCACCTTTCAGCCTTCAGCAGGAAGAAGTGGATCTAGGGAGGAAAAGCCAAGGAAAGTCACTGGGTGAGAGGGCAGGAGACCTTGCCACATAAATTCTGACACTGGTTAATCTTCTGGGCTGCAGCTGTAGCTTCTCTGTGTGTCCTTATTATTACCTGTAAAAAGGGCCCAGAGAACTTGAAAACGTGGAGGACTTAGGACAGCTCAGCATTTCCTAGACAAAGTGCTCCTCTCAGGGAAGGGACACAGGTACCTGACCCAACTCAGCATGCTCTCCCAGCAAGCTCCTCTTCTAGACAGGTGTCATTCAACATAGATTAGAATGTGTGTGTGTTTGTGGTCATGTGTGTGTGTGTGTGTGTGTGTGTGTGTGTGTGTGTGTGTGTGCACATGTTTTAATAATCCTTTGTATTAGGCTGTGTAGATATTATTTATGGACAGTAGTTTTCCCAGATTCCAGACCCATTCCTGGTTATAGTGACTGCATAGTTCTCCCCACTCTCAACCATTTTTCCCTGGGGATGGGCCTGAGATTCTTACAATGCATTTAGCTATCCCCGACTTGCCATTTCCCCATCGCACCCCTATGAAAGTTCTCTAAGTCACATGACATAGCAATTGGGTATTCTCTGTCACCTGAAAGGCGGTGTTTGCACCCATCTGGTGAGTTCTATTAAATATGGGTTCTCAATGCATTCAGAAGCACCAAGCCCTTTCCCAAATACCATGTCCATTTGACAAGACTGAACTAGATTAATTAAGGTGGTGGGTCTATCTTCTGCCCAGCTGTCTTGTGCTGCAATGGAGACCAAGGAAAAAATCCATTAGATTATACTGAGAGATAGCGGGAGAAGGTTTAGATTAAGTTTATCTCTCGAGGCAATTTTATTAGATAGATTAAGTTTCTGTTCATCTCTCCAAAGACGGCAGTAATAACCAGTGTCATGACTTTCAAATCCTTTGGACTGCAGAGGGTAATCAAACATGGTTGTCTTTTTTATCCTCCTCTTTTACTTCTTAGCATTCTACAATCCTGCCTCACTCATCTGTCAGAGGGATAGTATTAAGGGGATCAGTGTTGACAAGCGATAGTACAAATTATGTAATGCTGATGACATTTCACTGTCTCCTTTTGATCTGCAATTCCCTCCCTCAATCACTGCTTATTCTATAAAAAGCACTGAAAGAGAAAGACAGCCGCGGACACCACTGCCTGCAGTCCCTGAACCCCAGGGGCAAAGCGGGGTGAATTTGAAGTGTACAGGAAGCTTCTGAATTACATGTGGGGCTTGGAAAGATGGCCTGACTGACAGAAGGGGAAATTGAGGTCATCTCCCTACAACAGGCCTTTGACAGCTGCCACCTGGGACCACAGTGCTCTATTCCCATGAAATATTTGACGTGGTAGGCCCATGCTGGCAATGGACTTTCTATTCCAAGCATGCACCTCTGACTTTCCTGCACTAGGGGTTCTGTCCTTCCATCTGGGGAGCCGATGGGACTCTATCTAAAGGAAGAACCAAGCTGGTTTTGTGAGCCAGCTTTCCCGAAGGAGAAAGCACCATGTTTTAGATCAAGCAACAAAAGATCAAAAAAGATGGAACATCTTCTATACATAGCAAGGGAAACACATCTTCTTTCCTTATTTCATTTCCTTTCCCATGGAGGAATCTCAACTTCTGTAATACCCTTGGACTTTCTCCAGGTATTACCTACCTCCATCATAGGCCTAAAGGAGAATGGCCGTTTGCAAAGAGATGCTTCTATTTGAGACATAACCCCAGATCATGACTTATTCCAGAGACTTGGCGTTTTGTTATTTGCAAAACAAAAACAGTAGCATTAAACTTACAGGTATACCATAGCTTACAAAATGATAGAATTCATCTAAGCACTTATAAATGAAGATAATCTATAAAAAAAATCGTGAAAACTTCCCTGTCGAGTTGGATTTGTTTTAGGGTTTTCCATGATCTTTATGAGCTGAAACATGGTATGTGACTAATTAAGTCCTTTAGGATCTTGGCAACCAAATCACCTTTGCCTTCACGTATAGTCTTAAAATGGCTAGAGGGATGGATGCATTTGAATTATCTAGAATGGTTATTTGCTTAACTTCTCTGTAGTCACTTATCCCTCAATTATTTAATAACTATATAATATATATTCCATATATTACAGGGCTTTCTGTTGCCCTCGTAGTTCATCACCAAAAGCAGGAACATGGAAGTGGGAGTGGCTGCAGAGGGCATGGAAGGATGCTGCTTACTGGCTTGCTCCCCATGGCTTGCTCAGCCTGCTTTCTTACAAAACCCAAGAACCACAAGCCCGGGGAGTGCTCCCACATCAATTACTAATTTAAAAAATGACTTACAAATTGGGTGTAATGGTGCACACCTGTAATCCTAGTACTTAGGGTGTGCGGAGTGGGGAGTGGGGGCAGAGGCAGGTGGATCTCTGTGAGTTCCAGACCAGCCTGGTCTACAAAGTGAGTTCAGGACAGCCAAGGCTACACAGAGAAACCCTGTCTCAAAAACAAACAAACAAAACAAAACAAAACAAAAAACAGAAGAAGAAGAAAAAGAAGAAAGAAGAAAAAGAAAGAAAGAAAGAAGAAGAAGAAGAAGAAGAAGAGGAGGAGGAAGAAGAAAATGACCTACATCCCAATTTTATGGAGGAATTTTCTCAATTGAGATTCCCTCCTTTCAGATGACTACAGCTTGTGTCAAGTTGACATACATTTAGCCAGCACCAAGACAGAATGGCAAACACTGCATTCCAAGACTCAACTGAGGGCTGCATGAAAACACTGATGGCAGAGCACTTGTCTAGCATGAGACTCACCCTGGATTTTATCCCCAGCACCACACTAAAAACAAACAAACAAACAAACAAACAAACAACCAAAGTGTGATAGTCCATGCCTGTAACTCCAGAGGAAAGGTGGAGGCAGGAGGACCAGTATTTCAAGGTCATCCTCAAGTATGCAGCACATCTGAACCCAGCTTGGGCTACAGGAGTGCTGACTCAAACAAACAAACAAACAAACAAACAAAAACAAAACCACAACAAAATAAAGCTTGATTGGTACAAAGTTGTCATTTCATCAATGGAATCTTCTTCATCCATGTTGGCATTTCCATGACCTGCTATGTGACTGCTACACACTGGGTACTCAACTAACAGTTCATGAATAAATGAATAGATAAATGCATATAAACCATCCAAATCCCTCCTAACCTCTAGCACTAACTTGCTGAGAGGCAGAATCATTATTGGAAAAGTTTCTCAAGACATGAGGAGACACTATCATTCAAGACCAGCAGTGAGAGCCAAGGGGGAAAAATAGGTTTCAAACCCCTATTTCACCACGAGGTATCCTTCGGAATGTAAAATAAAAACAAATAGAATTTATTAATCTATTTTTGCCTACAGCCTGGAAAAGCCCTCATGTCAAAAATCCCCACCTCTAAATTATGCCTTGTCTACCCATTATAAATTTTATTAACCACTCTTTTATTAGCAATCTTATTACAGTTGATCTGCACATGAATAGAAACAATTTACAAATGATCAGGGTTGGATTAGAGAAACCATAAACCCAATGCAAATTGTTACAAATTATTTACTGGCTTTGCACAAATCTGCATATAGATTGAGGGAGTCAATCAGAAAGGTACCTTCAGGTATATTCTTCACAAGATATGATTGTGAAGATAGTGGCAGACGGGCATATGCCGTGCAGCATAGAAATGAAAATAAATAGATTCATTTGTCAAATACATTTAGGTGTGGGTCTTCTCACTTAACAAGCACTTTGGAGCACAGCGTATCTGGGAAAATCAAAAAGGGCTAAGGAAGTGCCGTGACTCCAAATCTAAGGTCAGGAGTCTGAGACGTAGAAAATGATTTTGGACAAACAAAATGTGGAAACCCTGACCTAGCACATTGGAGAAATGCAGACGCTTCCTTCATCTCTCAATCTTCCAGGAACTCTCTGAATAGGGAGCATCATTCTTCTTGCTTTTCTGTTGAGAGAGCTGAGGTTTCATAGCTTGGTTAAGGTCACAGGGAAGTCAGGACTTGGGTCCAAATCTTCTAATTTTGTGTCCAAGGACCAATCTATGAAAGCCTTGCTTGTGCCTACACAGACTCTTTTTTGAGGCTGTGCAGGTTCTTGGAAATCTCTCACAAGTTGTCCCAATTGTCTACAAGAATCACGAGGCTTGTAAAAAGCTCACTTCCATCTTCAGTTCTTAGTTGGGGAAATGACATAGTTTAATGTAAAGAACCTAGGCTGGGCGTTAGGAGGTTTGAACCTTCTACCCAGCTTCCCGTTTGACTTCACACAGGTCTCCCCTCTCTTTGGAGCTTACTTTTTTTTTTTTTTCTTTTTTTTTTTATTAATTTATTCTTGTTACATCTCAATGTTTATCCCATCCCTTGTATCCTCCCATTCCCCCCCCCCCATTTTCCCATTATTCCCCTCCCCTATGACTGTTCCTGAGGGGGATTACCTCCCCCTATATATTCTCATAGGGTATCAAGTCTCTTCTTGGTTACCTGCTTATCTGCTGTCCTTCCTCTGAGTGCCACCAGGTCTCCCCCTCCAGGGGACATGGTCAAATGTGAGGCACCATAGTACGTGAGAAAGTCATAGCCCACTCTCCACTCAACTGTGGAGAATATTCTGACCATTGGCTAGATCAGGGAAGGGGTTTAAAGTTTACCTCCTGTATTGTCCTTGACTGGTGCCTTAGTTTGAGCGGGACCCCTGGGCCCAAATCTGCCTATCATATTGTTCTACTTGTAGATTTCTAGGACCCTCTGGATCCTTTTATTTTGCTATTCTCCCATGCGTCTCTCATTTAGAGTCCCAATAGGATGCCTTCCCCTCTGTCCCAGTTTCCTGGTAAGTGAAGGCTTTCGTGGGACATGCCCCTTGGGCTAGTATGCAGATATAAGTGAGTATATACCATTTGGGAGCTTACTTTTATAAAGGAGCAAGGGACTAGTTTTTCCCAAGCTCTATAGATGTTTGCAAAAGTTTAGCTCAGGGCTAGCCAATATGACCTCCGTGTTTCTGTGCAGATGATTCCCGGGGACGTTAGGCTCAGTCAGAGTTTTCCCACCTCAGTCCCACCTCTCAGTGGTGTCATATTAACCCTCCCTAGCACCGCATAGTTCTCTCATTCAATCACAATTATGTTCTTGGATTACTCTTCTCCCTCCCTCCCTCCCTCCCTCCCATCCTCCCTCCCTCTCTCTTTCCCTTCTTCCCTCTCTCCATCTCTCTCCTTCTTTCTCTATACCCCAGTGTACTTGTGAAGATCAGAGAACAACATTGGGTCTTTGCTTTTCACCTTGTGTAGGGTCTTCTTGTTGCTCACTTCTGTGTATGCCAAGCTGGCTGTCCTGTAAGCTCCTGGGGGGCGGTAGTCTCTGACTCTCATCTTGCCATAGGAGTGCTGGGCTTACAGACATGTTACCATACTGTCTTAGTTAGGGTTTCCATTGCTGTGAAGAGACACCATGACCAATACAACTCATATAAGGGAAAACCTTTAATTGGGCCTGGCTTACAGTTTAAGAGGTTTAGTTCATTATCCTCATGTTAGGAAGCATGGCAGTGTGCAAGCAGACATGGTGCTGGAGGAGCCAAGAGCTCTACGTCTTCATCCAAAGGCAGCCAGGAGGAGGCTGTCTTCCAGGCTGGGTGGAGCTTGAGCATAGGAGACCTCCAAGCTCCCTCACAGTGACACACTTTTTTCAACAAGGTCACACCTACTCTGACAAGGCCAGCCCGCCTAATAATGCCACTCCCTATGGGCCAAGCATAGCCAAGCCACCGTGCATACCTAGCTTTACATGGGTTCTGCAGATCAGAATTCAAGTCCTCCTACTTTCATGGCAAATTCTTTACCCTCTGAGCTACCCTTCTACCTCTGAGATTTTAAAAAATTTGGTAGAACTCAGTTCTTCTCTTGTGGATGTTTGGTTTCAAAGGAGCTAGAGACACCATGAATGGTGCTGTTTCAGATATTTTTGGGTCAAATCTGGCAGATTTTTGAAAGCTCAGGATTAGACACATGTGCAGTTGCTACTTAGTCCTTCATGGCTGGTGTTGTGGAGCTTCAGGGGTGGGGATAGGGGTAGGGGTGGGGATGGGGGTGAGGGTGGGATGATTCATTTCATCTTGTCCATAAATGGTAAGAGCTTTTCCAGCCTCACTGGTGTTCTTGCACCTTACAAACAATGCGTATAAGACATGCTCAAGCAGAGGATAGTCCCTGCCTTCTGTGTTTTTCCTAGCTGTAGGACCCATGTCACCTCATGTATAAAAGCACAGGCATAATACTAATGCTAACAAGAGCCACAGCTGTTAGACAGCACTATAAAGCAGGCATCGGCTCCTAGCCCTATTGCTTTACTTGATTTATTACTTGAAATAGCCAGTAGATGTGGAATTCTTTTTTTAAAATTTAATTTTATTAATTTATTCATATTACATCTCAATGGTTATCCCATTCTTTGTATCCTCCCATTCTTCCCTCCCTCCCACTTTCCCCTTACTCCCTTCCCCTATGACTGTGACTGAGGGGGACTTCCTCCCCCTTTATATGCTCATAGGGTATCAAGTCTCTTCTTGGTAGCCTGCTATCCTTCCTCTGAGTGCTACCGGGTCTCCCTATGCAGGGGACGTGGTCAAATATGAGGCAGCAGAGTAAGTGTGAAAGTCAGACCCCACTCTCCACTCAACTGTGGAGAATGTCCTGTCCATTGGCTAGATCTGGGTAGGGGTTTGAAGTTTACTGCCTGTATTATCCTTGGCTGGTGCCATAGTTTGACCAGGACCCCTGGGACATGGAATTCTTTCATCATCTCATTTTACAAAGAATGGAGGTCTGGGGAGGAGTGGCCTATGGGAGGAGTGGCTTACGGGAGGAGTGGCCTACGAGAGAAGTGGCCTATGGGAGGAGGGGCCTACGGGAGGAATGGCCTAAGTAGACAGAGCTATGAACACAGTATGTGTCTATCTCTGCTGTCTGACTCCAGAGTCTTCATTCTTAGACAATAGATTCTTAGTATTATGAATTAGAAATAGACGAGGATGGACCAGTTAGCCTATCTAGATCTTTTCCATTTCTGAGACATGATTACTTAATTCCTATAACTGGACTGTCACTAGAGGGCAGCTGGCGCCACACCCCATCATGCAGATAAAGAAACTGAGGGCAACAGAATGGGCTGCATGTGGGGTCTTGGAGAATAAGGGTAAAGACACTAAAATGTCCAGGCCAGTAATCATAACTCTTCCCCTCTGAAGATGTCACACATAAAAATGCCACATTCACTTCCCTCCTCTAGGGGGCACTATTTGTATTGCCCATATGATACAAGTCTGGAGCATTTGCTTGTCTTTTCTGTAATTGTATTTCATAAGCATTCAAACACACAGAAAAGCTAACATTTCCTGGCCTTCTCTTTTCTAAAAGGAGAATGTGACGATCTTGCAGGGACTGGGTTGCTATTATCGACGACTAGAGAATTCAAGCAAATCAAAGGGAAGCCGCACTGCTTGGCATGGATTTTCTCTCTTTCCTTTTTGTGTTCTCTCTCTCTCTCTCTCTCCCTCCCTCCCTCTCTCTCTCTCCCTCCCTCCCTCTCTCTCTCTCCCTCTCCCCCTCCCTCCCTCCCTCTCTCTCTCTCTCTCTCTCTCTCTCTCTCTCTCTCTCTCTCTCTCTCGTGTGTGTGTGTGTGTGTGTGTGTGTGTGTGTGTGTGTGTGTACACTTCTGCACACATGCGTGCATGCATCTTTGGTGCTTTTCCATCAGCAAAGAACTCAGGAACTGCGTGTAATTAACAGGCAGCAATATACCGTGCACAGCCTTGCTGCCTACAAGGAGGGTCTTTGCTGTCGCTCCATTAACAAACGCTCCAGTGGCCCTGTGCATCCATTAAAACACCGAGGCGCCTGCTGACACTGGCTCCCACAGAACATGATCCAGAGTTTGGGGCCCACAAGGGATCCATGTTGTTGGAGGATCTTCTAGGCTGCTAAGGTTATGCAGAATGAACTCAGCAAAGTCAATAGGACCTCTGCAGGGGTTCTGCTGGTGATGGCAGCGGCTGGGGCTTCATTCCTCTCAGAATGCTTAGCCAAAGTCCTCAGGAGTTGAATTCAGATAACGGTGAAAGGTAAACTAATTATAGTGGGGCCATTTGTGCTTTTGTGGTTTAGCGGATGTCAGCATTTCCCAACTAAATGGAGTTCTTTGGGGGATTTCAGAATCTGCTTTAAATGTCTTTTTTCACCCTTATTATTATTCTGAATCTATTTCCATTACAGGGTCTGATATTTAGACAAAAGGAGTTCACTGCCACTAAACATGGATTATGGCTCAGATACAAGTTTATTTATTATTAGACATAGATACATACATACATACATACAAGATACATACATACATACATACATACATACATACATACATACATATGTATATACAAACAGACCGCCATCAGGCAGTCAGGCAGACAGACAGACAGACAGATACACATACACTACACACATACATGAATGCTGTATTTGTTTAAGATAGGCTCAAGCAACTGACAGATAACCCAAATCAAAAGGAAAGAAAATTTAAATTTGTTCAAGTGAGAAAAAAAAAAAAAAAACGGGTGAGATTTCATCCTCAAATATATCAGCAGAGCCTTGTATCTCAGTTGTTGTTTCTCACATACTCTTGTTTCTCTCTGTCTTCTCCCTACTCCCCCAAGCAAGGTCTCATGTATCCCAGGCTGACATGAAACTCTGTAACAGAGGCTGACCTTGAACCCCTGATCCTCCTGCTTTCATCTCCCTGTGTTGCCACCTTTAACTCCTCTGCCATTTTTCTTCCTGAGGGGAACCATTACCCTGAATGATACATGGCTGACAGACTGCCTGTATCCATGGAGCAAAAATTGTCTCTCAACTTTAAGCTCAGTGGGAATTGATTGGTGAGGCCTGAGATCACACGGTTAATCCTCGCAGCCAACCACAGCAGCCATGGGAGGATTGGGGATTGGCCTGGTCAGTGTTAAACCCCGTCACGGATAGTGCTCCCAGCCCACGCACAGGAAACCAAGAACTTTGGGCGCCGTTGCTTCAGATCTGTGTGACAGGGCAATACACCCGTGCGCTCTCACCCATGAGCTCTCTCTTTTTCTGTTTTTTCATCTCCCAGGAGTGATTAGGAACAGGTGAAATACTGTCGCATACAAAGACATTTTCTGAGGGCGCTACTATGCACAGGCCCCACTCACTTACAAATACTTTTCTCCCACGGTGTCTAGCTCAGGAGCATGTGGTATGATACGTAAACTAAACAAGCCACAGCCTCTTCAGTGTGTACAAAAGAAACAATTTTCCTTAGTAGGAGACTGAGGCTGAACATCCTGATTAACCACCAAACCAATCTTACTCGGCCTTTTTTTTGGACCCCGTGACATTTATATCCTATTCTTTACGTTTTGATTAAAAGTTACCCAGGGATTTTTGTAAGTGATTGGGGGCTTACTTTGTGTCCTTTCTAACTGAAAACATTAAAAAATTTTTCTTTGCCGAATTTCATCGCGAGGCAATAGAACTAAATTAGTTAGTTCTAGCATTGAAATCCAGCTATGTTTGTAGTGGGTGATGGCAGAGGTTTCGCAGCACCGTACCCATTAGGACAAACTGTTCTCAGACCTTAGTGCCAGGGTGCATGCATCTCATCCAAGCAGGTGGCTAGTTTGAAATTTTCTGGAAAGCGCCTCTCTTTGCTTTGGCTTCCAGGCAGCTCAGAGCCAGCTGTTAGCCTTGCCACCAGCAAGCACAGGGCACCTTTGCTGTACAGCTTACGTGCGTGCGGAACTTCGTCCCGCACTGTTCCTTTGCCTTCTACTTCTACTAGCTTTACTCTAGTCTTAAAAGTTCTTATCTTTACTTTGTTGTGTTTTTGTGTTTTGTGGGTAACACAGATGTTTGTGGGGTTGATCTGGAGCCTCTTAAATAGTAAATAAATCAATAATAAATAAAGACAAAGTGAATAATAAATCAATAAAGGGCTGAATGCAGGTGGGTTCTCAGGACCCTTTTCTTCCTATAAAGACAATGCTGGCTGCACTAGAGCCTTTCTCCTTTACTGCTAATGTCTTGGCTCTGCTTGGAACCACTTGTTCAATTACGGTGCCAAGCTCCTGTTTTACAAGGCTTCTTTTGAGCACATCTAATCAGGAGCAGATCCTCGGTGCAGTCTCTTTGTTCACTGACTGGAACCTTGAATGCCTTGCTTTGCCTAATAAATAACCCAGGGGCTCAAACTTGGCTTTAGCTTTTATTTGGAAAATAGAGCTGGCGAAACTGTGCAGCACACACTGCTGACCCAAAGCCATGGGAAGGTCACGCCCTTCTCGGGCAGTTCAGCAAGGCTGTATCCTGCTCTGCTTCCTCCTGCACTTACAGGGCTTTTGTTTTATTGTTTTTTCTTTTTGCATAAAATTCTCTGTCCTTGCTCTGATCTTGGACTGCAGCAGTTTAATCTCAGGGCGAAAAGAATGCCAGATGACTCAAGAGGTAAATGCTGGTTATGTGCGAGGTGAGGTTGGTCACCGTTTGTGAAGCCGTGGTTGCTGTTAGCACCCTAAACCTGTGTTCTGTCATTCTGCTGCTGCGATAAAATACCCCAGCAGCAGCCGCTTAAGAAAGAAAGGGTTTCTTTCAGCTCACTGCCCAAGGTACAGTCCATCACGCTGGGGACGGCAAAGCAGCAGGAGCTTGAGGCGGCTGGTCAGATCTCATCCACAGCCAGGGAACAGACCGTGTGAATGTGCACCACTCTGTTGTTTCTCATCATACACAGACAAGGATCCTGGGAGGGAATGGAGCCACCCACAGTGGGCAGACCTTTGCAGTCAGCTAAGGCAATGGGCATAATACTCCACGGGCAAGCCCACAAAGCAGCCTGCAAGGTGAGGTTAGATTCTCTCAACTGGATCGTTAACACTGTCATGTAAGGGAAAGGAGAGGATGAGTAACAAGTGGCTGCTAGAAGGGGGTTGCAGTGTGAAATGAGCTCCATGCAGCTCTACCCTTGGGTTCAAATGCCAGCTTTGTCATTGTTAGACATGCATCCTGAGACTGGCGGCATCCCATTTCCAAGCTGCAATGTTTCATCTATGAGGTGGAGGTGCTGTTAGTATTTACCTCTCTTGTAAGATGAATAGGGTTACATCTTGCTATAGGATGAAAACTTTTGCCCCCTTAAAGTCCATGCGCCGGAATCAAATTTCCCAGTTGGTGGAATTTGGAGGTAGAGTCTTTGGGAGGCCTTGAAAGTGAAACTCTCACAAACAGGATCGACGCCATCGTGAAAGGGGCTGTGGAGAGCTCCCTCACTGTTCTTCTGATGTTTGAGTGTACTAAGCTGTCCACGTGTGAGCTAGAACACGGTCCCTTCTCTGAACTGTGCTTTGATCTTGAAGGTGCTAGCTCACGGAACGCTGAGTCACAAATGCGTGCTGTTTGTTTGCCAGCGAGCTGTGGATATTGTGTGACGGTATCTGGAGACTGAGACACGCCTCTTGTACCTACCCCTCGCTTTTTACTTTACCATCTTCCTGCTTCCCCTTCAACTCTCCGCCCCTTCGCTTCCCTGAACTTCCAGACTGGGATACAGCTCCTTACAATAAATGTGTCTTAGTTACTTTCCTATTGCAGTGACAAAGCACCATGACTAAGGCAACTTATAGAATAAAAGTGTTTAATTTGATACTCATGACTACAGAAGACCAGAGTCCATGGGCATCATGGTGGGGAGCACACTGACAAGAGGTAGGTTGTTGGCATGCTGTCGGAGCTGAAGCTGAGAGTTTACGTCTGATCCAAGAGTGATAGTGATAGTGAGAGAGAGAGAGAGAGAGAGAGAGAGAGAGAGAGAGAGAGAGAGAGAGAGAGAGGAGAGAGAGAGAGATATCTGGGAATAGCCTGGCTTTTGAAACTTTAAAAGCCCTCCTCCAGCGTCTTCTAACAACACAATGCCTCCTAATCCTTCTCAAAGAGTCCCTCCAACTGGGATCCATGTATTCAAACATATGAGCCTATAGGGGCCGTTTTCATTCAAATCACCACACTCTGACAACTGTTCAGCCGCATCTCACATTTGCAGTTAGGACTATTCAATGCCTGTTTCTCTCACCTGACTCTGCTCGCCGTGATGGAAGGTGGTAGCCTTACTCCTCATCATCATTGTATCCCAGTGTTTTTCTCTAGTATGCACTCCTGGGGACATTCAATACATACCCAATTTATAAATGAATGCTAAATAAAGGAATAAATGCTAAATAATAAATGAATGAGTGAATGAATGAAGAAATGAATGAATGAATGTATATTGTGAGAGGATGATAGCAAAAGACCTTTTCGATGCAGGAGAAGAAGGTGCTAAATGGAGCATCTATGACAGTTGTTACAAAAACAACATGGCGTGTGTTTCAGGCAGACACATTCAAAGTTGAATAAAACCTCATGAAACAGGGTTTGTGTTGTACTCACCTTTGCTCCACAGAGCCATATTGAATCAAGTCCCAACGAATGTTGCTGTCATTATTATTATATTTAATTTTAAATGTTTATTGTTGTCTTTTTCTTGAGACAGGGCCTCATTATGCAGATCTGGTTGGTATAGAGCTTGCAATGTAGATTGGACTGGTCTTGAACTCACAGAGATATGTCTACTTCTGTTTTTCTAGTGGTGGGAATAAAGACCTTTGTCTTTTTAATATAACTTTTATTTCAAATAGAATTATATCACTTCCCCTTTCCCTCCTCTAGCCCTTGTGTCTTTCCCCTCACTTTTATATTGATAGCTTTTTAATTTATTATTAATATGTTTACGTGTATATGTGTATATATAATATATACTATATATTGTATATATAATGTTTATTATATATAATTTTTATTGAGTCAGTTTAGGCTTGTCGGTTTTAGTTTATTTATGTGTACATGGTTTCAGAGTTGATCACTTTATACTGAGTGACCAATTGGGCCTCATCTCTGGGGAAGGCTAGCTCTCCATCTCTCAGCAGTCACTAGCTGCCTGTAGTTCTTTGTTTAGGGCCAGGTGAGGTTCTGCTCCTTTCTGTGTCAGCATGTCTACCATATTGTTCAGGTCTTGCTTAATGCAACCATTTCTTTCTTATTTTATTTTATTTTCATTAATTTATTCTTGTTATATCTCAATGGTTATCCCATCCCTTGTATCCTCCCATTCTTCCCTCCCTCCCACTTTCCCCTTAGTCCCCTCCCCTATGACTGTGACTGAGGGGGACTTCCTCCCCCTGAATATGCTCATAGGGTATCAAGTCTCTTCTTGGTAGCCTGCTATCCTTCCTCTGAGGGCCACCAGGTCTCCCCCTCGAGGGGACATGGCCAAATATGAGGCACCAGAGTACGTGTGAAAGTCAGACCCCACTCTCCACTCAACTGTGGAGTATGTCCTGTCCATTGGCTAGATCTGGGTAGGGGTTTAAAGTTTACGGTCTGTATTGTCCTTGGTTGGTGCCACAGTTTGAGCGGGACCCTGGGCCCAAATCTGCCTATCATAATGTTCTTCTTGTAGGTTTCTAGGACCCTCTGGATCCTTCTACTTTGCTATTCTCCCATAATGCAACCATTTCTTGAAGAAGCAATCTCAAGGCAGACATCTTGGTACTCTGGCTCTTATGGCCTTTCTGCCCCCTCTTTTGTGATGCTCCCTGAGGCATGGCTGCAGGCGCTGTGCTACAGATGTGCCTATAAGGGCTGGGTACCCACTGTTCTAATGATCTGTGCATTGTGCTCAGTTGTGGTTTTCTGTGAAGATCTCCATTTCTCCATTTGCTTTAAAGACATTATACATTATACATATATATTTGTGAGACTGATAGGTATACTTCTCTCTCTTTTTCTTTCTCTCTCTTTGTGTGTGTGTGTGTGTGTGTGTGTGTGTGTGTGTGTGTGCATGCACACACACACTGGAAGAGACCAGAAGAAGGTGTCTGACTCCCTTGAACTATAGTTACAGGCTCTTATGAGCTGCTCAAACAGGTCCTGGAAAACAGATGCAGGTCTTCAGGAGCAAAATGCTGAGGCATCTTTCCAGGCATGCATAACTATTTTAAACAAACAAATAAACACACTTCCATTTCATAATCAGAGCTAAAAGTCATTTCTGAAATAAGTTGCTAAGATAGAGGTCTGAGTGCTCCTTACACTTGTTTTCTTGGCGGCACCAGCCAAAGAAGCAATCACTTCTAGCAAGAATCGCTTCCTCCCCCATCTCTTGCCAAGCCCCAGCCATGCGAGATGGTGTGCGCTCTTTATTTATTATACATGTCTGCATATTGAGATAATTGGGTTGTATAATATTGCACGCAGACTAATCTGAGAATGATTTCTGCTGAATAGAAATTACTTATTTTGATTCCTCAGGGGTTTGTTTTGTCAAAACCCATGTAGTATTTAGCGAAGTAATCATTGTTCAATTGCCGAGCACAGGAAGTGTAAAATTATCCTAATAAGAACGAGAGGGATGAAGAGAACAGGCGATGCTGACCTCGTCAGCTTGATTAGTGACGGTGTTTCATCACATCCTCAAGGCTTAACCTCCAGCGCTGCCTGTGACGATCGCCGTGCACCTCTTCAGCTCGCTGGCCCTAATTAGATATGTAATTTTGTCATATGGTTGTTGAGCAATAATAGAAACACACAAAATATGTACAAAAGAAGGACGGTGCTGCTGAACTTCTCCAGAAATGGTCTGGTGGCAAATCAGTACCCAAATGGCGGGGTTTGAAAGCAGGTAGAGCTGTTCTCCGCATCCCCTGGCACCTCGGCTTAGACACATCACCTCCCTCTGCACAGTTTCTTCATGGGTCAAAGGCCATCAGCAAGAGAATCCTCTTATGCTACCTCCTCGTAATCAAGAATCTGCTGTTAGCCAGGCACAGCAGCCTCAGCTGCATACGAACTCTTAAGTTGTAGGTTGCTTTGTGAAGCAGAGTGGTGTCAAGGCCAGCCTGGGCAAGACAGTGAGACCTCATCTCAAGACAGGAAGTAAAAATAGGCACAGGGATATAGCTCAACGGTAAAGTATGAATGCTGTTGTGTGAGGCCATAGGTGCAACCCTCAATGAAAAAAAGAGAAAAAGACAGACAGACAGAGAGACAGACATCCACTTCATTTAAGAAGGTCATCGACCATTTGGCTCTTGGCAGCCAGATGCTTTCAATAAAAAACTTGTCTTTGTGAAAATGTGGAGGCTTTCTCTCTCTATATATGTATAAAATATGAGCCCTTGTAGGGGAAAAATAACACCCCCTTTGGTATCTTTATGTACACATAAGATTAGAACCATGACAAATGCAAGTATTCATGTGAATTATTGCATACACATGATAACATTTTGGAGTGGGTTGTGTAAAGAGGAATCAGGTTTTGAAAGCAGATCTCAGGTGTTCTGTTATCTTTGTGCTCACATGACTGGCACTGGTAATATGGTGTCTTAATGGAGGCTTAGAGGAGCCATCTTCTTTCTTATGTTTAAGGAACTGAGGTCAATAGGAAAGGCAAGGCACCAAGGGTCAATCGCCTATTTGCCTGGCAGGTGAGAAAGTATTTAAGAACAAATTCTGGAGTTGTTGGACCTGTGGGTCAATCATAGTTCTGGTGTTTATAACTAACTAACTAACTAACTAACTAACTAACTAACTAACTAACTAACTATCTAGCTAACTATTAATTATAGGTGTATGTATGTTTTGCCTTCATGCATGTCTGTGCATCACATGCATGCAATGCCTGTGGAGGTCAGAGGAGGGCATTGGATCAGCTGGAACTGGAGTTACAGATGGTTGTAATTCCATGCGGGTGCTGGGAATGGGGCCCAGGTCCTCTTCAAGAGCAGCTAGCCAGTGTTCTTATCCTCTGAGCCATCTCTGCACCTCGCTGCTACTTCTGAGGTTATGTGTTCTTAGGCAAGAACTTTCTTTCCAGAGCATTACAATGAGGACTTCAAGTTCTTTGATGCTATTTCCATCAAAATACGGGTTCTCAGAGACTCAGGACACCTGTTGTGAGATACCTTCTTGTAGACATGACAGGAAGCAGTGCCCATGAAATATAAACAATGTTATTGCCAAAAAGGACCCGCACAATGACCAGTTGACATGTTGATGTCGATGTGGGAAATCTCACAAGAGAGGGAGAGTCAACTCTCATAAGGGACAAGCTCCTTGATATGCTGTCTAGATTTAAGCACAGACGTGTACCAGCAGCACTAAATGGGCTCAGTAGGTTGTATTTATATATACATATGTTAGTATTGCTGTAACCGTAGAAAAGGAAGCCATGAATTCAAGAGAATCTGGGAAGATGTGGGAAGAGTAGAAAACAGGAGAGAGAGGGTAGAGATTGCAAATACAATGTATTTATATGTGCAATTCTCAAAAAAACAACAACAACAACAAAAAAAAAACCCAAATAACAAAACACCCAAATTAAGTAAAAAATTCCACAGTGTTTTGGGGAAAAGATGTGGGCTTGGTGTTCTATCCCATTGAATCTTTGAAAGCTTAAACCAATGGAGTGTGGTGGAAACGAGACTTGTGACTTGCAAGTGAGGTCGCAAAGGGCCACATATCTGATGCTGACTGACTCAGATTGCCGTGTTGCAAGCCAGTGGTCTTGGTCAACACTGTTGATTTAATTAGTTGAGTCTTTAATTAGCTAGCCCAAGTGTCAGGCTTGAATAAGGAAACATCCAGTCACTCCCAGATATGAACCACTTGAGTCTGCACAGCCAATCTAGTCTTTCTTTCTGGATTCCCAGTATGATGTTGAAAATGAATCCCCCTTGCTATATCCTCTTCAAATTCCCAACTCATCACATCTAGGAAGGTTGCAAAGTGAGTGCCACACATCTTATGACTTGGGTCACTAGTGATGTAGCAACAGTCACTATGACTACGAAGCCTTGGCATCCTCATTTCCATAATGGATGATGCTGATGCCTTTATTATAGGATTGTTTGGCATTGCGAGTTAAAGATAAAGAGCTTACCGTCCTATCTTGTACACAGTGAGTGCACATCAAGGCTTAGGGATAAATAATATCCCATCTGTTTTGTTGGAGAGATGGTTTTCAGGACAACTGGTCAGAGGGGTAAGGGAATCTAGGAATGTTCAGGCTGGTGTACTGTTACTGAAATGGGGGCAGTAGCCAGTAGGCAAAAGAGCAATGGCAGCTGTCAGAAACCTTTCTTGTCATGCTTCCACCTCCTGGGAAATAACGAAGTCGCCACAAGTGCCCAAGGCAAGTTCAGCTAGAGGATTTGCCTTAACTTCAAAAGTTCTCAGGGAGGCAACTTCATTCATTTACCTACCATACCATTCTGAATTATCAATAACATGCTACTAAAAGGAAATTTCATGCCTCCGTGATCCACCCCAATTGCCGGCTACCGTAGCCCAGCGGGTTGGTCTGTTTACTTCTGGCTGCAGGACAGACAGTTAACATTAACTGTGCCATGTGTTTGCTTTCCTTCCATGCTTCCTCCACCTGCCCCCCACCCCCACCAGTGGCTCCTCAGTCTGGACAGTGGGATGCTCTATCTTTTGCTCATCCAAGCCAGATGTCTGCTGGGGCATCCAGCAGAGCCCTGAGGTCTCATTATAGAACCCAGCACCCTCTGAGCTTGTATCAGACTGTTTCTCTGCATCCCTTTGAAGTGGAGATTCTGGCTATCTCTGCAACTCACAGTTCCTCGCTAGGTTACATGACCTATTTTTGCCTTAATGCATTGATGCTTTGATTATTGCCTGGCTGTGGCTGGCCCAATATTTCTCCCCCAAAGCTGAATGTAGCCTTGAGAATGAGACTCAGCATGAAGCCCTCGGAGCTGAGCTCTGGATGCTTGCTCTCGTTACCAGAATCAGTCCTGTGATGCACTGCACTGTTTGCCATGTACTTGCACTTGGAAGACTTGGGTTATCATTCTCAATTTTCTTCCTGTGGTGACAGTGTCTAAGATGTGATAAACGCTGGTCAGAGAGAAGCCAGCCATCCTATTTATCTGTTACAAGGGTACCAAGGCACCTTTCTCTCAAGAGATAGAACCAGAGCTTGAAAGTAATCTTTTTTCCAAGCTAACATCTGTAAATGTTGACTGTGTGACAGACGCTATTGTAAGTGCTTCTGATGAATTCTTTCACTGACTCTTTGTGCCAACCATCTAGTCCAGCCCATTTCAGAGGTAAGAAAGCTGAGGCATAGAAAGGGCAGGTAACTTGCCAAATGTGCAAAGTTACAGTCAGGAACTATATTCGGGCAACCCAGCTCTAGAGGCGGGAGTTCTAATCTACTCTTCACGCTGCCTTTCCGTGTGAGATACTTAAACCTGTCCATGTCCCCCAAATGAGTGACTTATGACTTGATAGGGAATGCCACTCATTTCTGCACACATTGAACTTTGCTTAAAGGCCGGGTAACAGAAGGTGTTGGGCAAGTGTTTGCTAAAGGCATTAGTGTGGTGAGTAAGGGCTACCCCAAGTACCATAGTTGAATTCATGCGTTCTTCTTAAGGTCTGGAGTCGTTGAGGAGCCACTGTAGTGGTTAGCACAATCCTGATGGAGCTGGACCAATACAAAGTGAGTGGCAGGAGGGTCTGGAGGATGACAGAACATCTCATGGAAGTCCCCAGGGCCATGCTTCAGCAAGTCTGGGGCTAGGATACAGCAAGACAGCAGGAATTTCCAGGACCTCATTAGAAGTCTATGCATCTCATTAATTTTTATCCCCATGCCAGGGAGAAACACATATTTTCCCCATTGCTCATGCCATGATCATTGGCCAACCTCCAGAGGTTTCTTGTTCTAGTTCAAGTCTTATTACACATTTTTCAGACAGAGCATCTAGTTTTTCAGGCTGGTTGGGATGTTCAGCATCAGTTCCTGAGGCATTGAGCGGCAGGATGTGGAGTCCAGTTGTAGTTGCCAGTAAACCTTTTCCTCAGGTTGAGGGACAGAAACACACCCGGTGTTGTTGCATCAGTTTCACATTAGATTTGCCTGCAGATATGTGCCTAAGTTAGGAGGTAATGAAAGGGTTGGCTCAAGTCAACTTATTTTTTTCTGAAGTGAAAGATTTCAATACACCTTCAGAAACACAGTACTCAAGAATGGAGGCCTTTCGGGAGCAGCTAAGATCATCTAGGAAGCGGGAAGATTTGAGGGCCACATTTAAGATCAGTTCCTCATCCTAGGGATTCATGATGATAATGCGAGTGGTTTCCAGAAATTATCCCGAAGAAGTCCTCTGGGAGAAGAAATCCTTGATGGAAGGAGACATGTTCATCACTGCAGTAAGGCTTATGTTCCCTGCCTGGAGTATAGTGTGAGTATACATTGGGAAAATAGCAACTTATTTAGGAGGCTCGAGTATTGGGTATATTTATTACTTACCCATCAGGCTTTATGTATTAGTGGGTTACCTCCCTCTTACCTTACAGACAAGACAATTGGAAACTCAGAGACGTTGAGCAAGTCAATCTAGATCAGAGTTAGTAAACCACAGAATTTAATCTAGGGTTATCCAATTGGGTATGCGCCTTAGTCTCTTTTCTATACTTTGCAACCCCTCCCTCTCAATCCAAAATGAAAGCCTTAAAAGGAAAGAAGACAACAAAGCAACTTATCTTCCATGAGAATTGCTAGAGGAGGCGAGGCTCCTCTAGGTACCCGAGCACTGAGCATGGAGGGAAAGTTGATAGAGATGGCATCTTAATTAAGTTTGGCTTTAATCTGTGACACTTGGCACTCTGGCAGAGGGAGTGGGAAGCTGTGCATATCTGAGAACCCTGGGTAAACAGAGTGGATGCCAGGGACGGCTCCTCTGTCAGCAGAAAGCCTCGGAAGGCAAGTGTAATTCTGATGAAGTCGATGTACCCATAAGGGAGAAGCCCTGCTCTGCCAAACATCAGTATTGTATCAGAGGAAGGGAGGGTAGTGGGAGAAGATGCCAGTATGCCAGGGACTGGACAGGAAGACAGTGTATTCATTTCAGTGCCTGGGGTCCGGGGAAAGCTGAACCTTGATAGATGTGATGAGAATTGAAACTACAATCCTGTGTCTTTGAAAACACTTCCAAGTCTGTTATTCCTTCATGATATTCATGCTAACAAAGCCTTACCCCACCCCTACCCCTGCAAAGCTTTCTCTTTATTTTCCACACCATCCTAAGAAACAGAAGAGCTGATTCCTCAGTGGACTTTAGTTTGGTTTCTTTAGAAGTTATGAAGCTGATTCCTTACCCAGGAGGCCATCTCTATGCACTTGGTCTTGTTGGTGGAGTCATTATAGGTAAAATTACACTGGTCAGGGATGACCAGGGAAGCAGTATTTGGACTCTTAGATGTTGGGACTTATACCCAAACATTAGGTGGAACTCTGGGAGCCCCGTGGAAGAGTGGGGGAAGGATAGAAAGTCCTGGAGGTGACGAGAACTCCTCAAGAAGACCAACAGTGTCAACTAACCTAGACTCATGGGGGCTCACAAAGACTGACACACCAATCAAAGAGCATGCATGGACTGGACCTAGCTACCCTACACATATGTAGCTGATATGCAGCTTGATCTTCATGTGGGTCCCCTAGGAAGTGGAGCAGAGGCTGTCTCTGACAGGGACTATGTTGCCTGCTGTTCATTACTTCCCCCCTTGGGAGGCTGTCTTGCCTGGCCTCAGTGGATGAGGATGAGCTTAGTCCTGATGCAAGTTGATGTGCCAGGGGGGGTTGGTTGGGGAGGGCTCTCCTTTTCTGAGGAGAAGAGAAAGGGGACCGGGGATAGGAGTAAGAGGGTGGGAGGGTGCCGGGAGAAAAAGAAGGAAGGGACTAAGATCAGGATGTAATGTGAAAAAATAAACAAACTTTAAACATTAAAAAGAAAGAAAGAAAGCTGATCATTTGTGTAAGGTGTAAGTGATCAGATCCAGTTCATACCAACAAAGTCTTCATAACAATCAATCTATAGCTCTAAGGTTTCAAGAATTATATGAGGATGCTGGGTGTGGTGGCATATGCCTGTAATCCCAGCATTCAGGGAGGCAGAGGCAGGTAGACCACTGTGAGGTTGAGGCCAGCCTGGTCTACAAAGTTAGCCCAGGATAGCCAAGGCCACACAGAGCAACCTTGTCTTGAAAAAACCCAAACCAAAGCCAAAACCACCACCACCACCACCACCACCACCACCACCACAACAACAACAACAGAATGACATGAGGTGATGGCCTAATGAATGGCTCATGATGGCTTCTTTCCACATGTGTTAGTTTTATTTGACGTAAGAATTTCTGCAGAAGGTAAGGGACCTCCAGGTGCCCCTGTGCCTGGTACTAGAAGAAATATGCTTGTCAGGTATTAAGTACGCACTCAGCACCCATATCCTAGGAAACAGATATTATTGTTGCTTCTATTTTGCAAATGCAGAAACCAAGAAACAAAGATGTAAAGTCATTCATGCCCATAGCCGCCCATCCAGTAACTAGCAGAGCTGAGATTTCATCTTGGATGGCATGGTCCTGCATCTGCTCCTGCCTCCAGGGCTCTGCCATGCTGTGTTTGCATTCCTGTCCTGACTTCCTTCAACAATGAACAACAATATGGAAGTGTGAGCCAAATAAACACTTTCCTTCCCAACTTGGTTTGGGCCATGGTGTTTTGTTGCAGCAACACAAACCCCAAGTGTGACAGCCCTCCACTTCCAGAAGCTGGCCTAGTCGTGCACATCTCATCACCTGCCTTCTTTTCCCTTTCAGTGCTCTGTGAACTCTCAGCGAAACAACTTGTGCAAAGATTATTGTCTCAGGGGTCTGCTTTTGGGTGAACCCAAACAAAGACACGCTCCAGTTCTGTCCCCAACACCCAGGCTTTCTGTCTGTGGCTGAGGAAAGTACAGTACGCAGAAAAAGCAACAGCTAAATGAGAAACAAAGTACCGCTTTTCAAAGAGCTGGGTAAGCACCCAATGCTCCCCAGTGCATGGCAGTAAAATGCTAGGTGGGGAATGTGGATTCAGCCTGTGGGGAAGGTTCATGAGGTTGCTGTTTCCTGTCGAGATGTGCTGACTGTATGGGGGTGGAAAGCCACAGGGAGTTCCACTCAAGGATGCAGACCATAAAGGCATAGTCACACATCCAGCAGTGACTGTGGCTCAGATTAGCATCTTGTCTCTTAGGTGATCCAGCCAGAAGTGTGATCAGGAGCTTAGGGGAGCAGGGAAGGAGGAGATTGGGCATTTCCATCCTTCACAGGGACCGAGGACCCTGAGGGGGATGCTCACACCTGCCCTGGTTTGATTTGCTCTTCTTCCATCTGTGCAAAGCCATAGATCGTTTTGTTGTTGTTGTTCTAGCGAGATGCTAAGTTTATTTTTTTTTAAATGTTTTCGCAGGTATGATTGGGAAGAAGTTACACAGTGTGCTTGGGACTTGCTCTCTGTGGTGCCTTGGTGAGGTGCCTGCAGCTTTTGTGGATTAATAAGTCAAATACATATGCTGCAAATTGTGAAGAAGCTGCAAGCAGAAACAATGATGGCAGCGATTACAATATAGTTTAGAACAGCTCAAAGGACTCGGGTTTCTTGCGTGTTGGCCCTGATCCAGGTAGTGTGAGAAATGCTCTGCACGAAGTTCATAGGCACTCACAGTGGATGACGGCATGCCTTCCTTGTGCAGATGAAGAGACGCTGATGAGGAAGTCACCATCACATGGTCACAGGGGCTACTGACGGGGTGCTGTGCATACCACACTCAACCTTTTTCTTTTTAAGCTGAGTAGCCTTAATTCATTCTTTGAGAACTCACACACACACACACACACACAAAATATGTTTTGAAACCAATCTCTTCTAGTTCCTTCTGGGTGGCCCTGCTATATTTCCCTCTCTACTTCATTCTCTTTCTTTTATAGTCCACTGAGTCCAGTCAGTGATGTGCTTATGTACACACGTGTGAGCAGACATCTAAAACAGGCTCTCCCTAGCTCAACTGCATTCAAATGCTCAAGCTCCTCAGCTAGAGGAAGGGCTCTGTGAGCCTCTCTTCCATCCACGTGGGACTTCTGATCAGCTCAGTCTTGTTCCGGTCTTGTGCAGGCTACTGTTCATGTGTGCAAGGCATGGACTCAGCATTCCTCCCAGCCCGAGAGCTGCCCCCATTAAACCTGCCTTTATTGTTTAACTTGGCTTGAATTGGCTCCTTTGGTTGGCTGAGATAACCTATCAGGAACCTCAACTTAGAGAATACCTCCATCAGATTTGTCTATGGACAAGTCTATGAGGGGGGGTCACTTAAATAAAAATAATGACTGGTGTGGGTGGGAACAGCTCCCTTGTAGGTGGCAGCATTCTGTGCAGGCAGTTCTTGGTGTGTAACAAAGCAGCCACGGAGTGAAGAAAGGCGATTAGAGGCCTTCCTCCATGGTCTTTGTTCTGAGTTCCTGCATCCAGGTTCTTGCTGTACTTCAGTTCTGGCCCTGGCTTACCTCAGTGATGGAGTCTGACCAGGATGTGTGAGCGGTGGTTTTTGGTCATGGCTTTTACCACAGCAACAGAAAGCTAACTAGGTTGTTAGTGTAGGCTGAAAAAGCCTCCATGAAAATGTTCCTAAAGAATTGCTCACACACGTTGACCGTCACTGAAGGGTGAAGGGCCTGGATCTGGATGAATACTTGTGTTTTCAAGGACTTTGGGCCAAAGTCTCGTATCCTGGAAAGCCTTTGCAAAGGTAGCTAGAGCTGCAACCCATTTGTTTCCCTTTCTACTCTGACAGACTTATGGGATGGTTTCTGCATTCCCTTCTCTTGGGAAGAAGATCTTGGTGTTCTGGATACTGGCTAGCAGATGGAAACTTTCCCCTAGTAGTTAAAAAATTAAAAGGCAGGAGAATAGTTTAGCACAAAGCGAAAGTGTTCATTGGCTAAAGTTTGCAGATTGATAAGGGGCTCTAAGGCCTGTTGAGACGTGGACACTAAGGGTTTTGGTTTTTTAAATTTGGATTTGAAGTGTCCTACTTGGTGATTCCCCCCTCTTCTTCTCAATTGGTCTAAAGGTGCCTCTGTGTCCAGCCGGAAGCAGAGTTTGCTCTCTGTAATTGCTGATTGGCAGGGAAAAGGGTGACACCTCAGCGTCTCTGTGGTATAACAGATACAGAAAGACTCACTGCATGGGAGGAAAAATGTTCTAGAGAAGCAGAACGATACTGTTAGAGACAAAAACACGAAGAAATGGAAGCGAACTGCTTATTGTTGGGGAAAAAAGCTATAAAACCTCAAAGTGAGGTTTTCATGCCCTCACTTCTCCCATCCTAAGGGCCCGTGGCCTCTTTTCATTTGAAAAAAAATTCCTGAAAAAATGCAATAAAGATGTGAATCCACAAAAGGCCATTCTTCATGGTCCCAGCTGCACTGGCAAAGCATCTTTCTGGGCCCTTCGCCCACCTGCAGGCTGCCACCTAGAACAGGGATTAGGGCCAAGTAGCAGTTAAAGCCAGCAGAGGAACTGAGGGAAAACAGGAGCTAGACTTGTGAAACCTCCCATTTATCAACATCTTCACCAAGATCCCCGTGTCACTGTCACCCAAACAGCTCCCAGAGCCTTTCAGTACCTGCTGCAGTGGTTTGATGAGCCCCGAGTGCTGATTAAACTCCCAGTGAGCAGCAGGAGCCACTGTGCTTCTGGTGGGGCTCAGCCAGCTAATAACCTCCAGTGCACAGGTTAAAAAGAAAAAGTCCCATTTTAAGTATTTTATTGGAAAGCACAGAACGCTACTGTCTGGGGCTCAGGTAAATTCACCACTTGGTTTGTTACAGACTTGAGGTTGTGTTGGTATAAAATGAGAGACAGACCGTGTATATTTCCAGAGTTCCCACTGGGTACTTTCTTCACCTTGGTGCATCTTCTGCCAAGAATCCGTTGCGGTAGTGTTTATTTAGATGTCAGTCTGCAGTTGAAGGACACTTAGATATGCGGGAATAAAATGTCCTGTTCTGAGTCGCATGAAACGATTGGAGCCAGGGTTCAAAGCTCTCTGCCTGGCATTTGTGATCACAATATGTCGGCCAGGATCCTAACGGTAAAACCATCCAGTTAGGAACATCACAAAAATTACTCGAGGGGCTATTTTGACACCTGAGAGTGAGGTTTGGGGAAACACCCTGGGTGGCACTCCTGGCCTGGACTAACAACTCTCAAATCAGAGGATGGAGGAAGGAAGCAGCAACAGGAACTCTGTAAAGGGGTGTATCAAGGACCTGTTTTGAATAGAACTGTGGGTTTTGATTAATGACTAGAGTCAACCAAATGAGTTTTCCTGTGGGAAGAAGCAGGCATGTGTGTCCACTGGCTGGCTCTACTTCAAGTGGGATGCTATTAACATGTGTTGCGTGGCCAAATCCTCCCGAGTGAAACATTTTCCTGGATGGAAGCTCATAAGACTTAGGGAGTCAATGCAACTCACAAGGCTTAGGAAGCACCTGAAACGAACAAGATTGACAAGATCTTCCCACCCCACCCCCCAGCTTATAAAACCAAGAAACAATTGCTGAGGAAAGGGATTTCTCTTTGATGTACTGTCTGTAAGTTGCACAGGGAGCTCCAAAGTGCAACTTCCATGAACCGTTGGCTGTGCTGGGGTTGGCTTATCTTCGGTATATGCGCCTTTGAGTCATTCATGCTTCTGTAAGTAACCCAGGGAAACCCACAGCTTCATACCTAACTAGATGTGAGTAAAATATTTTCTTTGGTCTGTCTTGGGCACCCAGCTGGAGTGAGTAGACACTTCTTATGTCTCCCTAGGAAATGAGGCAATGTGCTTCATACCAAGTCCCTTCCCATGTGGAGGAGAAGGGCCAAGCACACTTTCCTACTTTTATGTTATAGCATATCCCCCCCCCCAAATCTTCTTTACCCATAGAGGACAACAGATGTCAAGCCAAGCTAGCAAAAATTACACTGCTAAAGAAATCTGGTCCACATCAAAGTGTTTATCCTGGGCTGTAACTGAAATAATCTCAAACCACATTACTTAGATTTTGGCTTTGACCTTCAATCCTATAAAGAGTATATCTCAAGTAGCACTTTATACCCATAAAGATATCCACCCAGCAGAAGGGAGGACATTCACAGGGTAGCAGCTGCGCAGGTCATTAAAACTCACCTTCTTCATTATTTAATATGTCTTTACAACCTCCTGGGGGCAGGCAGGGAGAGTTTTGCCATAAAACGTGTCTACTTTGCAAGGAGATCTTCAAAGGAGAAAATAAACTCTTTCTTTCTCCGCAAAGGAGAGTCATTCTCACAGCCCTCTGTGGAATGGGAGAAAGAGGTCTAAAGAGAGAAGGGGCAGGGAGCAAGAGTAGCTGTTGGTATACATGTGACATGAAAGCAGTCTAGGGGCTGTTTGGTGTGAGGGAGGAGGATGAGAGAGAAGTTAGGGACAAAAAAAAAAAAAAAAAAAAAAAAAAAAAAAAGGACAAAGAACACTAACGTAGAGGTAGGAAATGTCACCATGGATCCCACTGCTCTACATACTAAGAATTAATTAATATCATATAAAACTGGAGCATCATTGTGCTGTACAAGGCCAGGCATGAAGCTGGTTGTGACCTAGGGCTTTCTGTCTCCGCTTAGGATTTGGGAATGGCCACCCCACCCAGCCTTGCTCTGCTATTTCCCTATTCTTCTGCCCATCCACGTTTTCACCTGGAGATTATTTCAAACATTTTTAGAAAAATGTTGATTATGTGTCATGATTACGAACCCCGAACCCAAAGCATCATGAAGAGATAAGTTGCATCTATAATACCATTTTGAACATCTCAACCTTGCATGTCCTGTTTAGGATCTGCAGATGTGAAATTAAATAGCACTGAACCACATGATGTTTATGCACTTTAGGAGACAATGAGATAATGAAAAATGCTGATTTCATTTATAAAAAAATTTTTTTGATGCAGTGTCACATGGTAAATCCCAGGATGCCGTTAACATGTAATATTATCTCAGCTTTCTAATGCCAAGATCAGAAGTGCAAACCGCCATATCTAGCATACAAATCATTACATTTAGGAAGGTACAGCTAGAGAGTGAGTGGCGTGTATGGGCTGTGTAGATGGGGGAACAGTTGAGTTTATCTTGAATGTGAGGAAAGCTTTATATCTCAGATAACACTGATGCTGGAAGGAGAATTCCTTAATGTATAGAGAAAGGCTGAGCCAGAGAGCTGACATCAAGAATATGTAAAGACATGAGAAATCTGTGTCTATAGTAGAGGACATATGGAGGAAAGGTAATGACAGGAGATATTTCTGTCTCAAAGACCGTTATGAGTTTTAGGCTGGAGAGATGGCTTAGCCACTAAAGTACTGACCGTGAGTGCATGAGGATCTGGTTTGATCTCAGAACCTATATAACATAGCTGGATGTGGTGGCACTCACTTGTCTTCTCAGCACTAGAGAAGTAGTGACAAAGAGATCCTTGGGGCTTACTGGCTGGCCTGCTCAACCAAATAATCCAGTTCCAGGCCAGTGAGAGACTTTGTCTCAAAAATCAATTCCGGACAGAACCTTGAGGAGTGACAGCCAAGATTGACTTAGCATCTACACTCACATACCTATATGCACATGTACCTGCATATAGTGTGTGTGTGTGTGTGTGTGTGTGTGTGTATACATACACATATATGCATATATACATGTGCCCTTGGCACACATAAGAACAGACATATATAGGTTGGATTTTGAATGACATTGATGCTATTCCATTGCTTTTATCTATTGGGCACTGTAGATTAAAAGAAATGGTGGAGTTAAAGTTCTGTTTTAAAGAAGGGTCCCTGATATTTCACCCGTATCTTGTGGCTGATGCTTACCACTGCCCAAGTATCTGGGTTGAATTAACAGGGTTCTTACCTACAAGAAGCACACTGTAGAGGGCAGGCTTACTCACTTGCAATCCCAAATCCCTTGCAAGGTGAGAGAATGCAAGGAGGAATGATATTTGAATTTATAGAGCCTCATTTGGAGGCAAGAGGGAAATCACAGTTCCAGACAAGACCAAAAGTATTAAGCTGCACTTTTAAGTCCTAATCAAATGCAAGCAAAGCATTTTCAAAGCAAGAGTAATTGGTAGTCAAACAAAGCCTTCTTTTAAGCCACGAATGTTTCCCCCGCACCCCGAGACTGATAACAAGTTTTCCTAGCTCCAGTTTCTTTCAGGTGGCTACTTAAAGCAGCAGCACCATTTCTTCATTGTAGTCCAGGGGAGACATGAAACCTAACTATTTCCAGTGTCTGTACCCTTTAGGATTGCTGGTACTACAAGGTTGACCAGGAATGCTGGGATGCTAGCTCCTGTGCAGTCTATGGTCACACATACACCCAGTAGACACTCATAGGCGCCACACAAGTCCACACCCTTACACACATGACCACAACTGACATCACACCCTCTTCAGGGACCCTCAGAATACTACTTAGAGCACACACATCACACATTTGACACATTGTTGGCTGGCTCATCTGCCTCCTACTGAAAACAGTGTTCTCTGTTCACCCACCCACACCACCAGTGCTCATGGCAAAGACCCACTGCTTCCAGGTTTGCCTACCTGCCCCTGTATCTCTTGGCCATTTCTCCTCACGCTACATTCTTCAACTCACTCTCAGCTCCCAAACATTTGTGCCTTTCGCACACGTTCCTCACAAAATACACAACTATACCTGTTCCCAGCAGAAGCTTTGAATATAATAGCCACATAAATATTCAGTCTTCTAGCTGCTAACAGGTAGTGTTTATGACTTAGGCATGTTCCTGACAATAGTTTGGGGGCATACTTTTTTGTCCTTTTGGGCACCTGGACCACATGGTTGGTTGAAAGCGTGGCCAGTCCTAAAGATGCTTCTCGTCAATTACTCATCTTTCCCTAAGACTCAAGAGCAAGAGGGTTTCCCTCTAAAATAGAGCACTCACACAATCCTGCTATACCACCCCTGATACTTGAAGCAATCAGAGTCAGTATACTGAAGAAATGGCTGCATAGTTTTGGGAATTGGTTTACCATTCACAGCAGCCAACATACAGAACCAGCTTAGATGTCTGTCAGTAGGGAAGAGGATAAAGAAAATGTTCCTGCCCCATTCCTGACTAAAGTTTGCCTGGAAAATATTTCCTGTCTTTTATTTTAGATAACACATTGTTTTAGTTGACTCAAGAAGGAAAGACCACCACCACCACCGCCACCACCACCACCACCACCACCACCATCACCCAGAAAGGACCCACCAAAAGCCCAAAGGCATTGCCTATTGAATGTGAATGATCTTTTTTGTGGGTTCTCGTAAAAATGATTGGAGACAGATAAGAGGATAAAAGAATAATTAGGTGGTGAATACGATCAAATTCCATGATCAATACATACGTGTTACACTTAAGTCCATAATTTTATACAATGAATATTTTCATACAATATATTTCAATACATATAAATGAAGAATGTTTTCCTTTTAGGATTGACAATCAAATGAGTAAGAAAATGAGCAACCATTAGAGTAGCTTCCAGTGCATAATAAAAATTAAGCAAAAAAAAGAAAAATTAGGTCAGAGTTACCTCCTGATAGGTTAGCTTAAATGCTAGCATTTAAGCCAAGCTTTCAAGAAAATGTCAAATCTTGCGCCAGGCTTGGTTTGGGGAAGCCCATCAGGTGGAGACCAAGCTTCCTGTGCAGGCCATTCTCTCTGCTATGAGTTCCTGTCGGGTAAACATGAAGCTTCCTAGGGAGGAGGTTGAATGGAGCCTTAGGTTGCAGTCAATAAGTCATGATTTGCATAAACTTGTAACCCATCCTCTCTTCAAACACATTTTTAGTCCTCTCTTCAAACACATTTTTAGTTTACTTACTGAGAATTTTATACATGCACACAGTGTATTTTGGTGATATTCAACCCTGACTTTACCTCTGCACACTCCCTCATTGTCTTTCCAACATTACAATCCCCTCCCCTCACTCTCCCCCTCCCTTTCTCTCTCCCTCCCTCCCTCCACCCTCTCTCAGCTTACTGAGTCTAATCAGTGATGCCCACATGCACTGGGGTATAGAGCCATCCACCAGAACATGGGTGACCTGCCAGGGGTGATACCCCTGAAGAACACAGATTCTTCCTCCCCAGCAGCCTTTAACTATCTCGGTAGCTCCCCAGGGAGGTGTGGTCTTGTCAGCTCTTCCCCCAGCAGCACTGGGAATCTGACTGCCTTGATCTTGTGCAGGTCTTGCTCAGGGAATCACAGGTGCTGAGTGAGTTCATGAGTGCAGTAGCCCTGTCATGTGCAGAAGACACTGCTTTGCAGCAGCTCCCACCCTCCAATCTCTGGCTCTTACAATGTGTCCCTTCTTCTACAATGCTTTCTGAGCTTTGTGGGGGAGGAAATAGGGTGTAAATATTCAATTTAGGACCGAGCACTCTATAGTTACTAATTCTCTGTACCTTGATCAGCTTCACATGAGCCTGTGTATTAAGTTCTGTCCACTGCAAAAAGTAGCTTCCCCTGTGAAGGATATATATATATATATTATATATGTTATGTATAAAGATTATATATAATACATAATATATAATAATGCATACTATATATAGCATGTGAGTATACAGGATACATATGTATAAGGAAATAGCTGGATACATCATAGCCTTTAAGCAATAACTTCCTATTATTACTTTGTTAAATGGACATAGTATTTTTTACAACAAGAAGAGTCAAGACAATTTGAACAAGGAGGTCAGCCTGGCAGGGGATTGCAGCTGATGTGCCAAATGGCTGTAGCTGAACTCCTTCAGGATTTGGGGGACGCTGTTGGAGAGGGGTTAACTGATCCCAATCCTTACGTGTTAATCCTTACTAACCTTTTGGTGGAAGAGATAGGTCTTTCTCATTTTTCCCCTGGGGTCAGGCAAAGCTGTGACCATTGCAGTGCTCATCCTCCTGAGCCTTTGGGATTTCAGAGACCAGTCTGCTTGCTTGTTCTCACGGTGGTGATAAGGGTTACCTCCTCACAGCTTCCTTGCACTCTGTGATTTTGCCCCCATTTATTGAAGGCTGATTATATCCTAGGTTTAGGGCTAAATGACTGCCTATAGTCTTCTTGTTAATGGTTGATATTCCCCACTGCATGGGAAACAATACTGAGGTTCAGACTAGTGGGAGCAGAATGTCTTCTTGATCAGACAGCAATTGGAAACACTGAAGCCATATGCCCCGGTGGGCTTCTTTATGAAGACCCCTATAGAAAGAGGATAGAGGGTCATAAGGATATGCACACACACACACACACACACACACACACACACACACACACACACACACACACACACACACACTGGCCTTGCTTGCTAGATGTGTGGCACTGTCTCTCCCTATCCCAGATCCTTTCATCACACAGCTAACATCGCCTTTCATGCACGTGTGAGTTTCTTAGCAGTTTGATCCGTTAGAAATCTTGTCATTACTCTGCCATTTTGCCTCTTTAAGAATGACAGAGAACAGGTCATGTGTTGCCAGCCTTGTCAGGCTTAGCTCTCTTATTGATCGATTTTTATTTTCAGAGCACAAAAGGGGGCACTAAAGGCAGCAACCTTCAAAGACATCAACTAGCTGATAAGAGGCCGGACAGTTGAAGGACCTTGTGATGCAGGCCATCAAATCCTGGGCTCCCAAGCACCTGCTCCTACTGTGGTGTGGCGCAGATGCCTGCTTGCTACCTCACAGGGAACATGGTCAGCAGCACTGCATCAAGAGTCTGGAAGACCGGCGTTTGAATCCTCTACTGATCAGCTTCGACTTCAGACAAATGCTCTCTAGATGCTTTACTGTAAGCCTGGAAATTGGAGTGATGCCAATTTACTAGCTGGGTGTGGCAGCTGTAATTCTCCCAGAAGTGGGAGGCTGGGTATCCTGAGTTTCTGAGACTGTTATGATACCCGCTAAACAAGGAGTTAAATATGAGGCAACTGAGGAATAGCCCAACAGTGTCCTGGTAGCCGTGTCCCTTCTTTGTGGTCAAACATACTCAAAGCTGATGTTAGTCTGGTCCTACTGGGTCAGAAGTGAAGCCATCCCAGCAAGCGCTCATACATGGGCACTGATGAAGGGTCCGAAGTAATTATAATATCACTTCACATTGTAGTTATGATGACCCCATCTGACCCCTACTACTTCACAGGGCTTTCTAGAAGATCATGGAATGAAATGCTCCAGAAGGAGATAATGTGGTCTATGTTGACTTGAGAGATTTGTGAGAAATAAAAAGTGTCCTATTCCGTGAATATGTCATTCACTTTATAAACCCTCATACGAACTTTTAAAAATCCTTAGAAAAATACAGAACAACTGGAGGAAAAGCCTGGGGTTCTGATTCAGGATTCCTGCAATGCCATTGTAGGATAATTCCACAGACATCAGTCAGCTGAACTGTGATAACCACCAGAAGAGAAATTGACCTTGTCCACATTCAACTGTTACGGAGTAAGTGTTTTCTCCATGCCAAACACTGTGCTTGTGTTTGTGGCCAATATATTTTATAAAAGCCACCTCTCTTGGGAGTAGAACCTATAACATCCCATGATTCTTGAAGAACTAGACTCTCAGAAGAGTAAAAATTCCACCAAAGATCATATTGTCAGAAAGTGTTTGATGAGGAGAATAAACCAAAGTGTTGTGAGTTCCTCGCCTTGCCAGGAAGCTGTTGTGCACCTTAGCTTTGGCACAGAGATGGATATGACCTAGAAAGTGAGAAAGTTGAAGGGAGTTGGTGACTTTTCTTTATCCCCTTTTGCAGTTTATTTTGTTTCAGAAGCTGTGCTAAGTCTAGCAGGTACTGGCTGTTTTATAGTCACTGTACTGTTGTCTCTTCAGTCTGAGGGATGGACTCCAGGCCTTGGGTCTGATTCTCATATTATCTGCCTTGGATCTTTCTTCTTCTTCTTCTTCTTCTTCTTCTTCTTCTTCTTCTTCTTCTTCTTCTTCTTCTTCTTCTTCTTCTTCTTCTTCTTCTTTTTCTTCTTGTTTTTTCAGGACAGGGTTTCTTTGTGTAGCCTTGACTGTATGGAATCACAATGTAGTCCAGGCTGGCCTTGAATTCACAGCGATCCACCTGCCTCTGCCTCCCAAGTCCCGGGATTAAAGGCATGTGCCACCATGCCCAGCATGGATCTTACTTCTTTATTTAACTTCTTGAGTGTCTGATTCCTCCCTGTCCTCCTCCTTCTCTACCTCCTCCTCCTCCTTCTTCTTCTTTGAGCAGGCCAGAAGAGAGCACCAGATCTCATTATAGATGGTATGAGCTACCATGTGGTTGTTTAGAATTGGACCCAGGATCATTGGAAGAAGATTCAATCTTAACTTATGAGCCATCTACTCAGCCTAAGGGTCTGATTATTCTTTTCATTCTTTTGGGAGCACTGCTTAACTATTCTTCACCTACCATCTTCTTTTTTCTTTTTACCTCTGTATGATTTGAATACTTAGTGTGTCCTAAAGGCCCAGACATTGAAAAATTGGTGGCCAGTGGATGGTATTATTGGGAGGGTTAATGGTTTAAGAGGAGTAGTCTACTGGGATGCAATTAGGTCATTGGGGTATTTCCTTGAAGGGACCACTGCCTCTCCCTCTCTGTCCCTGCTTTCCAGCGATCATACGATGAACTTATCTCCTCTACCACACATATTCTGCCTCTTCATGAATCTAAAAGCTATAGGGATAAATGAGCATCGAATGAAACCCTTGAAGTAGTGATACAAACCAACCCTCTCTTCTTTTAAGTTCATAGTCTCATGTATTTTGTCATAGCAAATCAACTTGCACAGCCATATCCTTAAATTTCATATCATACAAAGAACTTGATCTATGTTGGGCTAATATCCTTTTATAATTAAGTATGTACTATGTGTGTTACCTCACTCAGGATGATCATTTCTAGTTCCATTCATTTACCTACAAATTTCAAGATTTCCTTGTTTTTAATAGCTGAGTTACCCCATTGTGTAAATGTACCACAGTTTTTTTTAAATCAATTCTTTGGTTGAGGGACAACTAGGGTGTTTCCAGATTCTGGGTGTGATGAATAAGGCTGCTATGAACATAGTTGAGCAAATGTCCTTGTGGCATGGTGGAGCATCCTTTGGGTATATGCCTAGGAGTGGTATAGCTAGGTCTTGAGGTAACACTATTCCCAGTTTTCTGAGAAAGAGCCAGATTGATTTACAAAGTTGTTGTACAAGTTTGCACTCCCACCAGCAATGGAGAAGTGTTCTCATTTCTCCACATCCTCACTAGCATGTGCTGTCACTTGAGTTTTTAATCTTAGCCATTCTGATGGGTGTAAAATGGAATTTCAGAGTCATTTTGATTTGCATTTTCCTGATAACTAAGGAGGCTGAGCATTTCTTTAAGTGTTCCTCAGTCATTAGAGATTCCTATGTTGAGAATTCTCTGTTTAGCTATGTTTCCCATTTTTAAATTGGGTTATTTGGTTTGGTGGTGTTTAATTTCTTGAGTTTTTAAATATATTTTGGATATTAGCTTTTTGTTGGATGCAGGATAGCTGAAGATCTTTTCCCAGTCTATAGGCTGTCATTTTGTCCTGTTGACATTGTTCTTTGCCTTAAAGAAGCCATTTCAGTTTCATTAGGTCCCATTTATTAATTGTTGATCTTAGAGCCTGAGCTGTTGGTGTTCTGTTCAGGAAGTTGTCTCCTGTGCCAATGATTTCTAGGCTCTTCTCCACTTTCTCTTCTAACAGATCTAGTGTTTTTTTTTTTTTTTTTGAGGTCTTTAATTAGACTCTACCCAGTGGGGGGGGGGTTGAACAGATAGATGCTAGGACTCACTGCTGGACTCCAGGTGGAGTGCTAAGAATGGTATGGAAGAATGGGCAGATGGAAGGATCCAGAAAGTTCAGGAGCGCCACAAGGAGACTATCAAGGCTGGAGGATCCAGACCCAGGGGAGCATGCCAAACTGTTGCACCAACCAAGATCAATGCATGGAGTAAAACTAGACCCTCTGTTCGTATCTATCCAATGGACAGCTCATTCTCCACAGTTTTGAGGAGAGTGGAGACTGCCTCTGACATGGTGCCCACAATTTGATCACTTCCCCTTAGTGGGGAGGTCCGGCGATGGCATACAGAGGAAGGGGAAACAGAGGAAGGGGAAACAGGCTATTCAGATGAGACCTGATATGCTGTGGCCATAAGGTGGGGGAGGAGGTCCCCTCTGTCACAGGTCTAGAGGAGGGGAATAGGGTGGAAGAGGGAGGGAATGTGGGAACACAAAGATACAAGTGAGGGAAAACATACAGGACATAATCTGAATAAAACAAAACAAAGAAGTTGATCATGTTTCTCAACCTATGACAGGCTGTTATTATTTTTAAAGATGTTTGCTCTTGAAAAAGAACTTCAGATCTGCCTCTTCTTTCCTATCTTCTGCCTCATGAAGCAAGTGGTTTTCTCTATCAAGGGCTCCCTTTCCTGAGGCCGAAAGCAATAGAGCCACTTGAAAATTCAGTTCCATGTCCTGTACAAACCCTTATTCTTTATAAGTTAATCACATCAAATGCTTACCTACAGCAACTAGTATATTCATAAAAGCATTGGTGTGCTGGGTCACAGGCATTACAGCCTATGTAATTATATCCACATGCCAATCTGGAGGGCTCTACGAGTTTACATTGCCAACAGTGATAAACAGAGATGCATGTTTCCTCCCGTTCAATCCAAATAAAGGTTTCAAGGTACATGCAATTAATTTTCACTACACAAAATGCTAGAAGTTAAAACTTCTCATTGCACATGCTCTAGTCAACTGGTCTTCTTCTGGAAGACTGCAGGGCTCTTCTACATTTCTGCTTGTTTGTCGTACTCTTTCCTGTAAAGACATATTTGTCAAAAGTAAACAATTTGTTAAGCTCCTCCTTGTTTACGCTTATGGTCTTCCATGTAATCATTCTGTTCTATACTCTCAGGTCACAGCTTTACTCATATTTTCCTTTTTAACATAACAGCTGTTTTTATACTGAAAACTTAACCCTTACTATGTTAGAAAATTAGTTTTGTGTATAGTGTGAAGTAGAGATAGATCATATTTTTACATAAGCACATGTAAGACATTATAAATAGCCTCAATATTTATTAAGTAATCCAACGTGCTATCTTCAGATCTGTGATTCTATTCCCTTCTCTCTGGCTCTCTCTCCTCTGTCTCTCCCTTGCATCCCCCCTTCATGCTATCTACTCTGTTTCACTGACCTCCTTGATATTTTGTCACATTGTGTAGATAACAATGGCTTCCAGGGCATCCTAATATCTGGCTGGGTGAGTTAGCCTCTCTGCTCTTTCTCCTGCTTGCCAGTCTTTTTCTTCCAAAATTACTGTTGTTTGAATTTTATTCTTACACACACATCTAAAACCCATCTGTCAAATTTCTTATAAAGGTTACCCCATAGGGTTGGTTGGATGATGTAATGAAAAAAAATGTATGAAAAAAGCTTTGCAAACTGTTAAAAAGTCTAGGAAAACAAGTACAGTTGGAGATAGGACCAGGGCTTTGGGGGCCAGCCACAATTGTTTTGAAGTCCCTTGGAACTTGGGTAAATTATCCAATTCTTGAGAGAGTCACTATCTCTGTCTGTATGAGTGACACTGATATTAGCCAGCTCCCATGTTTGTGGGAGAAGAGAAAAATTACGTTGGACATATGTAAGGGTGCATTGTATGGCTAGGGAGCTGGAAGCCTCAGCAGTGTGTGTGTGTGTGTGTGTGTGTGTGTGTGTGTGTGTGTGTGTGTGTGTGTGTGTGTATCAGGGATGGGAGGAGAATGAGATTGCTGAGCTGGGCTTCACACAAGGGACTGAGGCTGCTGTTGACATGGTACAGGCTGCCAGGTTAATGAGACCATTCATCAACATTATGTTCAGGGCCATGATGGATTCACCCAGACCCCCTGCCCGAATCTTCTGGGGGAAAGGACATTAATGGTGACATCTGTGAGCACAGGAATGTGTCAGGCTCCTGGAGTGGCAGTAGGGAGAACAGTTGCCTCTCCTTCACTCTTTCTGCTTCAACACCTTAAACTCAGCAAAGCCTGGTGAGACCTGCTGGGTTATTACGTATCTGCCCTAGAATCAACCAGTTATAGGAGAATTGTCTGCACTATTAAATGCACAAACAATGCTGGGAGGCAGAAAGGTAAGGTGAGAGACACAGATCAGATATGGAGGCAAATGAGTCAGAGACTGAAGTATGCCACTTAGCAGCTATGTGACCTTGGGCAAGTCACTTTGCCTGGTAATTATGCTTCCCATTCAAGATGGCTGAGAGGATCACGTGAGATACCAGATGCAGAAGGAAGACAATATTTGGTCATATGTCACAGAGATATGAAGTGCTGCTATCATTTTTAAGAGGCAACTGTCTTTTGGTAATCTCAACATGAGCCTTACCACTCATGGGCTTGTGTGACATCTGCCTGCAGTTTGCTATGAGGTCTGGTAATGAGCTCTCCCTCTCCCTCTCTCTCTCTCTCTCTCTCTCCTCCTCTCTCTCCGCTCTCTCTCTCCCTCTCTCTCTCTCTCTCTCTCTCTCTCTCTCTCTCTCTCTCTCTCTCTCTCTCTCACTCTCTCTCTCCTCTGTGTATTGTGGGAAGGGTCTTGTAGAGGGAAGTTTGGCAATAAGAAACATTATAGCCAAACACAAAAATTTAAGAAAATCAGATTAATTTGGATTTTTCTTTTTTTCTATTTCTTTCTTTCTTTTTTCTTTTTTTGGTTTTTCAAGACAGGGTTTCTCTGTGTAGCCTTGGCCATCCTGGACTCACTTTGTAGACCAGGCTGGCCTCGAACTCACAGCGATCCGCCTGCCTCTGCCTCCCGAGTGCTGGGATTAAAGGCATGCGCCACCACCCCCGGCTTTGGATTTTTCATTTAAGCAACAGTAGACTGAGGATAGAGTGAGAATGGCCATATGAGCATAGTGATGATCACTGATTTGGTAAGCCATAACTCAATGCGTTTCAAGAACTTAATGTAATCAGTGATATAATTTTTTTCATTTGTTTATTGTGGGGTGTGTGTGTGTGTGTGTACACGTATGCATGTAAAGATCATAGAGTAGCTTTTAAGAGTTAGTTCTCTGCTTCCATCCTGTGAGTCCTGAGCACAAAAGTCACATAGGTCACCAGCCTTGGCTCCAGGTGCTTTTACTCAATGAGCCATCTTGCTGACCCTAATGTTTAGGGTTTTTTTTTGGTATTTTTTCTTTTCTTTTCTTTTTTTTTTCTTTACTAAATTCATGTCTACACTAGTTCAACAAACCCATGTCCTCTAGATGAAGAAACCAAGGCACCCAGCACTTAGATGCTGCTGATGGTAGACTGCCAGAGCTGGGATTCAAATCCTTGTCCTCCTGGTGTACAAGTTCACAACAGCTTGGGCTGTCTTGTCAGTTTCCCTGTGAGATTTATTTGAGGTTCCTTTCTCTGTCAAAGGCACAATGTTCCAGCCATGTCACTCCTGAAAACAGCAATTTCTGGATCTGAAACTTTAATTTTTCAGATTGGGAGGTTGACAGTGAGCGGAGGCATCTCACTCAGGCATGTCATTCTCCATCACTGTCATGGAGGGGCCTGAGTAAAGCGAGCAGTGAGCACACTGGTCAGCAAAAAAAAAAAAAAAAAAAAAAAAAAAAAAAAAAAAAAAAAAATCCAAAAAGAGAAAACATGTCTTCCCTTTGCAGAAAAGTCATTATTTTCTGTAGCTCACCAGGATCTTGATCCCTTTCCAGTAGCTTCTCATTCAGCCCTCATTGGAAATCAACCTTCTTCTTAGGCCACTGAGCCTGTGAAGACCCTCTCTGAGGACCTGGGCTGAAGAAGGCAGGCTGCATTACTGTGCTCGAGTTACTCTTGCCATCGTTAATTTGTTTTTCTTACCATCACACGAGGAACATGGCTTTTACAAAGAAAACTTGCTGTTAAAAACAACAGTATTATTCTTTTATATTTTATATGAGGAGCTGGAGAGATGGCTCAGCACTTAAGTGTGGCTATTGCTCTTGTAGAGGGCCCAAGTTCAGTTCACAACAACCACACTGGGAGGCTCATAACTGCCTATAACTCTGTCTCCAGGGATCTGATGCCCTTCTTTGGTCTTCTTGGTCCCTGAAGTCATGTGTGCATATCCACACAAACACATACTTAAAAGTCAAGTAAGTGTTTAAAGATAATAAGTCACCCGTCTCAAGTCTTGGAAGCCTTCTTGGCAGAACAAAGAAGCTGAGAACATTGGGACCAATTAGATAGTCAAATTCACGCCCTGCTACATTCTACAATCTCACTGTAGAGTAACCTTATGGAATATTTTTAAAATATTCAAAGAAAGAGGTTTTATTTATTTATTTGTTTGATTTTTTTCTCTGAGACAGGTTTTCTCTGTGTAACAGCCCTGGCTGTCCTGGAAGTCACTCTGTAGACTGGGCTGGCCTCCAACTCACAGAGATCTGCCTGCCTCTGCTTCTCAAGAATGAAAGACATGTGCTACAAAGACCAACAGAGTCAACTACCCAGGGCTCAGAGGGGTCTATGAACTCTGAAGCATCAATCAAGGACCATGTACGGACTGGACCTAGGTCCTCTGCGTAGATTTAGCTGAAGGGTGGCTCAGGTTTCTTGTGGGTCCACTAGTAAGGAGAGCAGGGGTTGTCTTTGGCATGGACTCTATTGCCTGCTTTTTAATCACTTCCCCCTGGCAGGGCTGCCTTACCAGGCTACGGGAAAGAGGACAAACTCAGTCCTGATGCAACTTGATGATCTTGGTAGGGGGGCACCCCTTTTCTGAGGAATAGGGGAGGGGTGATGGAGGAGAGAGGGTGGGACTGGGAGGAAAGGGGGAAGTGGGCTATGACCAGGATGTAAAGTGAATAAATAAATACATTAAAAAAAAAAAAAAAAAGACGTGCACCACACCTGGCTTTGCTTGCTTGATTTTTGAGACTGGGTCATATATAACTCAAGCTGTCCTTCATGCTGACAGACATGCCCCAGGACTTCTGTGTCTCTTGTCTCTCCATCTGAGATTGCAGGGGTGTACCTCCATGACTAGTCCATTCAATGATTGGGATGGAGTCCAGGGCTTTGTTCACCCCAGGGGAACACTAAATAAACTGACTTACATCCCAAGCCCCAGGGGAGGACTAATTTTGACTCAGTGTCAGGGAGCTCAGTCCATGGTCCTGTGGTTGTTTGTCTCATCTGTAAGGGCAGAACATTATGGTGGCAGGAGTGTGTGGCAGAAGAGGTCTCTTCATTTTGGGAAGTTCCTTTGCCCTTTGAGGAAGATAGATAAGTCATATGAGCTCAGGGGTGATGTGTTTCTCAGCCTGAATTTTGAGGTGATGTCTCCTTGGGATACTATGTTCGTGGCTCCTCTTCAAGTTGTGTGAAAGTTTCCATGTCTCAAGACACCCCACCCATCCATACGAAAGGGATGAAATAATAGTCTCTTTAGGAGATGTTTTCTCAGTTAGCTGTGATAACCAATGCAGAGAGGCCTGACTTGTGGTTCTTCCTTCATGGTTTTCAGGAACTGGAAGAAATGGAGAACAGTTAGATACAGCATAATCTAGAGTAAACAGGAAGATGAATGATGTTACCAAGCTTTGTGAGACGTGACAACACAGGAGATTGCGAGGTGGCCTGTGTGGATGTTAGATAAAGCTGTGAAAAGGATAAGCATTGTCTTCTGATGAGAGCAGTTGTCTTAGGTGAGGCTCCCAGGAGCTGATTCTGAGATGATCCACTTGTGAATGGTGAAGGAGATTCTCCCCGGGAAAGCGGCAGAGGAGGGGAGGAAGTAAGACAGGGCTGGAGGGAAGCTCAGGGCTGTAGATCATTTACTCTAGTTTAATTATACTTGTAGCAAGGATTTCTATTCTACTCTGTCAGAAATAGACTATGCATAGTGTCTATAGGGAGCTATATCCCTGGCCTCTTTTGGGTCTCTTTGTAGTTCCCTCAAGAGAGTGTATTAGTTATTTTTTCATGCTGTGACAAAATATGTGACAGATACATATTGAGGGCAGTATGATTTTTTTTTTCAGTATGATTTATTTTGGCTCACAATTCCAGAGGGTTTTAAAGGGAAGAAAGAGTGGATATAGGTAGTGGATGTAAACATGTTTTTACTTTGATCTCAAGTGTGGGATGTTAAACAGTCTTGTGAGAGGGAGTGTGATGTTTGTCCACTGGAAACAGATTTGTGAGAGGGCACACAATGGTTGTATGCTAGAAGTGGAATTGTCTCTTACAGGAGCATGGTCTTTTCCAGTTGATAAACACCCTGTACAGACTATGGGAGAGTATAAATACTCCAAATAATAAAGGTCAACTGCTCTTGCACCGCTTTACATCACTTGGCTGTACATCACTCCACTTTGAGACACTCCTACAGAAAAATGCTTCAGAGAATGCTTTGAGGTTCTGGCTGCTGTGGCTGTGATCACATTTGCTGAAATCTGGTCTTCTGTTTAATGGGTCTTCTGCAATCCTGATGACAAAGAAGGGAATTAGCCCAAGGAACTGAGTCTAAGAAAGGTCTACATCTCCTGTCCCTAGTAACCTTCCTATATTATCTAGAATAAGTAGGTTGGAAGGGAGGTAGAGGCATTAAGGAACTCCAAATAAAGCAAGTTTTTAAAAGATCAAGCCTACAGGTGGCACCCAACACGGGCCTCCAAAATGTTAATGCTATTTTTATAAAACTGTGCTTGGTTCTCATTTTCTCTCTTACCCAGAATAGCATTAAAATAATTGAAACTCTTTTATATTTGTTTAATAATAAGCTTCATAGCACAAGAACTGATTAGTTATTACTCTAATTTTAACCTTCTAAGCTAATTTGGCTTCCTCCCAGGTTACATTCCAGAGATACTTACACTTTATTGTTTTCCTGCTCTGGCCCCTCTCTCTTGATGTCTCTTGGATCTCCCCCATCCCTTACTTCCTCTTCTAACTCCTCTTCCTCTGGCTGGCAGGAAGCTCAGCCCTCCTCTGCCCTGCTCAGTGATTGGCTTTTAAGCTGCTTCATTGGCATACCAAGGAACAAATGGAGAGCAGTGTTTACACAGCCCGAGACAGGAGATTCTCAGAAAAAGGATTGAAACCAAATATGAGGGCAAGTGTTTACATAAATTAGCATTTGAATTACACAATAACCTTATGCCTACAGACATGCTCTATTTTGTGGTGACCAAAATGAAGGTTCAGAAAAGAGTAAATGGGCTGGACCCAGGGTTGGAAACTCCAAAAAGACAGTTCTTAATGAACTGCTTCTACCAGTCATTCTCCATCTCCAAAAACCTCCATAGTATCTCCAGATAGTGCCACTCATTGGAGGGACAAGTACCTAAAACATGAGCCAAAGTGTAGTTTTAGAGTCAAACATGAAAGTCACAAACACAAGCCACTAAGACAAGGTCACGGAAGCTGATGAAGAGATGCATGTTCCCAAATGGCATTTGCCTCAAAAGGCTGCAGGAACACTTTCCAACCCATGTGCTCGCCAGGGATTGCTATTTTACTCTGTGAGGAGGCAGTCTCTTGACTTGATATCTACATGATTTCCTTGATGAGTGGACATTAGAGTGTTATCAAAGTTGCAAGGGTCATGGACGGTGAGGGCTCTGTGCCTCGGAACTAGGTCAGCATGCTTTAGAGAAACCCAAACTACACAGAGAGACCCATCATGGCTGGAACTCAGGACCTCAGTTCTGGTAAGGGTCTCACTGACATCTAGAACCAACTTTGCCAAGAGTATGAATAAAATCTCTTTGATGTAGATCTGATTGCCTGGGCCACCTCACCTGAGGCTTCATGGAACAAAACCAAGCCACACTTGATCATCCCAGATCACACTGCACACGCATTAGTTAAACAGACAAACAAACAAACAAACAAACAAACAGATTGCTCTTTTTTTTAACCTCACTTTTTTTTTGTAGCAGCATCTACCAGAACAAGACAGCAGACAGTGGATCTGTTTGAATTCCTACAAGGTGATAGATATCGTTGAAATTTTTTTTTCATATTATCTTTACCACATGCATGTGCCTAGGTCCTAGAATCTGTGACTGCTGGCTACTCAAAATGTTCCTCATGTCTATTTAAAAATTTCCATGTGTCTAGTGGAAGTCTTCAACTGGAACTCACCCCTTTCTTTTTATGAGACATTGACAAAACCAATGACAAACACACAGGGATAGTGAATGATTCATCTTGGGTCACATAGTGGAACCACCTTGTGGTATTATTTGCAATTTAAATTTCTTCCATGGAATTAAATATTTCTCTTCATTCATTTTTTTGATTTTTAAAATAACTTTTAATTGATTGTGAATCATGCACCCCAATTCCATTCATTTCCTTTTTCTCCACCCTTGTGACCTCCCCTGCAAAATAAAACAAAAATAAAAATGCTGTGACTTGATGTACTAGGGTGGGTTGATATGTCTCCAAGGATTAGGGGAAGGTGGAACGGGTGAGGGGGTGTGAGGGTGAGAGTAGGAGTAAAGGAGGGGCTGAAAACAAGCTGTAAAGTGAATTAAAAAAAAACCCTAAAAGTTAAAATATCACTGTGGAAGCTGTGGTGTTTCACAGCATGTCATATAGTATATCTTTTTGCCCAAAAAGCTTAATTTCATATATTCATTGCAATGAGTCATTGGTCAGGTTTGAGGTCTCTGGCTTCTGCTACACGATCAATACTGGACCCTCACTGAGGCTCCTTTTCGATATCCTATTGTTGCCCTTTGTTATGGATCCTACAGCTTTGGATCTGTAGGACTTGCTTGTTCACAATCTCCAGAATATTACAGATGGATGGATGTCAGCATTTGATAGCTCAAAAACCTGGATCTAGGCCTGGGCAGTAGCTGAGTTGGTCAGCCCACCAGCTCTCCCAAGAGTTGTAGGTGGTGAGGGGCCAGAACAGCTCAGCATGACCCTCAGGAATCTACATGGCCTCACATGGCAGCCTAGACTACAACATTTGCATGGCCTTTGCTAGTGACATGGACCACAGACATTGACACAGACCCCTGCTGCTTTAGAGCCACGGACCCAGACCTGGCCCTCAGCAGAAGCATAGACCCAGGTATCACCACGGCCTCAGGTGACAGTGCAGGCTACTCACATCAGGATCATCCTCACAGCTGTCAAGTCTCCAATTGTGCCTCTCTTCATAGTGCACAAAACACTCTGCGTCTCTTTCTCTCCCATCTCTCCTTCACATACTTGCTCAGAGTAATGGTGCCTGCCCATAGTAGTAAGGCCTTTTGTTCCTCTTCATTCTTGTTTGTTTCTTCATTTTTTTTTGTTGGTTTGTTCATTTATTTTTGTTTTGGTGCTAGATATTGTACCCAAGGCCTTATGCATGGTGGATGTGTGCTCCTGTCTAGTTTTTTGTCTACTTACCATATATGTTTTTCTCATTCTTCTTTCTTTTTCATTTTATGAGTCAAGGCCTCATATAGCCCAAGCTGGAATTGAATTTTTTATCTAGACAAAAATGATTTAGAAATTCTGATTCTCCTGACTCTTCTTCCCGAGTACTGGAATTATAGGCATGTGTTGCAATGCCCAGTTTATGTAGTGCTAGGATCAAACCTAGGGTTTGTGTGTGCTAGGCAAACACTCTACCATCTGAGCTACTTTTCTATCCCTCAGAATCCTCTTTTGAGAACATTCTCAATAAATCATTCTCACAAGAAGCTCCCCATCCAGGCTCCGTTCCTAGAAAAATCTACCCAGCACATATAATGTCTTCTATAGAGGTGCCACCATACAAGTAACATATAAATACTGTATATTTTTCAAAACACTTGTCATTGGTGGTTCAAAGTAATAGAACAGCACGCCTATAATTTCAGGACTCAGAGAGGCAGAGGCAGGCTGATCTCTATGAGTTCAAGGTCAGCCTGGTCTGCAAAGTGAGTCCAGGACGGCCAAGGCTACACAGAAAACACTATCTCAAGAAACCAAAACCAAAGGAAACCAAACCAAACCAAACAAAAAAAAATCCTAGAAAACAAACAACTGAAAAAAAAAAAAAACCCAATAGGGAGGTGATCCCCCTCAGGAACAGTCATAGGGGAGGGGAATAATGGGAAAATGGGGGAGGGAGGAATGGGAGGATACAAGGGATGGGATAAACATTGAGATGTAACAAGAATAAATTAATAAAAAAAACCTCAATAAAACAAAACAAATAATGAACAAACAAACACAAAGTAATAGAAATGATGATGATAAGACTGTGCTGCTCTGGTGTAAGATGTTACAGCATCAATACTACCATTGTTATTATAAATTCCATGTAGGGTATAAAATCAATATGTCTTTATGGGTGCAAATGGGCAATGGTCCTTGTGTGCCAAGACTGGACTGGACAGCCTTGCTTTTAAAAACCACTGGTTCAGCACCTACCCTTGGACAGCACCCAGTGGCTTGTGGACAGCGCGCGCGCGCACACACACACACACACAAATTATGTCCAGATCTGCCCCACAACAGGTGAGAACCAGATACCTCAATTAAAGGGCAATTGTTTCCAGTAAGTCCCACTTGTAAGGTCTTATGCCATTTCTCACATATCAAGGTCCTCTCCCTCGATACCATCAGGATATTAGAAAAATCCCAGGTCCTGCCAAGGGACTACTCAGTTTATTAAATTTAGCTTCACAAACAGAGACACTCTGCACTTTGTATCACCCTTGAGAACGTGAGCATTAAGGCATTCTATTGGCTTGAAACCCAGCAATTTCACAAGACAATAAAACAATGTATGTTCTTTTCAATCTTTTCCTATGTACTTTATTTGCTAGGGGAAGTAAAACGCAGTTCAATGATCTACCATTATGTGATGTGGAAACTCTCTGCTGAAATTAAATCTCGCCATTACCAGGGTGAATATCCAAATCTGTTGTGTTAGCATTTTCACTTTGTGTGTGCCTGTGGCTGCAGAGGGGTGCTGCTTCAGGGGTGTTTCCATATTCTTTGTTTTAGTCTAGAGCTTTGCAAGTGAGGTGATTCTAAGGTTGGAAGCTCTGTGAATCACAGGGTGCAGAAGTAGAGGAAGTTTCAATGTACTCTATCTTAGAAAATTTCTCTTTAGATTTCCAAAAGTAGAAGGATCTCGAGACTCTAAGAAATACAACATGTTTTGCCCCAGCTACAGAGTGGGTTAATGAGAATCAATTTTCTAGGTATTACACTTCCAGGTTCTATGGTATTATTTTCAGGCCACAGTATTCTGCCTCTTCTTCTCTTTATGAACATGTAACCCCAACATGGAGGGCATGTTTTTCTAGATCTCATTAAAGGTGGACAGACAATATCTTGTTCCATGTAAGAACAAATGGGCTGGATGTAGAACTCTGAAAGGCAATGAGGAGCTTGAAAACCAGAATAGGATTTTCCCAACTACTGTAGTGTGCCCTGCCCTCAAAGTTATTAGTATTCAGTGCCAGGCATAAAAAGTACAGAGATTTTGCTGAAGTTGACATTTGAAGACATAGTAATAATATCAGTGGAGCATGGTGACACATAGATCCCTTGCATTTCTGTGTATTTTCAGAGCAAAACTTTATAGAAAAATCAGTTTTCAAGAGTTTTTCCATCTTAATAAAACCCGGGGATTGAATAGTGTTGGTAGTTCAGAAGAAGTATGAGATATGCCACGTACCTATGCTTGTGTAAAACATTTGGTCTCTCTAAGCCAAGCTCAATATACATGTTAGGAGTGAGTTTAGCAATGCATTATGGGGGTGATCTTGAGGATCAAATAAGAGTGTCAATACAAAAACCAAGCATTGGCTCTTCTTATTAATAACAATAGCTATCAATCAATTTAGCAAATAAAAATTGCACTCAGACAAGGTAGTAAGCGATTCACAGCACTCTGCCATGAGGTCCTCCCAACTTGACTGGGTTGGAGATTTTTCTCCCTTACACCATATATAGATATGTGGTTTTATAGAAAGACATTACTTCCTGTGTAAATATACAAAACTCAACCAAGCATGCTGGCTTTAACATTTATGCTCGTACCTCCATATTTATGGAGATGGAAATGAACCTTTGAGTCCATCAAATCCGATAACACCATCCATGGCTGGGATAATACGCATTGCATAAAAATAGGCAAATCCGAGGAAAGCTTGAGGAGAACACATTAACACTAGTGTGTTTCAGCCTATAAAAGGTCTCAGAGTGAATAGGTTGTTAAAAAGATGCCACACTGTTTCCATAGTGTCTCACAGGAAGGTATTCTGTGGAACACTTTATGATGCATTGATCTAGGGTAACATATCTAGCTTGTAGATAAAATTCATCAGGAGCATCCAGTAGGTCTCATGATATGAGTTGTAACTAAACTCCAGGCTCTAGAGCTCCAGGCTATAATCTGTTTACTGTGGTTTTCTGCCATATTTCCTTGCCACTGAGCCTCTCTTAGACTAAATCATTTGGAGGAACTTTGTACACCTTAGATTTCACCACTAGGACCTTCTGACCATCAAGAAAATTTCCCTTCCTCTTATGCCCTCTTCTTTTTCTGTTTCTGACATCTCTGTTGATGAATCCATCACACGGTGACAGTACATCAGTCCTGATGGTCCTGTGATGTGTGAGGCTAGAATTTGTCAATGCCCTGTGGTTTAGCAGACCAATCCATTACAATAGCATCCTTGTATTATTCAAATTCTGGTTTCTGTGCCCAGAGAGTTGAGTACAGGATGGACTTTGCTCTTTTAATTTTTATGAAGCATCACCTACCTCAGTAATGTAAACATGGTTCTATATCATCTTTTTATTGGTTGAATAAAGGGTTGGACAGCTTAAAAGAAAGACAGGAGCGAACCGAGAGGACTTCTAGCAGAGATAGAGACTCTGGGAAAGAAGCTCAGGCACAGGAGTTTCCAGCTGGACACATCGGAAGAAACACGTGTTGGGACTAAGACTTAGGAAAGGTAATGCACCACGTGGACAGATGTAAGCCAGGCCAGTATCATTGGATTCAAATAGCTGAGAATCTGCCCAGATACAGTGTCTAAGTTAATAATACATATATGAGTCTCTGTGTTATTATTTGGGAACTTGTGGTCCAAAGAAAATCCCATTTTATTTTGCACTCAACATAACTTGTAGGATGGCTCCCTTTGTGGAAGGAGAAACTGAGCCACAAAAATATTAAATACAAAGCACAGATCCATCATGGAAACTGTAAATATTGATAGCAGAGCCTAAACCTTAACTACTAAGTGCATATTGTCTAACAGTAGACACAGGCTCTCATAACCTCAGTGTGCCTTTCATGCTAACAACACTTTGTAAAAACAGAATAACCAATGACATTTTATAAATGAGAAAACTCAGAGAGTTCACAGGTGCAGGGAAATTCAGAACTGTGGTTTATCGGATGTCAAATTTACTCTGCTTATATTCCAACACAAGAGACATGCATAGGTCAGGGTGAGCTATATAAGTCCAGGTTTTTACCTTAGTTGAAGTTCAGCCATACAAGCAATTTGGGATAAAATGGGTAGAAGCACCAAGATTACTTTTTAGGGTTTGCGGGGGATTGCCTGAGACAATGTGCATGACTCCATAAGAAATATCAGACTTGATCAAGAGCAGTGCTTTAAGTAACAGCGAAAAGTCAGCTTTATGGGAAGAGGGAAGTGTTATCACAGGCTCCTTTTAGAAATGGACATCACAATGTAATTAGCACCCATGTCTTGGATTGTGTCATGGTTCATCTCCATAATCAACTTGACTGGATTTGGAATCACCTAGGAGACACAATTGTGTGTGTGTGTGTGTGTGTGTGTGTGTGTGTGTGTGTGTGTGTGTGTGTGTGTCTGCTTCCAGAGAGAAGCTTAGCTGAGGAGGGAAGATCCAGTACTAGACTTAAAAACAAAAGGGAAAAAAAGAAGAAGCCAGCTGAAATCAACAAGTATTCACCTCGATCTCTCTGCTTCCTGATGTTGAGTGTAACATAGCCAGCTGCCAAGTCCTGCCGCCATGACTTCCTTTCTGGCTACATTGTACCCTCAAACCATGAGCAAAGGTAAGTCTTTTCTCTTTAAGTTGCTTTTTCCAGACATTTTTGACAGGAACAAGGAAACGAACTACTACAGATTCTAAATGCCACTCTCCACTTTCCTACAAACCTAACATCTCAAAGCAAATGGTTTAAGGAATAATTGATACACCTAAAGATTATAAAAGATTTGTGTAGGTAGCCTAACAGCAAAACAAAAGATCATCATCTTGTTTAGATTAATGATGAATTAATAAAAGCAAAAGGAGCCATGAGAGAAACTTTCTCTCAAGCACAAATACAGAGTCTAACAATTTAATTGTTTTCCCTCACTTGGAGTCTTAGGAACATAGTGGGACCATGGAAGCAAATATTATTTCCCCTTTTATTTCAGTCTATGGGGAGATGGATCAAAAATGATGCTGGCTAGTGTCATGTTGGGGAAACCCAAGCACTTTGTGAGGAGTCTGTGATTACAGCAATGTGTGAAAACATGGTGGGTGTGTTTGGACCAGGACCACAGACACCGAGCTTGATGCACAGTATTGGTTATTATTTGGGCCTTCCATGACTTTGCTTAAGGTTTGATACTAATTAGTACCAGCGAACCTGGTGTTCATGGACCTGTGTTGCCTCCTCTCTAGTTTGTTGCAAGTGTCTATGATAAGACTGAGACTTTGACTGGGGACCAGTAGAACCAATTGGCCCATAAATTTGTGAGTTAATGTGGGGCTGAAAAGGAGTGAATGAGAAACAATATATCAAACAAAATAAGTTCACTTATAATTTCATCCTTGGCCCACTGAACTATCTCCACCCAGGTTTCTCACAGTCAGACTCTACGGAGGTTGGACCAGACACTGCCACCTCTGGAGCGGGTTCAATCTTTACTTGGAGCCTCTACTCACCTTCACCTGGTTTCTCAGACCAATGCAGTTAGAGCCCATGGAGTCTGGCAGACCATGGCCGCCTTCAGAATATTTCTAATGTTTCTACTGTGAATGTATAATGCAGAGCATTGAGCTAAGTGTCTAAAATCAAGGTCAGCCTGAAGAGCTTCTTGTGGTGTGGGAAGATGTAATGAGGGAGAGAAAAGATGAAGGAATGGGAGGGATGGAGAAGGGATGGAGAAGGAGAGGGAGAAGCGAGGTTAAGAGGTAGGCATAGGCCGATGATATAGAGTAAGGTTTTGGACTCTTTCCCAGAAACTAATGGGGGAAATATAAGGAGAGTTTTAGCTGGAGTGTGACAGTGACAGGATTTATCCTTTAGAAGTTTCTGGCTTATTGTCTAGGATGCATGAGAGGGGAAGAAGAAATTCCACTGAAAATGGTGGCTAAATGTTCCATGTGGAATAATTCTACATAGGGTACAGAGACAGGGGGATTGTAAATATATATGCAAGGCATGCCACAATAATCTCTGTTTCCAGATGGGAAGCAGAAAATACCCATGACCAGCGCATAGTGCACAGTGGCCTCCGGAAAGATCTTCTCTCCTCTTGTTTGCTGCACCTGTCCTATTCTGCTCAGTCACCAATGCCCATCTGGCCAGGTGCACTGTTCGCAGCTAAAAGATGACTAGGTTGTCACTGCTGGGGTTACTGCGCAGTACACAAGACCCTCCCCCCCATAGGTTACATAGCAACTACCATTGACTGTAGCATGCAGATTATGGAAATGAAGATGGAGCAAGAGTAAGTTACAGAACGTAGCTGGATTCTCACTCTAGCAGCTGGTGTCTGGGTCTACGCATACAAATCTATTGAAGTTAGGAGCTAGGATTGTAAAGTTAATTACCGAATCATAGCTGGGTGACGTCAGGCCTATTGGATCTGCTCAAGAAGACGGGATGGAAAGCTATCATATATGGGGTGGTTATAAAGTGTCTAGTGCTGTGCCTTGTGTATCTCATACCTTTTAACCATTGCGACAGTCCTGTGATACAAGCAGTGTTTTTTTTTTTTCAATTGCAAAGGCAGCATGCCTTCCAAGAACAAGATTGAGGCATATTTACTATTTGGTGGAAAGGCAGCACTGGCATCTTCTCATCTCACAACATTTCTACTACAGTGCCTAAGTGGTCCTTTGACATGATCACATCCACCAGCTGTTTTAATGCGTTGTATTCCCTGCAAAGCATTGTCTATGTTCTAATCCAGAAGGAAAGACTAGCCTCATCTTCAGATACACCAGGGTTTGTTAATAGATGCTGTGAGCACTCCTAAGAACTGCTAAGCCAACTCATCAGGCTGGCAAACCTGGGGATATGGCATTTGGTCCTCTCCAGAATGGGGCCAGAGGAAGGTGCTTGGGGGACAATTTAAGGGCTTCCAGAAAAACAAGAAAAAGAACAGTTCCCAGAAGAACACAGGGGCTCTGGCTGTCACAACGGGGCTGCCCGAAAGACCCCACATTGCTATGGAAACAGCGCATTTCTTTTCCTTTTGTTTTATGGAGCAAGCACATAAAACTCCCAGAATGTGTCATGAAATAAGTTACTACTGTCCCGAGGCTGCCAAAGATGTACACCCTCATTAGGGGAGCGATGTGACAGTTTGGGGTTTTATAATGAACAGTTTGCAGGCTCAGAGGCTGGACTAAGTTTACTCTGTTGGGATTACAGACTTTTGGGTTTGTTTGGGGGTTGAGGGGCTGAAAAGGGAGCCCCTTCCTCAAAGTGTCCACACAATAAAGACCCATCAGCCTCTGCACTCAAGCAGGTGATTCGATTATGGTCTCATTTACATGCAACTGATGAGCAAGTGCTGGCATTTCCATAAAGACACCTGCTGAAAGGAGGCATTTATCTCCTGCATTTTCACCTGGAGCCTTTAATTGTCTAGATGTGCACCCCTCAAAGTTTTGTTTACCAGGTAATATGCAGATGTTAGTTGGCCAGATCAAACATAGAGGCAAAGCAAAAGAGAAAAAAGGGAGGGACCACACAGGTGTGTCTTACCTTTAGCCAGAAGTGAGGCAGCCCTTGATTTCCCACTTTGCCTTATACCCCTAATGTCTTCCAATGTCTTAAAATCATATTAAAATCCAATATCATATTTTCTTCTTTTTGAGGGTGATGAGCTTGTTTGGGAAAACAGAACACAGATGATTCAATTGCATGAGATAGGGAAAGTGCATAAGGTAGGGAAAGGTGGAAAGAAAGGAGCTATGACAACACAACTCAGAGAAGATATGGATTATTGTCAATGAGACTTGGAGCCATGAAGGAAGACAACCATTGCCATTCAATGATGAAGATGGGGCCAAGACAGCTCAAAGAAATATTTCTGTGGCATTAAAGAAAGATCTGACATCATCATCATCATCATCATCATCAACAACAACAACAACAAGCACTCAGACACTCACAACATGACAGTATAAGTCTCTTTTGGGGAAATTCTCGCTAAGCAGAAGCTGTGTGAGCAGGTGTTATGTACTTGATTCAGGTCCGATTCCCTAATCTATAATTGGCATTTTTGGAATGCTTCTGTGTTCAGGGTACCATGCTTTTTAGCTTCATGATCTTAGTGAGTTGTTTAACCCCTCTAATACTTTACTAGGTTACAATGATGGTCATATAAAGTAATGAACGCAAAGCATTGATGGTAATGTAAACAATGATTGCTCAGCATTCCACTTCTAATCACTTGTAAACATAGTGTTGGCTTTGAGAAAGATGGAGTAGCACCACAATTCTCTTTTAGCCAAGAGTGGCAAATGATAATGAAAATATTATAGCAATATGGTTATTATTATTATTATTTTAGAAATGACCCCTAATATGGCTAGGGTAAAATTACCTACTAAAGACTCAGGAATACCAAGGTGGAAATAAATAGAGACCAGCAACAATAATAACAATACTGCAACTTCCAAACATGGCTTTGGAGATGGCTTCTTTTTGTTCTTGAGTTCTTGAGATTTTTCCTAAAGTTGTAACATTTGGTTTAGCTGTAATATGACCGAGATGATGAGATGGGTGTGGATGGTGCTTATGTTAACGATGACGGTGGTCATGACAGTGATGGTAGCAATGATGGCAGTGTTAATAATGATATTTACGGTAACTGTAGAGATTGATGATGGTGACAGTGTGATCACGATAATTATAATGTTGATGATTATGATAGTGCTGGTGATGTTGGGAATGATAATGGTATTTATGGTAGTGACTGGTGCTGACTGAAATGATAACGGTGCTTATGGTGGGTTGTTGGTGAGGTTGATGATGATTTTGATGACAATGTTATTGACGGTGATTATTATTGTGATGATGATGGTAGTGATGGTGAAGACAATGACAATAGTGGTGATTACTATAGTGAGATTACAGGGGTGGCTAATTATGATGGTGGTGAAAGTGGGGATTGTGATAATATCAATGATGGCAGAGGTAGTGTTGATGGTGATGGGTGATGATATTGATGATGACTATGGTGATAATGATGAGGACAGTGATGACAATAATAGTAACGTGAAGCTATCACCCACACAGGGCCTTTTACTATAGATTTGGTTAATAATCTCTCTCTAGCTCAGAAAACTTTTCTAAGATTATAATGTAAATGCAATATATATATATATATATATATATATATATATATATATATATATATATATATATGTACCCAGGTCAGAGGTAAGATGGATAACGTTTGATAATGTACTTACTGGTTTTTGTCCTCATCGAGATATTGAAATGATGTTCTAAGAGCTCAAGTTCACTATCTGGACCTCCAGAAGGTTAATAAGGATAGAAAAGGACAGGGAATCATTGTTAGCCTCTAGCTGACTTACCTGGAGGATGTGGCTTAGTGCTGATGTCTTGCATGTATTCTGGATCTTGTTAAGAAGAAGGGTCACTTCTCCCTGGGGGTGGGGCAGCTCTCCTACATACAAGGCAGACAAACCCCAGTACCTGTCTATGCTATAGGAAGAAGTTTCTTTGTCACAGATCCAATAAAGTATGACTCATTGGCTATCTAAAATGAAGGAGCACCTGCCTGCCTATTGTTTGGTCTCAATGATATTTTTATGACGCAGAATACTCAGGTACTATCTAAAGTTACAAGATCCTGGGAAAAGAAAACCTTCAAGAACTCTATGAACTCAAACAGTGTTGATGACAGGCTGGTGACTTCATGTGTGTGGACTGTCAGTCATTTTCATCTCATGGTCTCTTAACGGGAATGCTCCTGTGTGGGAAACCAGAGTGGGTGCTTTGCTAAGTTGAGGTCACTGGTGATACAAAGAGTTAAAAGTTCATATGGCCCAAAGTATGCCACCATGGCACTGTAACCAAGGGCTGCTCATTAACTGATTAGACCAGTTTCATCGTCATAAAATATAGCATGATAATATGCTTACAGTTTCATTTTTTAATGTTGGAAGAATGAAAAACTAAGCCAGGTATGGTGTCTTACACTTGAAATGCCAGAACTCAGGAGGCTGAGGCAGGAAGGTCATGAGTTCCAGCATAGCCTGGTTCTTATTGATAGGCCCTGTTTCAAAAAATCCAAATGAAACAATGAGAAAATGACAGTAAGGGCTCACTGGAAATCCATATCACTGTAATTTCAAAGTGCTACAGACAATTTTTATACTTTTATTGAATGTCTATGATTTATACATCATGCACCAAAATCCCTCTCCTCCCTCCAGTAAAATAAAACAAACAGACAAACAAAAAGTCTTGTCACAGAAGCTGTACTGTATCACACAGTAGCCTTATGTCCACATATGATTACTTTCAAATGTTCACTGCTATGAGTCATGGGTCTGGTTGGAGGCCTACGCTATCGTTACCGGATCCTCACTGGGACTGCTGTCCAATAGCCCGTTGTTGCTGTGTGTCAAGGAGATTCTTAATCTTTGGATCCGCAGGTCTGGCCCCTTCATGCTACAGACAATTTTAACACAAGATGGACTCTTGGGCTAGTTATTTCTCATTCCACCCCTGGCTTTCCACCTCCATCTCCATTCCCATTTTCTGCTTATCTCTGAGACCTTGTAGGAATTGCACTCATTGCTTTTCCTGTTCTTTAGCTTCTAACTGGGTTTGGTCAGCCAGTTGTAACGGCATGAAGTTGAGAATTGGAAGGCAGTGGCAGTGAGGCCTTTATTTCCCAGAGTCCCTATGTTTCAGGACACTGCTGGTTGTCATTGTTTCTACACTGAGGCTACTATCCCCATCAGGTGATTGTTCCTATATCTCACTTAAGTTGCTCCTTCAGACTTTGGCTGGTAATCACGGGTTTCTATCACTCCTTCCCTTCCTTTGTAAAGATCCATTGGTTAAATATTCCATTATTTATCCAGTTTGGGTATGTAATGTCTGCAGAGACTGTGGCTAATGTTGGGCACTCATGGTAGTTGTAGCAATTAGTCTTTAAGATGACGCTCCGAGTTTGTAACTGACACTCACAGAGGTGCGAAGGGCACCCCTGTCACTTTGCCCATCAGTGGAAATCCCTTAGTACTCAGCCCTCCCAATTCCAGTTCTATGTCTAGTGTATCAACCTTCCTTCCACTAGAAATCAGCACCTCAAGACTTGGGAAGCATACAAGGAAGAGGAATTAATTATGCATGCCTTTTATTGCAACATTGACAATACAGACAGACTATGTGAAATAAAAACAGATTTGATGCACAGCCTATAGTGACATTCCTAGGGTGATGAATTCCAGGAGCAGGAAGCCTCAACTTGGCCAGCTATTGACAATCTCCTTGCTACCAACTTTGGACAACCAAAGAGTCCAATGTAGTCTCTGACGTTCTGGTGACATATTTCAATAAGTACAGAGGGTGCCGTTCAAGTGTGAGGATTTAACTTTTTAGTCTCAGAACTCACATTGAAAAAGCTGGACATGGGAATGCTTGCTTGGAATCTCATTGCTGGCCAGGCAAGGACTGAAGGATGTCTGGGGCTCACTGGCTAACTCACAATATCCTACTTGGTGTGTTTCAGGCCAGTGGTAAACCCTTGCTCAAAAAAATTTAATGTGCATAGTACCAGAGAAATTATATCTAAGGTTGATCTCTGGCTTCCACACACATACTCATTGAGTTTTCTGAGTATCTTATAGGATACTCCAAGTGAATGAACCCTCCTTCAGATTCCTTCAATCAGAGCATCCCTGAAGGTTAGCACTCTCCAATCAAGGCATCCTTGAAGGCGTCCTTTCCCCTCTCCCCTACAGTAAAAGGTTTCCGTTTCTCTGCCTGCCTTTGAATCTACGTTAAGCACTAGTGATACCGGATGCCTCCCATGCCACAGCAAGCTCCGAATAAATAGTTTCTTCCTTCTCTTATCTGAGTGGTCTTCACTGATACCGTTGGGATTCACTTAAAAGTACACACATTTTATGATAGACAGATGAAAAGGCTGATGCATAGGTTTGAGTGCCTCAGAAAACTTACCAACTCAGAAAAATGTCCTTAAATGAAGAGTCACTGTTTTCTGGGCTCTATGGCCCTCGATAGAGTCAGGCTATCCTATTTGGTGATTATCCAGGCAGTACCAAAAGATACTGCTACCAGGTGGTATCAAGAACCTGTTGCATGATATGCAAAGAACAAAAAGAAAGAAATAGGAATGACGGGCGGGGGAACTCAGCTCACTTCAGGAGACCCTTTTCACACCAGATCTTGCCGAAATTATACGTCACTATCTTCAACTGCTACCACAATTCTCATTTTAGATGAAGATGCCCAGGTGAAGACTAGTTTGATTTGTTCAAGGTTGCACAGCTCCTGGAGTAGATGGGTTAAGACTCAAACTCAACTGCAATGCCCATGTCACATCTATTCTCTTCTGCTCCAAGTAACTAAGCATATTGATGAGCAACAGATAAATGAGTCAAAGTTAGAGGTCTACTTAAATCAAGGAAACTAGATTAACTATTAAATATGGGTGTGCTTCTCTTAATACCGATATGATTTTGAAATTTCTATAAACATAACACTTGAAAGAAACAGGCTAAGGAGGGAGATTAACTTTTTACCTTCTTTTTAATTTAAATTTATTTTTATTATTAAAATAATTTATTCAGATTACATCCTGCTTGTTATCCCCTCACTTGTATCTTCCCATTCCCTCCTCATTCTCTCTTTCATCCTATTCTCCTCCCCTAGGTCGGTGATAGAAAAAGACCTCCTTCCCCACCATATGATCACAGCCTATCAGGACTCATCCAGATAGCCTGCTTAGCCTTCCTTTGAGTGCCACCAGGTCTCCCCCACCAAGAGGAAGTGGCCAAATAGTGGGCACCAGAGTTTATGTCAGAGTCAGTCTCCGCTCGTCACACAACTGTGGAGAATGCGCTCTCCATTGGCTAGATCTGAATAGGAGGTCTAGGTTTACCACATGCATTGTCCTTGGTTAGTACAGTAGTTTGTGCAGTCCCCTCTGGGTCCAGATCTGCCAGTCTTCTTGTGGTACTTCTAGATGCTTTGGATCCTTCTGTCCCTGATTCTTCCATACTCCTCTCACCTGGAGTCCAATATCGAGTCCCAGAATCTGTCCTGATGCCCCACTGAGTGAAGACTCTCAGAAGACAACCATATTGGGAATAATATCCATTTATGAGTGAGTATACACCCTGCTTAACTATGTTCATAGCCGCCTTACTTATAATAGCCAGAATCTGGAAAAGACCTAGATGTCCCTCAGGCGAAGAATGGATAAAAAAAAATGTGATACATTTCCACGAGAATAGTACTCAGCTTTTTTTTAAGGCTGATGTTCAAAAACAGTTTTTAAATTTATTTTTTTACTTTTTATTTAAGTCATTTATTCATATTACATCTCAATTACATTACTCAGCTATTAAAAACAAGGAAATCTTGAAATTTGCAGGCAAATGAATGGAATTAGAAATGATCATCCTGAGTGAGGCAACCCAGATCTAGAAAGACACACATAGGGAGATTAATTTTGAATCATAGCTTTCATGGGTTTCAGCCTATCACAGTGGGAAGGAGAGTGAAGCATCTCACTCCATGTTCCAGAACAACACCAGAAGTCAGAGAGTGGGACCAGAACTATTGGTGGTTATAACTTTCAAAGGTCCACCCATAAAAATCTCCCTCCTCCAGCCAGATCTCCCCTTTAATGGTTCCGCCCCTTCAAAACTAGCAACGTCAGCTGGGGTACACACCTACAAAATACGAGCCTTCGGGGGTATTTCACATCCAAGCTAACACAATGCTCAGTAGAGAACTGGGTACAATGATGGACAGTGTTATTTGGTTTTACAGAAAGCCTTTTTTTTTTTCTGTTTTAGCCACCAGCTCTTAATGATTTCATGTTCTGTCCATTCCTTTTCTACTTCCTCTAGAGAACACTGAACAAAGTCTGGATATTGGCGGCTGTCACACCTGGACAGAGGGTGCTTCTGGGACCTGAAGGGAAATGGCCATGGGTAGATTGAATATTCTATATAAACAGGACAGCTCTTCAAACCCTGGAGCTGTCTGGATTCAGGTTTCAATAGAGCCAAGCTAATGGCCCGATTTAAACACCTCCAAGGCAAATTTAGTCTAGACTGTGGCATCTCCTTCTCAGCGTATGACTTGCTTTTCTTACCATTACAAAATACAAAGGGATGCTGAATGATGACATCACTTTAGAGTTGCATAAAAGCTTGTGCTCTGCATTTACCAGCTGGGTGTCTGTGCACAAGCTGCCTAGTCACTCTGAAAGCTCCAGCACGTCTTCGCTGTAGAGTGAAGCACTTCAGTATTTATGTCACTGAGAGTGTGTGTAGCTAGAAGCACAGAGACACCTTATATAAGGCGCAGGATAAAAGGCTGTCAATTATATTTGTGCCTTCTTTCTTTCTTTCTTTCTTTCTTTCTTTCTTTCTTTCTTTGGGACAGATGCTATAACATTCTCCTTAATTTTAGAAAGGAGAATACTGTGGAAGTTTTTCTCTAAGCATTGGAATCAAATAAAATTATCAACTCCAGCCCTAACTTGGTAACAAGAAATAGAGTTTAAAATTCTTAGAGTGGAATTATAGCCTAAGTGAAGCCGAGCTGGCCTCCAACTTGTCTCAATACACGGCACCAAACTCTGTAGTAGATTTCTGGGAGATAAGAGGGCGGAGTCAGTCACGATTATGGTCATCAGACACCAGCGTAGGAAGGACAGAAAAACTTCATCAGAGGACAAGGAGGGCAAAGTTAAGTGGATTCTCGAGATAAGCTCAATTCCACTACAGAAACAACAGAAACTACCCAGCCATTCAGAAACCAAACAGAATTATTTCACTGTGAAAATCAGTCTATATAATTTATGAATCTCCTTTTTAAATTTTTTCTTTGGTTAAACAACAGAAGCAGATGATATTGAATCCATTTTCAACTCTAGCTGGGCTAAGAATGTGATCAAAGGTGGAGCAACCTAATGAAAGCAATGGGAGGTTGTTTATAATGCGCCGAGGGCTCAGACTTCTAGCTGAGACTGCTCCAATGTGAAAGCTATTTCTAAACACTCCAAGAAATATATTTAAAAGGATTATTTTCTTATAATGAAATACGATTGTGTCCACCCCCTTTCTCTATTCCCATTCACTCCGTATCTTTTCTAACTTCTCTTTGATAATCTACTAAGTCCAACTAATGCTACCCATGTGTGTGTGAGTGTGAGCATGGGAAACCTGCCAGGAGTCACATCCTAAAGAAGAATGCTTCTAAATTGCTCCTCAGTTAAGGGTGAGCCACTTTTCTGATCTTGTGCAGGTCTGGTGCAGACAACTATGGCTACCATGGGTTCCTGAGTGCAATAGCCTTTTCGTGCCCAGAAGACAGGATATGAGTGTGGCAGCCTCGTCATGTCCGGAAGACAGCATCTCATGGAACTCTTCACGTCACTGGCCTCCTTTTCCGTGATGATATTTGAGCCTTGGGGTCTGAGTGGGTTGATAATGATGCCACATTTAGGGATACATACTAGCAGATGCTCTAGTCTCATAACTGACATATTATGAGTTTCTGAATTGACTGATGTCCAGTGTGAAGAGAGGATTCTCTGGCCATGGTTGAGGGAAGGCCATGTCTGTGGGAATAATCACAAATATCTAGAAGCCAGTTTACAATATGTCTGTTTAGCAAAGTAACAATAGTAGGTTCCACCCTGGTGTCTATGACCTTCCCATCCATGAACTAAGAGAAATGGCTTTTGTACATATTGAAATATTTACAACATTTGGACCAGAGTCTTTTCTCCATGTATTACTACCTCAATACACAACATTTTATTATAATGGAGTTGTATAAACTACTTTTAACTTGTGTTCAAATTGAGATTATTCGGATTATTTCTAATTTGAAACTACTGCGAACAGCAAGAGATGGGCACTCTTCTTGATGGTTGTGGTTTCATTTTGCTCTGAGACAGGACCCTTCTGTGTGCCTCTGGCTAGTCTGGCACTTACAGTCCTTCTGCCTCAGCCTGCTGAGGGGCTGGGATTACAGGCATGAACCGCCTCATGTGGCCGAGAGGAACATGTTTGTGGAAAGCTTGTAGAGAGCCCTCAGTAATCTTGGCTTCCCGAGCTAATGATTTCCCACCATCCCCTCCCCCATTCCAATTTGAAGAGCTTGCCTCTGGTCAGTATCATGTGATGGTGTAGGGATGTGTATTAATCAGGTTTTCCTCAGCTAATACAAGCTAGAGTCTTGTGAGAAGGGGGAACCTCAGCTGAGAAAGTGTAAGTCTGTAGGTTCCTTTTCTTGATTAATGACTTATGTGGGAGTGTCCATTCCTAGGCAGGTTGTTTTGGGGTGTGTAAGAAATCAGGATGAGCAATCCACCAAGAGAAAGGCAGAAAGCAGCATTCCTCCATGGCTTCTGATTGAGTTTCTGCCCCTAAGTTCCTACTTCAGTTCCTGTCTGTAAGCTGCAAACTGAAATAATGCCATTCTCCCAGGCCTCCTATGCTCATGGTGTTTATCATGAGGCTAACTGACAGGATGTCATTTTGATTGGCACATCATTTGACACAATTCTGACCCAGTCCATCTAACACTCTGATTTCTCTGAGAGTGCATATTGAGTTCTTTATTAGTTTTCCGTTGTTCATTTGCATGTGTGTGCCTTGGTGAGTGGATGGCACATGTGTGGATGGCCACAGAGGTTGACAGAAGACATCGAATTTCTTGGAGTTGAAGTTACAGGTGGTGGCAAGCTATCAAGAGAATGTTTGGAGGAAGGATTTGGGTCCTCTAAAACAGCAACAGGCACATTAAGCCTTTGAACCATCTCTCTAGTCCCAGTGTGCATCCTTTGCAAAAGTGAAAGATTTATACCATCTAAAGGGAATCCTGAGTATTTGTTTGCATGCTTCCTTGAGCCAAGATGGCTGCTGGTGCATTCCATGAGATGACAGAATGAGTCACTCAGTGGAAGTGTCCATAAATGACCATAAACTCTCCATAAACTGACCAGATGCTGACAGCCATGCCCGAGCTCTAATACAGAAGATGCTTCCTGGAGACCACCTATCCCAATCCTACTCTGTATAGGCCTGTGAGACACAGCTGAGCAAGAGTCCTAGAAAAACTCTATCTGGATTCTTGACCCCCCAGACACTTTGAGATAAATGTCTCTTGTTTAGGGACCACATTCTGGTTTAATTTGTTACAAAGCAGCAGATTAGCAAGTGCAGGCTATAAACAGTTAAGTGGAGTAATGAGAGAAAATAGACTCATGAATCTACAGAAAAGTAGGCTATGAAGAGGTCAGTAGAATTTTAAGAAAAGGGCTATGGGCATTTGTGTGTGTGTGTGTGTGTGTGTGTGTGTGTGTGTGTGTGCATAAGTGTGTATATACAGAATGCAAAGGCTCACAGCAGGTGTCTTCCTCACCTTTTTTTGATACATGGCTTCTCACTGACCCTAAAGTGTGTCAGTTTAGGTAGTCTGGGAGGCCAATAAGTTCCCAGAATCCTCCTTCCCTGTGCTAACATTGCAGAAGAATGCCACCACTCCTGGCTGTTTTGCGCACACACTGGAAGTCTGAGTTGAGGTCACTAAGCATGGTGTAGAATTCAAGGTTCATAATAGTGAAGATGAAACAAAACAAAACAAAAACCAAACACAAAATAGCAAACAAAAACTGTCCCCAACCAACCAACCAACCAATAAACAAATGAACAAACAAAAACCAAAAAACCAAAAACCAAAACCAAACCAAAACAACAACAACAGAATAAAACCAACCAACCAACGAAAACCAAAACAAAGCAAACTTTATTCCTTTTGCTTATTTTTTAGGGGAAGAGAGTAAAGAAAGAGCAGCCAAACAAATGGATAGATAAGCTTTAGTAGACACAGGCAGCAGCAGGGCAGACACGCACACACACACACACACACACACACACACACACACACACACACACACACACACACAGAGAGAGAGAGAGAGAGAGAGAGAGAGAGAGAGAGAGAGAGGGAGAGAGAGAGGGAGAGAAAGGGGGGGGACGTAAAGAGGGAGACCAAGTGGGATTCCCATTGTTGGTGGTCAACAGGCAGCTGTCACCTTAGGGCTGTTTCCTAAAGTACCATGCAATTCCCACACACTCAAAGGGACGTGGGGTCCCACTCTCTGTTCTGCTGTGCTCACTGGCACCACACCCCCCTACACCATGGTGGCAACAGGAGGTAGCTCAGCCCAACAAAGGCAGCATATTGGTTCAGGGTTCTGCAGCACCTAGCGGAGGAATGATGGATGCTGTGGTGAAAGGGGGACCAGCTTTGATGTGCGTGGCCTGGTTTGATTAATGAGCAGCTCTGCCGGGAGGCTACACTGGGAGTAAATTACTCTTTTCAGAAATGGCTGGATCGGCACTATTGTACTAATTATTTCACAAGCTTGGGGTCAGTTCCAAATTCCCTGACACACACAAGGGAACAAACACCCGGGCTAACAGAAGCCGACAGAGCTCTAATTAAAGCAGGGATTGTTTGTGACTCTCTCCTTCTTCTCTCCACCCCACAAGGCTTCTCTTCCCAGAGGAGAAAGCTGTCAAGTATTTCCTACTAGCTCCAAGCCTGGCCCAGTATAGACCCCAGAGTTCTGAGAAACAGCATGAAGCCCCCTATGGGTGTGTGCCTGTTACTGATCATTGACAAAGACAGATCCAAAGTGTGTGGCTGTGTCACCCCAATTCTGTGCATGGGTGTAAACTCACTCACTCACTCACTCTCACACTCACTCTCACACTCACTCACTCTCACACTCACTCTCTCACACATACATTCACTAACTCAGTCCTGTTTACTTGTTTCATATTTCTTGAATGCATTTTATGAGCTGGCCATAGTGCAGGGAGGACTTCAGGCTTCAAGGACCTGGTAAGGGAGATTGACATGGACCAGATAGTGACATGACTAAATGGATGGTGACATAAATAAATGTAAAATCATGATGAGAAGCACCACACAGAGAAGGCTGTGGATCTAAGGGTGTGTCCTGGAGAATTTGACTCCATTGGTACTGTCTATCCTTGGTAGGGGTCAGAGCTAAAGGTCAACTAAGTGACAGGAATGCACCCCATGGTCTGGATGATGTAGCATTCTGGCCACAAAGAAAGGAAGTGAGACCAGTACTCCAGAATGAATGAAGATCTAGCTGAATTCAGGTTTCTGGGGTGTGTGTGTGTGTGTGTGTGTGTGTGTGTGTGTGTGTGTGTGTGTGTGTGTGTGTGTGTGCGTGCGCGCCTGTGTCCTGAGTTGCATGCCTTCCTCTTGAGTTTCCTACCCTAAAAATGAGGATAAAATTCCTTAGAACTTTTGAATGAATTACTTTTATTAACAATAAAATAATGGGCTGTGTTATGACACAGTATATACATCTTTTGTATTTTCCTTATGTTTTTCGTTCCCTATTACTTTCTGTTCCCTCTTGTCCCTCCTTTACCTTTCCACTGGTCTCTTTTTTCCTTCATTTTGGTACCCCCATGTCTCATGCCACATATGTGTATATATGACGCATGTAATATATTATATATATAGTATAGACGTTACATATAATACATAACATACATATGACATGTTTAATAAGCATTGTTTATACAATGTGTATAATCTAGGTTTACATATAAGAGAAAACATGTAATACTTGTCTCTTTCTCTTCATCATTCTCCCTTGTTCTCTTTCTTGTCATGTGAGGCAGGTTCATTTCAGTTCACAGTATTAGAGAGCATCGTCTCTCCTGAGGGGAAGGCATGGCATCTGGGGTAGTGAGCCAAGACAGTAGAAGCCTGTGGAGCAAATTGTTACTCTCTTGGCTGATCAGGAAGCAGAGCAAGGACAAAAGCCTATTATGAGTGGTGTGGCAGCCTCTCCAACATCCATTCTCTTTTCCTTTATTTAATTAGGGGTTCTGTACCCCTCTCCTTCAGCCTGGAGTTTTCACAATAAAGGAGAGATATGATGGATGAAAGGTAGCACAGGGGCAGGCCACTGGAGGCTGAAAGCCCAAGGAAAGGACAAAATGTCACCATGATGGTCTTGTGTTATTGTCCCATTTCTTCCAGACTCACTTTTGATCTCCAGGTTACACTAAGAGTCACCCTTGACCTTCCCTTGGACTCTCCTCATTTTGAGCATCATCCACTGTACTCTAGATAAATATTGTTGCTGTGTTCCTGTCCCTCAGGAAGTCATTTTTCCCTCTAAATCATCTCTAGTAGCAAAACCAGACTAGGAATATGGTCATGACAATTCTCTCTCTCTCTCTCTCTCTCTCTCTCTCTCTCTCTCTCTCTCTCTCTCTCTCTCTCTCTCTCTCTCCTTATGAGCTACTGATAGGTGTTCTTCAATGTCCCTCATCCAGGTCCTAGCCAGACCTGACCTTCCTTAGCTTCCATGGGTAGAAGAGACTGGACACACTCAGGGTGGTAGGATGGTTTGACTATAAGCTTTAATGTTCATGTCATGTATTTGAGTTTTCTTTCTAAGATGGCAAATATATAGCTGAAGACAATCTTCAAAGTTCCTATTCCTGATCAACAATAGCCATGCACTTTACATTTGTTCTTATACTGAATCATCTTGTCTTGATAATATTTCTGGCAGGTTTGGCCACTGCTAGGCAAGCAAATGACTCTGTAGCTGAAAGTGTTGACATGATAACACAGACTTGTTCAACATGGGTAAGAGCTGTGTTTGGGCCCTTTTGTGGGGCTCTTTATTTTTCTATCAGATCATGAACTGCCACATTCATTTTAGTTTAGACCTAATAGATTATAACGTATCAAATGTCTAGTCTGTACAGATCCTGTCAAATATGTTTCATGTGTTACTTTTTTCCATATTTATTTTTATTTGTGTGTGTGTGTGTGTGTGTGTGTGTGTGTGTGTGTGTGTGTGTGCATGTGTGTCTCTCTGAGTTTGCAGGTGTCCGTAGAGGCTGGACCTCTTGGAGGCAGCATTACATGCCATTAGGAGCTACCTTATATTGCCTTGGGAACTGAACTCAGGTCATCTCAAAAAGTTCCACGTGCTCTTAATCACAGAGCCATCTCTATAGCTGCCCTCTGTGCATTAATTTATGCCTACCCTGTAAGCAGTAACTACAGTTCTCTCCGGACTGAGAAAGCCAAGGGGAAGATGGACTCTATAATTGCTCCAACTTACATAGCTAGTCTGTGGAGGATGTTGGATTTACATCCAAGAGTCATAGACTAGAAACACGGTCTGTGATTCATGTTTACCTTTAATCTTTTATATGGCAGGGGTGACAGGGTTATTCTTTTGTGTAGCACCAGATGACCTATGTGTATGTTTATGTATGTGGCGGGGGGAGGGAGGTAAGAGATTGTGTGTATGTGTGTTTACATGTGTCTGGGAGCATGTCCATGTGTGAGAGTGTGTACATGTTCATGTCGATGTCAGTTGCTATCCTCAATACCTCATCATGTTACGTGTTCATCCAAGGTCTCTTGCTGAACCCAAAGCTCACTAACTTGGCTAGTCTAGTTCGCCAGCTTCCCAGAGATCCTCCTATCTCCGTCTCCTGAGAACTGGGATTATTGGCAGGATGCCACATCTGTCTGTCATTCATGTGGGTGCTTGGGTCTGAACTCAGTCCTCATGCATGTGCTGCAAGCCTTACCAACTGAACTAACTGTAATCCAGCCCCAAAGTCTTCTTCGGAAGGTGTCCACATGGCTTGCTTAGCTTCTGTTCCTTTGGGAGCTGGGGATGTTTCCACTCCAGACTTCTTTGCACAGTTCAGGAAGAATGTACTAAATAAGAAAATCAATAATGTACACAGATGGCCCTGGTGATGTTCACACTATTTAAGAGAACAAATTATTCCAAAGCACCTGGGATTCATTCTTTCACATAGAAAAGAAGAAAAACAGGGGAATTACAGGTCATTTTTATCTATTCACTGAAGTTGGCTTCTTAAGAGGCAATCAGTCAGTGTTTATGTTGGCTCTATCTGCAATCCCTACACCTTCACAAATGCCAATTAAGAAAGGTGCGCTATACTTCAATTTCTAGTAAATAGAGTATGTACAAAGACTAGAATTTATCCAATAAATATTTATTGGGTTTCTGCTATGTCCCAGGCACTAGGCTTGTGGCTTGGATGAGGAAAAACAGAAGCCAATATGACAAATGCTAATAAAGCACATGCCCTTTCCTGTGATCTTGTAGAAGGAGACCATTTAATCTTTCAGAGGCCTGGGGGAGTGAGTCTTCTTGTCACTGCTGTTTTATAGACATGGAGTCCCGGGACCAATGGGATGTAAGACATGCAGGCTGGGGACCAAAGTGATGTGAGACATGGAGGCTGGGGACCAAAGTGATGTGAGACATGGAGGCTGGGGACCAAAAGTGATGTGAGACATGGAGGGCTGGGACCAAGTGATGTAAGAGCATGGAGGCTTGGTGACCAAAGTGATGTGAGACATAGGAGGATGGGGACCAAAGTGATGTGAGACATGGAGGCTGGGGACCAAAGTGATGTTAGACATGGAGGCGGGGGACCAAAGTGATGTGAGACATGAGCGGGGACAAAGTGATTGTGAGATATGGAGCTGGGGACCAAAGTGATGGGAGACAGGGAGGCTGGGGACCAAAGTGATGTGAGACATGGAGGCTGGGGACCAAAGTGATGTGAGACATGGAGGCTGGGGACCAAAGTGATGTGAGACATGGAGGCTGGGGACCAAAGTGATGTGAGACATGGAGGCTGGGGACCAAAGTGATGTGAGACATGGAGGCTGGGGACCAAAGTGATGTGAGATATGGAGGCTGGGGACCAAGTGATGTGAGACATGGAGCTGGGCACCAAAGTGATGTGAGACATGGAGGCGGGGACCAAAGTGATGTGAGACAATGGAGGCTGGGGACCAAAGTGATGTGAGACATGGAGGCTGGGTGACCAAAGTGATGTGGACTGAGGCGGGGACCAAAGTGATGTGAGACATGGAGGCTGGGGACCAAAGTGATGTGAGACATGGAGGCTGGGGACCAAAGTGATGTGAGACATGGAGGCTGGGCACCAAAGTGATGTGAGACATGGAGGCTGGGGACCAAAGTGATGTGAGACATGGAGGCTGGGGACCAAAGTGATGTGAGACATGGAGGCTGGGGACCAAAGTGATGTGAGACATGGAGGCTGGGGACCAAAGTGATGTGAGACATGGAGGCTGGGGACCAAAGTGATGTGAGACATGGAGGCTGGGGACCAAAGTGATGTGAGACACGGAGGCTGGAACCACAGGAATGTTGTTGTTGTCTTCTTCTTCTTCTTCTTCTTCTTCTTCTTCTTCTTCTTCTTCTTCTTCTTCTTCTTCTTCTCCTCCTCCTCCTCCTCCTCCTCCTCCTCCTCCTTCTTCTTCTCTTCTTCTTCTTCTTCTTCTTCTTCTTCTTCTGTCTCCTCCTCTTCCTTCTATTATTATTATTATTATTATTATTATTATTATTATTATTATTATTATTATTATTATTAGTGTGTGTACATGTTGATGTAGGTGCATTTAGAATCCAGAAAAGGGCATTCGATCTCCTGGAGCTAGAGTTACAGGAAGCTGTGGGCTGCTCTGTGGGTGCTCAGTACAGTTACTTGCGCTGCCATCTCTCCAGGTCCAAATTGATATGATTGTGATAAGAAAAAGTGATGCCAATATAAGCAGTCTCATAAATGCCAAAGACATAACCTCTGCTCTGAAATTGTTTTCCTATCATGGAGAAAGGCATGCTGGGAGACACTGTAGTCAGTAAACTCTGCCGTATAAGCACAAGAGCCTTTGTAGAAGAAAGCCAGGCTTGATGACATGGGCTTGTAACCTTGACTCTGGGACCTGATGGAAGATAGATCCTTCACCTCTTTGAACAGCCAGGCTGGCCTAATCAGTAAGCTCCAGGGCAGACGAGAGTCCCTGCCTCACACACAAGGTGTACAGCTCTTGAGGAACTTATACCTTAGCTTGTCTTCTGGTTTCTACATGTACACACACACAGACAGAGAAACACAGACACACAGACATACAGACACACAGTCACACACACACACACACACATACACAGACACACACACACACACACTCACACAGAGTCATAGACATATCTGCCTTCATAGGAACATGCACACACACTTTTTTCCTGCATAGAATGTAATGTTAGTAAGTCTTCAAGGGGATGAGAATCACACTTTTTCTTTTTTTTTTTACAGTATGGATGAGGATTATGGTACTGAATGAAACAAACCAGGCACATAAGGACAATATTCTACTGCTATGAGACCCCTGAAACAGTCAAATTCATAACTAAGAGACGGTGTCAGCCACCAGGGTCCTGGGAAAGAGGGTAGTATAATAGAACTCTCCAGAGAAACAGACCAATAAACAAGACGAGATACTGCAGCTTGTGAAACGTCAGAGGCTAAGAATCTTAGCATGTGCTGTCTCAGGGCAGAGACCCAGGGGGAGCCTTTTCCAGCTTTCCAGTTCAAAACCAGAAGCTTGAGGGTAGGAGATGGATGCTCCAACTCAGGAAGAGGGCACAAATTCATGAGTCCTCTGTGCCACGGTGAACCTTAATGGCTAACTTGATGGCAGTTAGGATCGCCATGGAAACAAATCTTTGGTGATATCTATGAGGGTTTATCTAGGTTAGGGTAATTGAGTAAATGAGTCGAGAAGACCCATCCTCAGTGTGTGTGACACCACGCCTTGAGCGTGGGACTCAGTGAAAAGAAGAAAGTGGCCCAGGAACCAGCATTAGTCTTTCTCTGCTTCTGGACTGTGGATACAATGTGACCAGCGGCACTCTGCTACTGCCGCCAAGACTTCGTCCCCATGTACAAGCCTGGGGTGGCGAGCCGCTCTGCCCCCTCTTTCCTTAAGCACCTTTTGTTTTCTTTCAGATATCACGTCGAATCGGTGAGACAGCTCTGCTTTGTTGCCTTATTCGGGTCCTCTGGTAACTGAGAAACGTTTACACTCAACACAAAAGAAGAAACTCTTTACTCAGTGTCCAGATACAAGTCTAATCTCTCCCCCAAACACCCGCACAGGCACGCAGGAGCGTAATGTAATGCCGGATGTGAGGACAGCCTTAGTTCAGTCGAGTGAACACAGATAACCAGCCGTGCCGAGCAGAGAGAGTAACTGATGGCATAAGGTTTCAGTTGAGCCGGATAAGTAAATTCTAGAGATCTTCCAGAGAACAGCGTACCCAGAGCTGTCAGTCTTTCTTTGTACACTTACACATGTGTTAAGTGGGTGGATCTCCCGTGAAGTGTTCTTACCACAATAAATCAATCTGAAACAAAATAAAGCAGAAAAAAAACAACAACAACAACAAAAAAACCATCTCAAGCGTGTGCGGAGGAGGGCTGGGAGGAAAGGGCCCGCAGAGCCCTGTGAAGCGCTGCTTTGCGGGAGCACTCTTGTCCTTCCACTGCCCGCTAAGCCTCTGGGCAAAGATGACAGGGAGCTGGTGCTAAGGGAAAGCTAAGGGCTTTATTTTAAGACCTTCTGTCAGGAAAGGCCTTTGGAACAAATTCAACCACTCAGCTGCGCTCCTGAAGGTCAAGCAGAGTGACATGATCTGGTGGATTTGGGGGGAAAAAAACTTTAAAAGCCAAGAAGGGGAAGAGGAAAACAAACCCTTTCTGAGAGACCCTTCTCTTTCTGTTTTTGCTGCATGACAGACAAAGATGCGAGAAGGTTCTGGTAGGAAGGGATTAAAGGGAGTCAAGGAGCAGCTGGTGACGCTGTTACTAAATCAAGTGGATTTTCAGATAGGTCCATATATGTGATTATAAATGTTGAAACTTATTTCAATAAACGCTATCATTTCTGAGCAGCTGTTTCACGTTACAGCAAAGAGGCAAGCAGAATTGCTGGACATGGCCTGTCTTTTGTCTTTCCCTTTGATATGTTGGCTCTGTGTGTGTGTTGTATGTGTGTGTGTGTATGTGTGCGTGTGGTGTGTGTATTGTGTTTGCATGTGTTGTGTGTGTGGTGTGTGTGTATGTATGTGTGTGTTGTGTATGTATGGGTGTGTGTGTGGTATGTGTGTATGTTGTGTTTGTATGTGTGTCTGTGGTGTGTGTGTGTATGTATGTGTGCATGGTTTGTGTCATGTGTGTGGTGTATAGTGTGTTTGTGTGTGTGTGGTATGTGTGTGTATGTATGTGTGCATGATGTATGTTGTGTGTGTGGTGTGTATGTGTGTGTGTTTGTGTGTGGTATATGTGTGTGGTGTGTTTGTATGTGTGTGTGTGTGGTGTGTGTATGTATATGTGCATGTTGTGTGTCGTGTGTGTGGTATGTGTGTGTGGTGTGTTTGTATGTGTGTGTGTGTTGTGTGTGTGGTGTGTTTGTATGTGTGTGTGTGGTGTGTGTGTGTATGTATGTGTGCATGATGTATGTTGTGTGTGTGGTGTGTATGTGTGTGTGTTTGTGTGTGGTATATGTGTGTGGTGTGTTTGTATGTGTGTGTGTGGTGTGTGTATGTATATGTGCATGTTGTGTGTCGTGTGTGTGGTGTGTATGTGTGTTGTGTGTGTGGTGTGTATGTGTGTTGTATGTGTGGTATGTGTGTGTGGTGTGTTTGTATGTGTGTGTGTGGTGTGTTTGTATGTGTGTGTGTGGTGTGTGTGTGGTGTGTTTGTATGTGTGTGTGTGGTGTGTGTGTGGTGTGTTTGTATGTGTGTGTGTGGTGTGTGTGTGGTGTGTTTGTATGTGTGTGTGTGTGTGTGTGGTGTGTTTGTATGTGTGTGTGGGGTGTGTGTGTTTGTGTGTGGTATGTGTGTGTGGTGTGTATGTGTGTGTGTGGTATATTTGTATGTGTGTGTGGTATGTGTGTGGTGTGTGTGTATGTATGTGTGCATGGTGTGTGTCGTGTATGTGTTGTGCACGTGTGTGTTGTGTGTATGTTTGTGTGTGTGTATGTATGTGTGTGTGGTATGTATGTATGTATGTATGTGTGTGTGGTATGTGTGTGGCATGTGTATGTGGTGTGTTTGTATGTGTGTGTGTTGTGTGTGTTGTGTTGCTTTTGGAGGAAAACATGAAGGGATGTTGCTGATTTCTGGGTTCAGCAGAGAGGATGGGGCAGAGGAAGGGACACTGAGTGACAGTGTTGCTGCTTTCTGAGCCCAAAGAAAGGGACCATATTGATGCCCGTGACTGATTGGGCCGGTTTGCCGTTCATGTATGGCAACAGGAGGCCCTTCTCCGATTTCAAACATTATTTCTCGAGTCTGGAAGGTTCCAGGAATGCTCTCATGTTTAAGCGTTGGTTTCCTGTTATGGTCTTAAGTGATGTTCACACTCTGAGAGCTCTGATCTCATCAGTGGGATAACCCACTGACGGAACGGCATTCCCGGAAGGGGCAGAAGGTGGTGAGAGGAGGTGGATGCATAAGCGGAGGAAGAAAACTACTCGGGTATGTCTTAGAATTTTGCCTCCCCTCCCCACCCCATGCTGCCACAATACCTCTCTCTCCTCTTCCTGCCTGCCCTGTGGTGAACAGTTTGGTCTGTCACCCCCTTTTGGCCCTGGGGTTCTTCCTCACCTCAGGCCATTTAGTGTCTCTGGTACATAGTGGTTATAGTCGATGAAGGAGAGTGTCCGAATGTAGGAGTTGACGGGCAAAGAGTGAAAGTGGAAGCCTCATGCAGTGGAACTGCTGACAGATGTCTTTTATCAGAGAGGGCTGATGGTAGACCAGTTGTCCTGGCTTCCTTCCTGTCACTGTGCTAAGCACCACCACCACCAAGAGCAATGTGGGGAGGGAAGAGTTTATTCCATCTTACAGCGTACAATCCACTATGGAAGGAAGATGCTTCAGGAACTCGAGGTAGGGACCTGGAGGCAGGAATTGAAACAGATGCCATGGAGGGGTGTTACTTACTAGCTTGCTCCTTATGACTTGCTCAGTCTGCTTTTTTTTTTTTTTTTTTTAAAGATTTATTTGTTTATTATGTATACAATGCTCTGTCTGCATGTACACCTGCAGGCCAGAAGAGGGCATCAGATCATATCATAGATGGTTGTGAGCCACCATGTGGTTGCTGGGAATTGAACTCAGGACCTCTGGAAGAGCAGTCAGTGCTCTTAACTGCTGAGCCATCTTTCCAGGCCCAGTCTGTTTTCTTATACACCCTGGGACAACCCATTCAGGGCATCACTCCCCACAGTTGGCTATCTTCTCCACATCAATCATTAGTCAAAGAAATGCCCACCCCCCCACAGACAATCTGTTGCGACATTTGTTCATTTGAGGGTCCCCTTTTCCAAATGACTCTAGCTTGTGTCACACAGACAAAGCCTGTCACAGGCCACTCTACTAAGATCCGTAAACTAGCAGGGTGAAACACACAACAGGATTTACCTTCTCCACACGTATGAAGGACAGAAGTGTGAGATCAGGGTCTCAGAGGTATTGGGTCCTCCGGAAGGTTCCACAGGTGTCTCCTAGGTCGTGTTTCCTCTCTGGGTTCTTCACGTCATTGTCTTGTTTTATGCGTCTGTGTCCACGGTCACCAACTCTATTTTATTAGAGTGCATAAGATCTTATTTTACCTTTATTACATCTGTGAATATTCTGCTTCCAAATACAGTCATTTTTATTTTTTTACTTTTTTTGAGAGTTTTATGCATGCATACAATGAAATATAACTAGAGTCATTGCTTATTGCCCATCTCTAACTGCCCCTGTGTCTCCTTTAACATGCCCCCCCCCACTCCCACTTAACCTTTTCATCTTTCTTTTTCTTATAATTTAAAATTCATCATGTTAGGGCATGTGTGTCTTAGTTCCTCACAAATAATATCTGCGTTTTAAAAACATTATTATAAATAGAACTTTGTTTTTTTGCATGTATGCCGCTGTTTTAATAAAGCAGTTAGTTTCCCTTTACTTATAACTTGACACAAGGTTAAAATGACATTTTAACTATTATTTGAAAGGTGTCTTCATGTGTGTGACATATATTGATCATATGCACCCCTCTTTCAGCTCTCCAGCTTTTATCTCCCCTGGGAATTCTTCTCCTCCAAGATGTCACCCTCCCAAGTTTATGCCTGCCATTTCACAGGGTTTTTTCTTCCAGTGCCCTGCACAGTGTGGTCGCATGGTCGAATCCTATTGACTATCTTAGAGATGCAGGAGAAACGCCCTTGAGTCAGGGGTGAGGGAAGCTGGAAGCAGGGGAACTCTGGGGACGAAAGGAGACATCAGAGTGCTTGGGGGCGCTCACAGCAGTGGACATGGAAGCACGGAGGCTCTAAAAGAACACTGTGGAGTAAGTCCAAGCTGAAGCTCGGCTGCACTGGAAGCTGGGAACACAGCATGACAGGGTTCATCGTCGCTGCGAGGAGACAACCTGGGCACGCTCCGCACCCCTCCTCCTCCCGTGAGGGTGAACCGGGCTGACTGCCCCACTGGCCTGCTGGCTTTCCTCTGCTGCGTCTCCCCTCAGCCCAGGCACACACTTCTTGCAGATGCTCTTTCTTCAAAGGAGACACTATTGCTTCCTGGGGGTTCATCTTAAGCCACGGAGGAGAAGGCTGCTGGGCTCCAGAACATTTTATTCTGGGTGAACAAGATGTTAAAAGATGAGTAAGGAGTAACTAGACCCTAAAATTTAGACCTCAGAGCAGCGATGTCAGGAGTCTGAACTCGGAGGTCGTCACAGCTGGCCTAAGACTTTCCTTCGTATCTTGTTAGGCCTAATCTGACTCCCTCTGATCACACTGGCATCTTCACATGACGTCTCAGAAATGGCGGCGCTGCGAGCTCAAGATTAGGATGGACAGCTTTAGAAAGGTCTGGTCATCCTTCGGCAGCTTAGCTGCTTCCTGCCTTAAAAAAAATTTTTTTTTCTCTCCCACCTAATAAAATCCTCAGTGTAGTGCCTGCCTGTGTGTGTAATCAGAGCTGTGCAGGCTGTGCTCAGAGCTGCGTCCCAGGATGCATTGTGCAGGCACCACCGCAGAGCAAGCTAGGAAACTTTGGGAAGTAATGATGTCTGGAACACCAGTGGGCTCCCGGGGGTCATCCCCCAACTGAGCTCTTCCTGCCCTTCATGCAGCACCCCCCATCTCCCCAAAAGAAGTCTGGCTTATTTACCATTTTAGAAAGTTAGACCTTTTCAAAGAGATGCCCCAGGCAAAACAGCCTTCCTTTCCCATCTCTCTGAAACTAATGACTCTTCTCCGAAAGTTTTGACAGTGAGAGCTGTTCCGACAGCTGAGGGAGTTTGCTGGGAGCTGAGCTGGCAAACAGCCCATAGAAATAGCTTGGCAGTGTGCTCCTGACTCTAAAATGCAACAAGTTCGACATTCTGCAAAAGGAACGTCAGAGCCCAGCTCGGAGCAGGGAAATTCCCCGGACTAGGGTCGTGTTCTGTGATAATCAAGATGATAATGATGGTTGAGAATTACGAGATGGTGTGAGACAGGCTTTTTAAACATTAGCATATGTGAGCGGCACAACAGCGTTTCGTTACATTTCCAAACATGCATATAATGTACTTTGGCCATATTCTCCTGCCTCTTACCATTTTTTGTTCCTTCTCCCCTCCTCTCTTTTCTCCCCACGTTCCTGGTACTTTTCCTTTTAGTTCTGTGTTCTTCTCTCCTCCCAACTTTCACATAAGCTTCCATAGGCATCTTTATGGTACTTGCTTCTTTCACTTAACACAGTGGTTCTCCGATTTCTTTCATACATAGTATCTCAATGAATTCCTTTATTATTTTAAAGTGTTCATCAGCACATTTGTATTTTAAAGATTTGCTTTTTTTTTTAAATTTACATTTGTGTGTATGTCTGTAAAAGTTGTATAAGTCTGTAAGAGAACATCTAATTTCTTGTAGCTGGAGTTACAGGAGCTTGTGATCTGTCCGGTGTTAATGCTGGCAATCAAATGCAGGTCCCTTGCCAGAGCAGTGTAAGTGCACTTAACTGCTGAGGGAAGCCAAGCCATTTGTCTAGCCAGCAAGGAAATCTCAAGGTGCTATCATAAGCCTATAATTTCACATTTACTTTTATCTTCGAGGATAATGTGAAAATTACTTAGGGTGTGTACCTCCTGGGAGTCACATATTTGCGATTTTAGCTACATCACAGATTCTATTAATTGTTCTTGAGTGGTCTCAGATTAGTTTGGGGTGGGGCATCTGCATGTTGATGAAGGCGGTGTACATGATATCTGTGGTCCTTTCCTGTGGGCAGGGTGATGCCTATGCAGGTGGGTAAAGAGACGATGTAACTGTAACTCCAACCCTAGTAGTTTATTTTACAAAAATGCCAAAAGCATTTTGTGGTTACTCTCATCTGTGGATGTGAGGACTCTGAAGGGTTGGGGTTAGAGCAAGACCACAACACAGGTTAAAGCAGTGAAACTGGCAAGTGCTCATAGCTCCTTGCCACAGGAGCTGGAGATGCTCTCGAAGAAGACAGACTTCTAGGTAAAACACCAGATTCGCCAAATCAGGATATTTGGATTTTAAGATAATAAGGATATATTGGCATGCTCATGCACAACTTTGTTGTTAGAACTCAATTCATTCCACTCTGATTCTTACGTCAGTTTCAAATAGGGGTGGTGGAGAGGTGAGAAAGGAGGAGGTAAAGAAAGATAGGGGTGGTGGAGAGGTGAGAAAGGAGGAGGCAAAGGAAGCCCTGTGTGTCTTTATTGTCTGCACAAGCTGCGACCAAATATCTGGAAAGGAAGAAGGGCTCACAGTTTGAAGGGATCATCATCATGGCAGAGAAGGCAGCCTGGCAGGTGTGAGGTGACTAGTCACACATCATCCTTGGACAGGAAGCAAAGGTGAATAGGAAGAAGTATGGCTGTAAAACTGAAAAGTTCGAGCCTAGTGAACCACTTCCTTCCACAAGGTTCCATGGCCCTTAATAATAGCAACCAGCTGTGGAGTATTTGTTCAAGCACACAAGCTTGTGGAGGGCATTGCATACCAAAATCACGACTCTAAGTTTGTAAATCTTCCTTCTCCCTGCTCCCTTTGAAGTCCCTATGTGCATCATGAAATCAAACCCTTCTGGCATTTGGGGGACATTAGAATCAAGACAGCGGGCAGCTCCTCAGCACTGCTTGGTCAACTTGACATCTCTCTTGACATCTCATTATTGAGAAGCCACTGGAGCTGCTAAAAGAAACTGCTTTGTGCATAGAACCTGAACCAAGAAGTCAGTGTGCTCTGTGGTCTGGTAGAAACCAGTGCTGAATGTAATTTAAAGGACACCTTTTCCCTGGATTCCCCTTTCTCAACCCAAATCCTCCACCTTTTCACTGTAGACAATGACTTCCGGAAAAACATCACGTGACACAACCGAATTTTTAAAAGAAACCAGAAACTTCCACTTCAAAAAAGAAACATAGAAAACAAGAGACACAAAAATACACAAAACCGAAAATCAAAGCAAACAAGCAGAAGATGAATACGTCAAAGTATTTCCAAGCAAACAGAGCAAAACTAAACAAAAGTGCACAAAGATTCCACCGAGTTCATCCTGTGTTGGTCAATTATTCCTGGGCGTGGGGCCTGCCCTGAAATGTGGGTGATATGTCCAGTGAGAAAACTGATTTTCCCTCTGCCAGTATCAATTGCAGATAATCTATTGGTTAGAGGTGCAACGTCATGTCTGCTTCTCTACTTCAGTGCTTGGATCCATTCTGGGTTGACCCTTTGTAGATATTATGTATGTTGCCATAGTTTTTATGAATTCACATGTGTATTAGTTGTACTTTTATTTTTAAAAAATTAACTTTTATTTGTATTTTATGTGCATTGATGGTTTGCATGCATATATATACACATATGTATATGTGTGTTTGTGTGTGTGTGTGTGTGTGTGTGTGTGTGTGTGTGTGTATGTACCATGTATATGCCATACCATAAAAGGCCAGAAGAGAATGTCAAACCCATTGGGATTGGAATTACAAATGGTTGTGAGCCATCACGTGGGTGTTTGGAATCAAACCAATGTCCTTTGGAAGGGCCACCTGTGATATTAACTGATAAGCCATCTCTCCAGCTACAAGCTATACTTTATACACTAGAGGCAAGTCACAGATACATCTGCACTTAAGGACAGTGGGCTATAGAAAGGCATGGATCAGTAGGGCTTGTGACTGTGTCTATCTCAATTTGTTTCCTTACATTGGTTTTCCTAAAGTAATCCGAAATGTCCTAAAGGGTGATTGCTGCTTTTTTATGCTTTGTTTATCAGCTCTTGGAAGCCTTTACCACGTACTGCTCCTATTATCCAGACTAGTTAAATGGTATATCTAGGACTTAGGTGATGGTTGTCAAACCCAGGTGATTAAATTTATTTACACTTATCTATTCATTCAGCCCTTTAATTAGTTAATTGATTGATTAGTTATTTTTGCTGTGGTCACAAGTTGAACACAGGGCCTCACACACACACACTAGGTAGGAGCCCTCTCCACTGAGCTATACTCTCCCCATGAGTGCTTGCTTTCAACCATCATTCTGTGCTTCCTCCACTGTTTCCCAGTTGATCTTTTTGTATAGGATGGACTTCAATGTGACATTTGATTCTTTCCCCCCTCAGGTATTAATAGCTACCTTTCCTCTGTTATTCATTTTCCACTGGCATCTTTTTTGTTTTTTTTTTTTACTTTAATATTAATTACATTTTCCACAAGGCTTCACCAATAGCTCCCTCCCTTCTTATTTCTTAGGAATCATATTCACTTCCATCATTATGGCATGCCCATTGCTTCCAATTTCTTGTCCAAGACAACCCTCAAATCTAGATTTCTAACTACTACCTTCTTCAATGGAACAACTTGCAAAGTAACTCTCCCTTGGCAAGCAGAGTTAGAGATTCTGGACACATCTGTGTTTCTTGCGTCCCGTTCACCCCCTCTGTTTGCTTAGTCCCTACCAGGGCAATGACACTAAGGTGGGTCATTGGTCTTCACAAAGCACTGTGCAAACGTCTCTCCGACAATGGTTATCTACCTTCCTAACACTGTGACCCTTTAATACAGTCTCCCATATGGTGGCGACCCCAGCCATGAAATTATTTTTGTTGCTACTTCATCACTGTATTTTGCTAATGTTATTAATTGTAATGTAAATATTTGTGTTTTCCAATGGTGATGCCTGTGAAAGGGTTGCTTGGCCCCCAAAAGGGTTGACTGAGAACCACTGCTCTAGGAGCTAAAGAGACGAAGGAGATGCTGCTGTTTTTGTCCAGAGCTGTGTACCAGGTAAGGGTGTTAAGTGAGTTTCTCAAGCTCAGACAATATTTAACAACCACACCTGCAGTGCATGGCACAGTGCCCTAACACAGAAGGTTTTTGTAAAATGTCTGTTGATGAAGGACGAATATTTATTATTTGAAATGAATACATCAATCACATAATATTAATACATTTGTTGTATGACCATTTTACTTCCTACCTCCCCAAATGGAGTCTGCTCCAAAGACAAAGCTAATGTTCCATTCATTTCACTTGATACCACAATACCTGATAGCTGAGATGTGGTCATCAGTCTTGCTAAGTCAGTCGATTGAAACTATCAGTAAAATGAACTGATGTCTTCCCTTCTGATTCCACCAAACAATGTCCCAGTTATAATGAAGCCATCAATTTCAGCTGTGAAAATGATCATATAAATAAAAAAGAGGATACACACACTATAGAGTGCAGGTCTCATTGACTGTTTTTATCCCTAGCCTCTGTCTTCTTACCAGAGGTCAAAACTGTAATCAGCCTTTTTGAGTCCATTCCAGAACTTGCCTTTGCATTAGAATATAACCCCTGACGCTATTAATGATACTCTGCTGTGCTTGCAGATGGGGAGCCTAGCATAGCTGTCCTCTGAATGGCTCCACACAGCAAATGATGGAAACAGATGCAGAGACCCACAGTCACACATGTGTGGAGCACAGAGAGTCTTGTGGAAGAATGTGGAGGGGGGATGATCATAGAAAGACTCAGAGTGGACAGGAGCTCCACAAGAAGACCAACAGAGCCAATTAACCAGGGCCTAGGGGGCCTGTGGAGACAGAAGCTCCAACCAAGGACCATGTATGGACTAGACTTGGGCCCCAACCAAGATGTAACTGATGGGCAGTTCGGTCCTCATATGGATTTTCTAGTAAGGAGTATGGGAGGTGACTCTGACACGGACTTGATCACTTTCCCCTGGTGGGGCTCCTTTGACATGCCACATGGGAGGTCCTGATGTGACTTGATATACTCACATAGGTGGGTGGGGCTCCCCTTCTCCAAGTAGTAGGGGAGAAGGGATAAGGGAAACAGGGAATGAGGGTGGCACTGGGAGGAGAGGAGGGAGGGGGCTATGAGGGCTATGACCAGGGTGTAAAGTGACTAATTAATAAAACAAAAATATTTAAAAAGCCTATAAGATGAAATATTCATTTGTGTGCAGGTGGAACACTGTCTATATTTATTTCTAATCTCTGTCCTCAGCCAAAAACATTCAGCTTGTATTACTATGAAAATTCCATTTTCCCCTGACATAATGTCTTGGACATCTTTTCATGTCAGTCCATATATATAGACCTATCACATTCTTTGGCATATTTGTGCGACATGAAGGTTTTGATATTTATTTAACCATCCTCTCGTGACTGCCATTTCATTTGCTTTTAGTTTTTTCTTGAGTATGTTTGCACTTGTATAACTTTCTTTCTAGAATGGTGTCCTAGAAGCTGGTTGCTGGGTCATAGAGATGCAAGCATAAAGGATTTTAGATATGCTCTGAAATTTCCTGCTAGATGGAGCCACAAATTTCTACCTCTTCTCTTTATATGCATGTCCAAAGACATTCATTTTTTTTCACAGCCAAGGTACCACTTGATAACATACAGCTGTAAGTATCAAAATCCCTCAAGGGATGATTGACAGATTTTTGAAGGTCACCCAGGGAAGGGTTTTCCATCTGCTTCTAGAGGACTTCCTGGAAGTGTAGGGCTATGAGGGAATCTCTGCCATGTCTGTACCTGACTCCAACAACTTCATCTATTCTCAATGTCTTCTGCATAGAGATGAGACCTTTATATAGTTTGTTTTGTCTTCCCGGGCATTTGACCTTCTGAGAAGATATTTGGTAATTTTATTGGGTATAGAAGTATCAAGAAGGTTTCTATATCGCCCACTTTCTTGAGGACATAGGTGTCAGTGTTTAGGCCAATATCTTACAAGCCTGGCTGGTCTTCTTATTTTTTTAAAGGTGTTCAAAAATTAGAGAAAACATAACAGCATATTCACAGGAATGGAACCAAATTTAATAGGATCAAAATATCAAAAATGAGTTAAAGGGGTCCATACAGTTGAAAGCCTCCTGTAATTCTCATGTTCCTGGTGTATGGGCTGCAAACTGAGAGCCATCGACACAATTCAGGTTTAAGTATTGTTTATAGCATGCCAGCTAACGTGCACAGGGCACTGTACTCAGGGACTCATGAGATTTGTTCTCTAAATAGCGGCTACATGAGTTGGTGGCCTTGAGTGTTCCTTCCTCTTTTGAACATTTAGTAGTCGCCCTAAATATTTGTGGCAGATGCTAACTGTGAAACACTGATTTCTACGCAGCCATCACAACTAAAATAGAGTTGAAACGGAACAAACCTTGCAGCTTTAGCCTGTTTCCATGGTGTTGTTTCTCCAGACGAAGGCTCTGGAAAGTTGTCTCTTTTGCCGTTCCACCACTTGTGAAATCTGAGGTAGAATGAAAAAGCACTCGGGGTTTCCAAGTAACAGATACAGACTTGGCTCGGCTAAGTTGTGCGGAGAGCAGTCACCAGTGGCAGGAGGGAACAGTCGAGGACAGGGATGCCTCCTGGGAGTTCATCTATAAAACAGGAGTCCTAGAGATCAGTGGTCTAAGCACTTCCCAACGCTTGTACTTAGTATTGCTGAACCGCCACGTCTCCGTACATGAGATATGGCGGTGAGGACTGTCCAGGGAGGTGGTGGTCAGGATTTAAGTGGGCAATTCATATACAAAGCACAGCTTCTGGCATAAAATGTTCTGCAATTTTTGTGATGTGGGAATTGAGTCTTGGTGAGTCACCAAGGATTAAGTCAAAACAGAACAAACTGACTTGTAAAATGGGAGGTCGGACTTCTGGGGAAAGGGACAGAACCACACTTAGAGCACATCAGAAAACAGGGCTGCACCAGTTTCCTGTGGCTGTAACAGATTAGCATAAGCTCTGAAGTTTGAAATACCCCAGAGTTGTTATCTCACAGTTCTCAAGGGCAGGAAGCTGCACTGGTCTGAACGGAATAAGCTAGTGATGCTGGCTGCACATAGCTCATTCTCATGTTTTCTCTACCTTTGAGAGGCTGCCTCATTTGTTGGCTCATCGTCTCTTCCTCCACCTTCCAAGCCAATGATGTAATCAATGTCATTTCTACAAGTTCCCTGACACCATCCCTTCTATTTTAAACCCCGATTGTTACAATAATTTCATGAATTAATTTTTATGTCTACACTTATAAAAATGTACATGTTAGATATGTGAAGTTTTGGTTTATCAATTATGTCTCAATAAAATTATAGCATTACAAAGTTGAAGGCTGCCAGGTGTGGTGGCACACACCTTTTAAAAAATTTTTTTTATTATTAATTTATTCTTGTTACATCTCAATGGTTATCCCATCCCTTGTATCCTCCCATTCTTCCCTCCCTTCCCTTTTCCCCTTATTCCCTTCCCCTATGACTGTTCCTGAAGGGGATTACCTCCCTCTGTATATGCTCATAGGGTATCAAGTCCTTCCTCTGAGTGCCACCAGGTCTCCCCCTCCAGGGGACATGGTCAAATGTGAGGCACCAGAGTACGTGAGAAAGTCATATCCCACTCTCCACTCAAGTGTGAAGACTGTTCTGACCATTGGCTAGATCTGGGTAGGGGTTTAAAGTTTACCTCCTGTATTGTCCTTGGCTGGTGCCTTAGTTTGAGTGGGACCCCTGGGCCCAAATCTGCCTATCATAATGTTCTACTTGTAGGTTTCTAGGACCCTCTGGATCCTTCTACTTTGCCATTCTCCCATGCTTCTCTCATCTAGAGTCCCAATAGGATGTCTTTAATCCCAGTATTTGGGAGGCAGAGGCATGTGGATCGCTGTGAGTTCGAGGTCAGCTTGGTCTAAAAAGTGAGTCTAGGATAGCCAAGGCTACACAGAGAAACATTGTCTTGAAAAACCAAAAAAAACCAAAACCAAAACCAAACCAAAACAAAACAACCCCCCAAACAAACAAACAAACAAAAAACAAAGTTGAAGGGCTGGAGACATGACTTTGTCACAGAGTGTTTGTCCGACAGTCACAAGTCTCTGATTCCACTCTCCACTACCACAAATAAACTGTTAGCATTTAATGTTGACATATAGCATCTTCCTGTCTCCTCCCAACCTTAATGCTCCTGCCTCCCTTTATCATTTACAAGAATCCTTATTATATTGACTCTTTCTGGATAATCCAGGACAATCCGCACATTACCACTGTAATCCTAGTCAGTTGCAAAGTCCCCTTTGTACTAGAAAGTAGGGAGTTTATAGGTTCTAGAGATTTGGAGTTTAGTTGCAGAGGGTAGCATCCTCCCTATCACAAAGAGTAAGAATCAAAGAATAAAAACTTGAGTCCTATGACATACTATTCTCTCTCTCTCTCTCTCTCTCTCTCTCTCTCTCTCTCTCTCTCTCTCTCTCTCTCTCTGTCTCTCTCTCTCCTTTCTCATCTATCTATCTATTCATCTATCATCTATCTGTAAAACCAAAGGATGCAAAATAAAAAACAGTGCTCATTACCAGATTTGAACATTATTCACTAACGAAATCATCTTTCTTAACTTTTTATTGCTTCTCCCACTCATCTCTCCATCCCTTTCTATCTGTCCTCTGCCCTTAAGATCTCCCCCATAAATAAAATAAAATAAAAACAAATAAGCAAACTAACTGAATATCTTCCTGGAAGCTGCAGTTTTCACTTTTTTGTTCAAATGTCTGTACTTACAAATGTTCATTGTAATGAGTCACTGGTCTTGTTACAGGGCTCTGCTTTCTGCTACACCATCAACACTTGACCCTCATAAGGATTCCTATTCAATATCCTGTTGCTGCCCTGTGTCATGGAGATCCTACACCTTTGGATCTGCAGGTCCAGCCTCTTGATTCATGCCAGCAATTCATAAAGAGGTAGATGCTAGGGTGGGACAACTCAAAACCTTGAATCTGGGCCTGGGTGGTAGTTGAGTTTATCATCCCACCAGCTCTCCTGCAACACGCTGTCATGGATAGCTCACCCAATGCTACAGCAGGAAAGGGGCAGAACTCTCATGCTCTACCGTGCTTCCCAGGTGAGGTGAGAAAGGAGGAACTCTCTGGAGTGGAACTGCAGCCAGCATGGGGTGTGGTTAGAGTTCCTACTCTCATGAGCTTGGGGCCAGCTCTCCTGACTACCTAAAGCATCAAGAGGCAAGTGTGTGTGCGCATGGGTGGGTAGGACATCTATCTTTTGCCCATGCCACCCAATGATAGATGAATGGCTAGGCCAGATTTCAGAGACTCACACCCTCGGGCAGCATGCCATGCCTACCAGCAGGACTAGCTCTTTCTCTCTCTAACCTGTGCTGCCCAGGTGAGGTGCTGGTCTTCTCTCCCAAGTGTCAATGCCAGTGAGAGGTGGGGCTAGTTCTGTACAGCCTTTGGACATCAACCTACTCCCAGGCAGCAGCTCAGACCAGGGACTTCTGCAGGACTTTTGATGATAACATCGACCACAGACATCAATGCAGACCCCTGCTACTGCATGACCACAGACTCAGACATGGCTCCCAGTGGCAGCGTGGTCTGGAATTCACATCAGGCTGCTCCTCACCACCCCTGCACCACCAGTTCTGTCTCTCTTCATAGTGCTCAAATCACTCTGCTTCTCTTTCTCTCCCATCTGTCCACCACATACTCGCACACTGTAGTAGCTCCTGCTGTGGGTGAGCCACTTGGCTGGGGTGAGGGAGGAGCCTCTGGGTGTCCTTTGCAGCCCCTGCCCGCCCCTCCCACACTGTGGGGTGGTGGGCAGGCCCACTAATGAAATCTTAAAGTTATGAGTATGTAGTTATGAGACATGGATAAAAGTAAATACTCCACCCCAATTATTTGCTTCAAGTCACATAGTCAGCCTACTTTCAGAATGCTCCTACTATGTCCCAGGCATTGAGCTGAGAGGACTTCACAGGTCAGTGGGAGCATCAGACTAGACTAATGCTGCAGTGGAATGGAAACTCTTATAAGGATGCTGTGGACAGGAAAGCAGGGATCATTTATTTGGGAATAAGTTTGGTAAAAATAGCATTCTGGGAAAGGCAGACCTTTAGCTGAGCCTTGAAGGATGACAAAGCAGTAATTTAGTAAGGAAAAAAAAACCCCAATAGTATAGGAAGATAAGGAGCCAGTGAATATACTGACTCCCTTCATCACCACCTGGACATATGGCCATCAAGTAAGAAGATACATATGTCTCACGAGGAAGTAACACCAGGTATACTTCTGGCTTGGAAAAACCATTCTTCTGCCTCTAACCTTAATCCAGAAAATATTTGTTGAATTTGAGGATTAAAAACTCACCTAAAAGTAATCTCAGTGCTCATCAATGGAAATGTATATATATGGCGGTTTATAGAAGAAAGCAAGAATTTCTTTGTGCTAAATATGATAATGTGTAATATATATATATATATATATATATATATCATGATAATAAAATAACCATCCTTCTCCAAAGCTCAGGGAATACCATAGAAGAAAGGGGGGAAAAAGTAAGAGGCAGACAATAGGGAGGAGTGTTGAGAAATGCTATGGATGTTGCACACATGAACTTATAGCATGTGTGCATGCAATGGGGTTATCTTGTGCAAGATGAAGCCAGTTAGCATTCTGGCATGGAAGGGAGAGGGATTCCTGAGGCCCCACCCCTCACTGAGGAGCTATTGCTAGCTGGTGGGGCCTGGGGGAGGGAGTGTCACTTTTATTTGGGCTATGACTGCCCATGCCCAGGGGATGACTCCATGTGCATAGAGCAGCCATTGGTCTCAGAAGGTTATAAAAAGCAGGACATGAAGTTGGGAGAGAAATGTATTGGGAAGATGCCTGGAAGTAGTGGAGGGCAGGAGTGGGCAGTGGATATGACTAAGAGACATGGTATATGTATGAAAGGTTCAGAGTAAATAAAAACATTATTTAAGAAAGCAACTCAGGTGCAGAAGCAGGGTGTTAGCCCTCAGTAAAGATAGTCAGGAGATATTTACATATTTATAATTATGGGCTTTGCAACCCGACAGCCCATGTTTAAATGTTCATTCTTAGTAGCATCTACCATAGCCTCTCTTTGGCTGTTTTCCCATCTACGAAGTGAGATAATGAGAGTGTAGTCATCATTGATTGTTTGTGGGGATTCAGCGAGTTCCATCACTTCACACCAAGAGTGAATCACAGTAAAATTCAATACTTGCTGACTGTCATTATTCCCCACATTTCCACAATAAAATAGGTGTTTGGTAAATGTTTAATGACTCAGATTATGTGTAGTCTTTGATCAGAGAGAAGACCTAAATAGCCCTACAGGGAGTTGTTCTTTTTCTTAGTTTTTCAGTTAGGAAACCAGACTATAAGAAGTGACAAGGCCACAGGATGAATCAAGATGGCTCCATCAATAGTTAGAATCTATGTCTTGACTTGTCTAACATATCTGCCCTACAAGAAAGCAAGGGAAGACATTGGGAATGTGGTTGAGGGCTTGTGGGATGCTAGGACTAGCCATGCATTCCACTGATGAGGCAACAAAGGATTCCAGACTCTTGTCATCTTGAGAAGTTATTGTTCAAGGCTCCTTCTCTGCCTTCAGGAAAAGCACGTGAAACTCAGTGATCCTCTTTTTCTGTGCCCCACATGACTGGAAAAAAAATTAAGGAAAAATTACAACAGTGACAAGCAACCCTTGGAATGTGGCCACCTGGCACGGTCTAAGATAAATTCCTTTTCTTGGCAAAGAGAGATAAGAAAAGCTTGTGGTTTACTGAGACTGGAGAGTGACTGCAGGTGGCATACCCTTTGTCCTTCCCAGACCTTCAGTCATGGGCTTAAGGCTTGGTCTCCTGACTGCTGGGAACAACAAAGTATGTCCTCCCCACTCTCTAAGGCTTGCCTTTGGTTACCTAGCTCACTGGATTTTACTCATAAGTGTAGCTCTTGCCCCCATCAATGAATCTTCTTTATGCAGTAGATAGGGACTATTCCAGAAAGTCGAGATTGTTTGAAATGCAGAGAAGCAATGTAGGATTCCCCATTCCAATGGATATCTAGGCTGAGTCTCCTGATAAGTTGTCCAGTCCTAAGTGCTCAGTTCTAAACACACACACACACACACACACACACACACACACACACACACACACACACTTAACCCAACAGGTTGTGGATGCAAAACAATAATAATTAAAGAAGAGGTTATTAAGTAGGTGGAGGGGGATATGGAGGGAGTTAGAGATGGATGGACAAGAGATGGGAGGAAATGATTTAAATATATTGACTTCTCAAAAGAAAAGCTTAAAAACATCCAAAAAGTTTAGTTTTGTCATTCATAAGTGCCTTGGCTGTCAACTTGGCACAGCCCACAGTCATCTGAGAAGGGAATATCAGTTGAGGGGTTGTCCAGATCATATTGACCTTTGGACATATCTTTGGAGGATTGTCTTGATTGTTAATTGATGTAGGAAGCATATAGGCACTTGAATAAGAATGGACATCCATAGGTTCATATTCTTGATTGCTTAGTCACCAGAGAGTGGCATTATTTGAAAGGATTAAAAGGGCCAGGAGGTGTGGGCTTGTTGCAAGAAGTGTGTCACTGAGGTTGGGCTTTGAAGTTCCAAAAGCTCATGCCAGGCCAAGACTTTATTCTTTCTGCCTGCAGATCAGAATGTAGTTCTCAATTACTTCCTTAGTACCATGCCTGCCATGCCTGTCACCACTCTCCTGCCATGCCCCTATCTTCATGATAATGGACGAAACCTCTGGAATTGCAACCTAACCCCCAGTTAATTGTTTTCTCTTATGAAAATTGCTGTGGTCACAGTATTTCTTCATAGCAATAAAGCAGTGACTAAAACAAGGGCCCAGCCCATTGTAGGCGATACCATTCCCTGTGCAGGTGGTCCTAGTCTACATAAGAACGCTAGCAAGTAGGCATGTGAGTAAATGAGCAAGCAGAATTCCTCCATTGTTCCTGCTCTACTTCCTTGGCTGTGAGTGAGTTCCTTGGTCAGAGGTGATGTTATGTGGAATAGCAAGCAGGCCTGTCTTTACAATCCTGCCTGGGGTTCTTACCCTCATTTTCCTCAATGATGGACTATATCCTGGAAGTATAAAGTGAAGTAAAGCCTTTCTTCCAATAGCTTGCTTTTCTCCACAATGTTTTATCACCTCCACAGACACTAAACTAGAACCATAGCCTAAATACTCTTGACATGACCCAGATTTCCCATGGCCTGTTAAGATTAGGTTTCTGCTAATGTCTGCACTGTCATAGTCTCACTAGGACAAGCCTTGGCCCTTTATTTGATCTCACAAGGCCCAGTAAACTTTTGCTTGTCATTTTATGATTATAGTCTGTCCTCTGGAATGCTGCCTCTCAGCTCCCAGCTTAGAAGGTATCTCCCCTTTCCTTTGCAGCATATCTAACTCTAAGGACTGTACATTCTTCGAAGACTATCAGCCGGCCTGGGTCTTGGTTTGCACCCCTAGTACTTAGTATTATTCATAACATTTGGTTAGAGGCTCGTAAGTGGAATTGAATAAGAATTGGGCACATCCCATACTGCAGAGTGAATGGTGCATGAGAAAAGGTGTGAGAGGAACAGTGAGGAAATATCAACTGTTTGTCTGGAATTTCAGAAAATATTCAGTACTTGCTACTTTTTTTCTTTCTTCTCTACCTTAATAACACATTGAGCATGATGGTGTTATAATTCAGGGGCTATTGCTGCCATTTTTTATAACAACAACAACAATAACAACAACAACAACAAAAGGGTAAGAAATTAAGCAACTCTGTGTGGATTTCAAGGCTAGTGTATCTGAATACAGACACATGACTTCATATATGTAAAATGCCACAACCCATGTTTTTCATTGTAAAGTATTCTTTGTAGCCATAGGGTCTTAGAAGGAACCAATAAGCTTGAATGAACTAGGTAGAGTAAACTGAGACAACAAGAGAGACCCAACCAAGGTGGTAGAAGAACAGTGGTCTAAAGCCAGATGGTGGTGGCACATGCCTTTAATCCCAGGGCTTGCGAGTCAGAGGCAGGCTTATCTCTGTCAGTTTGAGACCAGCCTCATCTATGAGCAAGACCCAGGACAGCCAAAACTACATAGAGAAAGTCTGTCTCAAAAACAAACAAACAAAAAGAAAGAAAAGAAGGAAAAAGAAAAACAGTGGTCTAAAGGTTCTGGGACCATTGGATGTGTCTAGTTGGCAAATGTTAGCTGGCATTCATGAAGCTCTAGGTGCATTCCCCAGTATCACATGCGTGGTACATGGTGGCACACAAGTGCAATTCCAGCAACTGGGAGGAGGCAGAAGGACCAGAAGGTCAAGGTCATAATTGGTCACATAGAGAATTCAAGACCAGTCTAGGATATATGAGACCCAGAAAGGAATGGAGAAAAAGAAAAAGAAGGAAGGAAGGAAGGATTGAAGGACAGAAGGAAGGGAGGAAGGAAGGGAGGAAGGAAGGAAGGAAGGGAGGAAGGAAGGAAGGAAGGGCAGACTGGATTGACAGGCATTCTGTCTCAGCTTGAATCTTTTCTGTTGTCCCAGTGAGAAACATATCTTAGGAAATAGTCAAGAGCTGTCTAGTAGAGACCTCTGCGGCTAGACTTAGCATTCTGAATCTGAAATTCCTCTTCAAGGACTGAATTGCACATTTGAAGAAGAGGCTATAGGAGACATACTTGCGCTCTCTCATCCTGATTGTCAATGAACTATCTCTTGTTTGAGGCACTTCTTGGATGCTGAGCCATAGAGATTAAGAATTTGTGCTTAGACATAGGCAAAGATGTGAGTGGACTTTTCCTGTGGTCACTAGGGAGACAGGACAGTCCTGGCCTTGCCTTGTAGGGAGGAGGATGGAAGCAGCTGAGATGGAGCTGAAGCTGGCTGCTCTAAGTGTTAATGAAAGCATGGTGCTCAGGATGGATGGCCTTCTAAGGAGAGATCTGTTGCAGTTTTCTGGGTTGTGGCTGCATGTTTGTGCTCTCTACAACACTCAACAGAGCCCCCCGCCCTTTAATGTTAATGGCAGGGTGCTTATATGCCGTTCAATACACCTGGCGCTATTTTACCATGCCTTACTCTGTGTATTTGTATGCTCACATGTGCATTCATGTCTGTGAGTGTGTGCCTGTATGTGTAGGGGGAAATGAGGTGGCAAGCATACTGTGTGAGGGAAGGAGAGAATATTTTCTTAGTTCTTCTAGAAATCAGAGCCCACCTAGGTAAGAAGGAGAAGTTGGCTAAATGTGATATTCTTGATGTGTCTTATACTGTTAAAATTTCCACCAGCCATATGACTTGATGAGCTGAGGTGCATGGGAAGAGGGGTTCCCCTTTCTGAGGAGTAGGTGAGGGAAGAGCAGGAAGAGGAGGGAGGTTGAGACTGGGAGGAGAGAAGGAACGGGGCTATGACCAGGATGTAAAGTGAATAAAAAATAAAACAATAAAAAAAAACTGTCAAAAAATTTCCATCAGCCTTAGCCAATATCACTGTTTTTACAGGTGGGGATATGTTTAAGAGGTAAAGTCATGCACCCCAAAAGAGTGCTGAGAGAACACTAGGTGAGACTGGACAAGAATGCTAGGACGAATGGAGGATTTTGGATTTCTTAGTACAAAGAGAGAGGATGAGTCATGACCAGTGGTTTGGCAGTGTGGCTCTGTGTGGCAGAGTGGAAGCCAGGAGGCTAGCTAAAGAGTGGCCCAGTTTTGCACACCCAGCAAAAATGTGCCATGAGGTAGACAGGTTGAGTAAAGTTAGGCTGCTGGATCCCTCCCATCTTTTGTGTTTTTTTTCTAAGTGGATAAAGTGTTGGGTGCGGATACCAAGGAGGGTCAGCCCTTGAAAACTGGACAACAGTATGCATGCAATATGGCCACCCTGTGCAGAGAACACATAGCCTTCAAATCCTTAGAAGATGTATTTCTAGGAGAATTCATCTCAGCTGACGAAGACCCTACACCTTGAGGTCAGAGACTGTCCACACAGGGATGCAAGGGCTCTTCTCCAGTGCCCGGCAGACCCCAATCCCTTCTTAAAATTGGAAGAATAACATTAGAACAACTCAGGATGGTTTGGGAAGCCAGTGGCAAAGACTCAATGCTGAGCTCCTACTATGTGTTCGTGTGTGTGTGTGTGTGTGTGTGTGTGTGTGTGTGTGTGTATGAGTGTGTGTGCCCGCGTGCACACATGTGAGTGTTGCTCAACCTTGGGTGTTGTTCTTCAAGCATTCCTCATCTTGTTTAGTCTTCACAATGGTTTTGTGGACTAGAAAGATGAGGCTAAGACCTTGCATAAGTCACATGGCAGGAAAGTGCAGAGGTCAGATTGGAATGTATTCCAGTAACACATATTTATGACCACACCAGGTTGCAACACACCAGGGCTAGAACTGTGCCATGTTCCAGTGCATAGGGACAGGTGAGAGGAGGGTTAGGGACTATTTGACACCACCAGCCCACCATCACTTCTCTTGTACATGATTCAGGTTTAGGTAAATGCACTTACTGAGACCCAAGGGTAGATCAGAGGTGACACTCTCTTCATCAATGCTAATATTCATGAAGGGACAGGCAATTTGTGCAAGCATATTGTGCAGATATATAAAGTGAAGGAGGGAAATAATGAATTCTCTTAATTTCAGAGTATTTCAGCAGTAACATCTGCTGATGCATGAGGTCTTCCCTCAGCCAAGGGCAGAGCTGAGACACCATTGAGCCTCTGAAGGAGGTGAGAGAAGGACACACAGTCTGTGGTCACAGGAGGAGGGAACTGGCCTGGTCTGGGAACAGAGCACTTGCTGATCTCCAATGAGGTGGCTGCCCTGCAAGACTTGCATCCCCTCTCTCCAGGATCACAGGTAATAAGGTAGAGCTGATGTTAATGGTTTATGACACGAATTCATTTTGAGAACTATATGCTTCAGCCATCGCTTTTATTTTTCAATTTGGATCTGTTGGGTATTAATAGCTTTGGGGCTGTGTTTTCCATTTTAATCTTGCTTTTTCTCATTTCCAAGTAGATTCCTTCTTTCAATTTACACAAACATTAAACCTCTATTTCCTGCCACCCCTCATCTCCTCCCCCCTGCATTCTTGTTCTCTTTGCTGACCTTGTTATAAAACTTTTCTTTAATGTACACACTCATACCAGACCTACCGCCTAGCCCCACTGGTTGCAGTTGCCTTTTGTTTTAGCCACATTACGTTACTTGCAGTTTCTTGTCCACTGTGCTAGCCAGCTTTTTCATTACTGTGACAAAATTATCTGAGAGAAATGATTTCAAATGAAGAAAGATTTATTTTGGTTCATGGTTTCGGAGGTTGTGACCTATGGTCAACCTGTTTCCTGGCTTGAGGTGAGGCAACTCATCATCATTTTGCATATATTTTGCATATACTTTGCATGCAGGTCTTTGAACTAAGAGAATACTTGTTCTTCAGGACATTTGTTTGTATATCTGATTAGAGAGATGGTGCCATGTTCAGCAAGGTCTGCTCTAACAGGATACCCTCATTTGAGCTATCTAAGGAACAAACATCTGTTTCTGACACTTCCTTCTATTTTTCCCCAAACCACAAAACCCATCCAAGGCTGCTTAGCATACCCTTTATCATCATCTCTGCAGGGTGGGGATGGATGAGAAGCTATGGAAAGACATCCCTGCCAGTCACAGAGTACTCTTTTGGCTCCAGACTCCAAGAAGCCTTGTGCGACCTCCTGACACAAGGATTCTCTTAGTTTCCCACTCCACAAAATGCAAGATGATGAGTTGAACGGCATCACAGGCTCTTAGCATCATGGACTTAAAAGAAAGTCAGGATGAATAGACCTTAGGAGCTAAGAAAGGAGGTACGTATCCACACTCCTGGCATTTGAGAGGCTGGGCCAGGGAGATCATAAGTTTGAAGCCTGTCTAGGCTACTTAGCCATTCCCTGTCTCAAAACAAACAAACAGAAACAAACAAAAAGACTAGAGAGGAAGCATTACTCTCAGGAAAAAGACTTGACAAATATGCCTTGTAAATGAAGGCACTTCAACAAAGCAAATGACTCACAGGCTCCTAAGAATGTCATACTCTTCTGGGTGGCAAATGCTGTGGGAAGATAAGCACTGGAAGTTGTAATAAAATTGCAGAAGGAAAGGACTGATCCTGAGCCAGGGAATGCATGCATTCAAGAGAAGCGGAAGCAGCAGGCTCTGTGTCTGCGCATTCTCTCCAGTGGCCTTCACTACCCCTTGATAACCACAGAGCCCTTGGCAAGTTACTGGTCCCCTCCAAGCATGAAGGTTCACATCTGCAAAGTGGGGAGAGAGATGTGCCCTCTCAGATGTCTATAAGACTCATGTAGGGACCTGGTACATGGTAGAACTCTCTAATATAATTATTAACGACAAGAAGAGCTCTTGTTAGTTATAGTCATTGGAGATAGAATTTGAGGGGGAACTTAGAAGATAAATACTAATGGAGTAGGTACAGAGAGGCAAGGAATGAGACATCACTAAGGCTATGAAATGATGAAAATAATAAATATGGGGCAAGCAGTGGTAGTGCAACAGTGATGGTACCCACCACAGAGTCTCATTTAATTCTCAAAACAAGTTTATAAACAGGAGCTGTGGTTCCTCTCCTTCTATCAGTGAGATGCCAAGGCATAGAGAAGTTAAATAATGTGTTTGAAGTCCCACGGCTCTCACTGGCTTGAAAACAGAATCCAGACAGTGTTGTTCTAGAGTCAAGGGCTTTTTGTGTGTTTGTGGGGTAGGAGGGAATTCAAAGGTGTATGTGAGTGCACATGTGTGTACGAAGGTCACAAGTAAAAATTGGATCTTGTTATTCAGGTGCCACCTATCTTTCAAATTGTCTCATTGGTTTGGTACTTAGTCACTAGGGTGTCTGGCTATGAAGGCACCTATCTCTGCCTTTGCAGCATTGTCATTTTATTTTGATTCTGGGGAATGACCTTAGGTTCTCATGCTTACAAAGTAATAACTTCACCGACTGAGTCACTTCCTCAGCTCTCAGAGCCATGTTCTTAACTCCCATTCTTGTCTACACCTACAAGAGCTTGGGAAGGTCTTGTCTTCCAAGCTACTATCCTTGAGTAGAAAATGTCATAACTTTACGGTCTTTAGATATGTGGCATCCAATGTTGTCTAAGCTCAAAGTCGGATCCCATATGTCTCACTGGACTGAGAGAAGGGAAACACTCTCCAAGTATGCTCTCCACTCTGAGGAGCCTCCATAGTGCCCAGGTTGCCGTATGGCTGAGTCATGGTTTTCATGATCCTGATGGGCAAATTGGAGACACCCTTAATTGGATGTTGAAAAAACTCTGCCTGCTGCACAATGGCTCCAGCTGAAGAGTTATAGCTGTTTACTGTAACACACAGACAGTCCCATTAACAAGAATGATGGGAGGCTGCTCCGTAGCATTACTCTTAGCAAAAGACTTGACAAATATGCTTTGTAAATGAAAGCGCTCCAACAGAGCAAACATATAACACTGGTTCCCCACCCCCACACAACCCTCCCCTTCCCAGGGAGACTTTGCATGTTCAATTCTTTTTATACATTATTCAAGGCTCCATTTTCTGACGGTATTCATCAATAGTGGTGCCTATGGCAGGGAGAAGCTTGTATCAACTGACAAATGTAGACAAAGCAAGCTGCTTAACCCAGGAACAGAGGGTCAGGGAACAAACAGGGAAATTGATGGTGCCCGCCATATTTCTGCAGGAACGGAAGAGCAAATGAACACCATACGTCACTGCTTATCACACAGGTAGGAGGGGATTGTGAACAGCATAGTGAGGTCTACTTAAGGGATGCTGATGGATCATTCCCAGACAGCTTTTGTTCCAGGCTGTAGTTCATCTTGTCTGCAAAGTGGCCAAGGCTTAGTGAGGGTACCACCCAGAGCTAGCTTGCTATCCTCAGTTCCAGGAACTAGAGGTGGCCTCTGTGAAATAGAATGATGGAGCCGTCCAAGATAACATGGCCAATGGACACAGGACAGGGTACCAGTATACCTACCGGACTCTCATCTGTGTCTATAGGGATATGAGTTGTGCTACCTCTGAGTGGAAAGGAGGTCTTTGGTTCTGGCATCATTAATAGCCAGTTCTGACCCCTCGTTTATCAGTGTGTGAACAAAGTAGTAACTTTAGTCTCCAGTGACTTACCTGCAAATGGGAAAAACAATATGTGCCTGTCTCACAGGACTGAACTCATGATTGCTTGTGTTTATGTACGGGGAACACAATGTGTCCCCAGGAGGCACTCAGTGGATGCTAACTAATAAGTATCCTGTGAGGTAATAACTTTGCTAGCACTGTAGGGGATTAAGGAGAGGGCAAACTGCCATCCTGAGACAGTTCAGAGAGGCAGGAATGGAAAATTTAGAACACCTGCTTTGGAGTTCCAGTTAAGTTTTGAATTTAATTTTATTAGTTTATATTAATTGTACCCAATTATGGGCTTAGTCATAGCGTTGTCATACAAATTTATCAGACTTCAACCAAATTCACTCCCACAGAATACTTTTATTTCCGTGTTCCTGCTTGTCCTTTATTTTTCCCCAAATAATCTCCATTCTTGTTTCACACCATTTAAATGTGTGTGTGTCCATGTTCCTTTGTGTTCAAGTCATGTGTAGGTCAGTCTACACATGCATGTAGGGTCGCCTGGAGGCCAGAGGTTGGCCAAAACCTCTGGACTTGTTCCTCAGATGCTGTCTCCATCATGTGTTTTGAGGCAGGGGGTCTGTCACTGGCTTAGCATTTACCAAGTAGACAAGGCTGGGTGGATAGTGAGTCCCAGAGATCCACCTATCTGTGCCTCCCCTCCAAGAGGACAGTGTATGCCATCACACATCTGGCTCTTTATGTTTTCTGGAACCTGAGCTCAGGTCCTTATGCTTGCACGGCCAGTGCTTTACTGATGGAGCCAGCTCACCAGCCTTCATGACTTAGTTTTAAATGTAAATTCTGCATATCCTAGATCTGAGCCTGGCTTTCCAGTTCTGAGCATCCTCTCACATGTGCCATAATGCCATTCCTCTTTATGATTCACTCCACTGCTCATACACACTACGTCCTGTGTATTCATCTCATTTGTTGATGGGCAGTGCGGGTGGGTCCTGTGATCTGGATGCTGTGAATGGTGCTGCAATTCTGAGATTTGGTTTTGCTTTTTGGCAAATGGAGAAATTGATAGATAGCATTCACAAAGCACTGGATAGAGTGCCCTCATCATAAAAACTCACTGGAGAGCCAGTGAGATGGCCCAGCAAGTACAGGAGGTTGCTTCTAAACCTGATGACCTGAGTTCAATTCCTGAACCCACATGGTGGAAAGAGAGAACTTTCTTTCGTAAGTTATTCCAACTGCCCTACATGTGTGTGCCCCGCTCCCGACATGAGTAAATGCAGTTTTGAAAATCCACTGGGCAACTTTGGTCTGTGGTGTTTCCTGGATGATGGAATTGAAGGTAGAAGAAACCTTCAACTTGTCCCCTGATCTGAGGCTGCCACGCGTGTGACGTGTGAAGGGCGGGAGCACCATGTGTGTGATGTGTGAAGGGCGGGAACACTACGCATGTGACGTGTGAAGGGTGGGAGCAGTTAATTTTTCTTTGGAGTTATGTTGTCTGTGGCAGGGTGGGGGTAGATATAACCCCAAGAGAGAATAAAATAAAATGTATCAAGGGTCTCCTTTGGATTGTCCCATGTAAAACTCAGAGCACACATGTCTGTGAAACTGCCCTCACTTACTGACAGTCACATGTTAGAAGGAGAATAAAGAGAGGCCAGTGTGGGGCGTTCTGTGCTTATTCTGCGTCATCAGGTGATTTGGCATTCTTCATCTGGGGAGGGAATCAGAGGCGCCTTGAAAAGGTCTTTTGTATGTTATCACATGCAACAGCTGGCAACAGCTATTCCTGATATCACCTAGTTCCCAGCCAGACATAAAAACTAGAGAAAACCCCTAAGTTTCTGAGAAAATTTGTTTTTTTTTTCTCACTCAGTGAGAGTCACAGTGACTGAGTCAACAGGTGTTGGTACTGGAGGCAAAGCACAGAGTGTTGGCACAGGTCTGAACCTGGTGCTGGAGAAAAAAGGAATATATTACACACACACATAGAGCCCTCTCTCATATACACGTTCTCATAACACCCCCAATACATCCTTACACATACACCACACACAAACACACACTCACTCACACTCATAAACATTCACAACACACACATACACCACAAATACACACTCATACACACATGTGCACACATACTCTCTCATACAAACCACACACATACACACTCACACATACTTGCACCCATACCACACACATAAACAGTCACACACACACACTCATACATATGTTTACACTTAAAACCCCTCACACACACACACATACACCCCACATACACTCAGACAAACCACACATACACACACTCATATACACAGTCACACCCAACACACACCCACCCACATACACACACACACACCACATATACTTACACAAACCACATGCGTACACACTCATACCTACAGGGTCACACACGTTACACACATACTCACACATCCACAGTCACACATACACTCATGCACAGACACACTCTCACACACACATATTTGGTCTCTGATAACAGAAGAGATGTTGGCCAAGAAAAAGCATGATTTTTGGGGATTCTCTGCTGGGCGCAAGCCAAGCTATTGGGCATGAGGTTCAGGACCACGAACCTCCACACAGAATGTTTAAGACAAGCTTCTAGACTTCCAGACAGAGTGAGTATCAAAATCAAGGCACAGACATGTCTATTGTTTCACGGTGAAAACCGCCATACTGCTAAAATTACCAGAGCACCACTTTATATTGAAAAGTGAAGGTTAATAATGCGCTTAACCAAATCATCCCAAACATTGCTATATCAGCATCAAGTCAGCATTAAGTGGTCATTAGCAAATAGTTAATAGTGCTTCATTTGTCCACATGTGGCTGCTGGGGGCTGTGTGGACAGTGGGAGGGTGAGCATTGTGCTTACATGGTGCTCTCTCAGGAAGATGGCCTTTTCCTTCTAACAGAGCAGCACATGCTTCCACATGCCATTCCCACTGCCCACTCATGTTCCGTGTCATCCTCACTGTCTTCCTGTTCGTCACCACATCTAGTATAGCTGTCTGTGCATCTTGTTATTGCTGTTTGTAAATTGTGAATTTTATTCTCTGTTGTTTCCTCAAAGTATTGTTTCTCAAAGGGTTTGGGGGTGATCTGTAGCTTCCACGTTCCGAAAGCTGAGATTTCAGAGATGTGTGAACCACCACATTAGGCTTATGTAGTGCTGGGGGATTGAACCTAGAGCTTTGTATGTGATAAGAAAGCATTCTGTCAGCTGAGGAGTGCCTAGATATCCTCAAGGCCTTTATGACTGCTTTCTTGGCATAGGAAAAAGTGTCAGAACATAGTTTGCTCAGGAAATAGCTTTGTGTTAATAAGGTGAATACATGATATATGAAACTAAGGCTATTAATAGGGCTTAATACAGGGAGGGACACAGGAATTATGACATCCCAAACCCCATTAGATACCCTCTCTGTATCTCCCAGGAAACATTTCTTCACTGTCGTCATTTACAAACTTGGGGTCCTCCCTCCACACCCCAGTTGTGTTCTATTTCATTTGGTGATGTGCCTTCTATTTTAAGTACTTCTAGTGTATGTACTTAAAGGAAAAGAAAGACTCCATGTCTGTGGGTATCTATTCCTCATCTATGCTAATTTGCCTGTTCTTATGTAATTTGTAAGGTGGCAAAGCCTGACATACTATTGCAGTCTGGGAAGCCAGGGCCGTTTATCAGCCCCTGCCTGCTGCAGCCATTGAATAATTCTCTGCCGCCTGTAGACAGCAGTCTGCCAGATTCATTAAGTCTGATGCATGCAGCCATTCGCCATACAGATAAACTTAGTACAGCCTCCTAGGGCAAGAACTCTTGCATATCTGGAGTTCCCAGGACTGGTCTTTGCCCCCTTAGCCTGTGATGAAGCTATGGATGAGCTTGCTCAGGGCAGTGTCAACCTTTGCCAGTCAAAGATTGAATTCAGAAACTGCAGAGATATACCCTGTTATTGCAAGAATCCTGGTGTGTGGGTAACTATATGATATGCAGACCCCTCCGGGGCTCCTTCTAGCTCAGAAGCCTGAGTTGGGTTTGTCTCTCTCCTCTATGGGGTGTGGAATTCCACAAGGGACAGAACCATGTCTTTGTAACTCTAGATTCTAGTATACTTTTGTTTTTGTTGTTGAAAGAATCAGTAAATCAGACACAATTTGCAAGCCACTAATTCCAAGCTTTTTCTTTTTTTCTTACATAACTAAGTTTATTCACATTTTTGTCAGGGAGTCTATGAGGAAGTTGTGATTTTTGCATCTGACAGATGAAAATGTTGAGCTGCACCCAAGGCAGCAGCATCCTAAAATATCAGACTCACGTGCATGATTTAAAAAAATGAAGAAGCCATCTCATTCCAAAGGCCAGATATAATGTTTATAGATTGTACTTAAAGAATCAATACAATAGTTCCCCACGTCTTGGAGAGGTGGGGTCTTATGCTGCTGTAGCTCATCCCTCACAGTCACCTCTCATAGTCACCTTCTCATTATTTTTATTCTTTGCTCAATAAACACATAGCACATCATCATATCCTTTGATCCATCAACTAAATCCTAAGTTATTTATAAAAACTGAGGATTATTTATTTATTTAATGTGTGTACGTATGCCATAGTGTGAATGTGGAAGTCAGCTGACAACTTGGCAAAGTTAGTTCTCTCCTTCCAGCACGGGGCTTCTGAGGATGGAACTCAGATTGTCACACTTGGAGGCAAATTTCCTTACCTGCCCATCCCATCAGTGACCCTAAACCCTAACTTCTTTATTGAGAATCTATGTTGTGCAGACTCGCTCGATTTACCTGAGACAGGTCAGTGAGCAATTGGACCAAGGTCCATTCCTTCTTGGTGCAGAGTAGAGACTTGAACTGCTTTTGTGTTTTCCAAAGAGTACCAAAAATTAATTATTGTTCCTATCACTCCCAAGAAAAATAATTCCGGGCTGCACAAGTGTGAGGACCAGAGTTCAGATCCTCAGCAGCATGGAAGTTCTGGATGAGTGTGGTCACTTTCACTTAGGAGGTCAAGCCATTGGATCCCCAGGGCATACGATCAACCCTGGCTCTGCCTGTTGTCCTGTGTCATGGTTCCCTGTCTGTTCAGGAAGAAAACAGCCTTGACACCAAGCCTTGCTGAGAGGATTGAAGGAGGGCAAATGCATGGCCTGGCCAGCCATCATAAGCATGTGGCTAATGGTTTTGGTATTAGAAAATGTCACACCAAGTTCAGTAGGCTGAAGCTGAAGAGCAACTTTGGAGTGGAGCCAAAGACACGGTGGGCTGGCCCATGTAGGATATTTCTGGAAGTTGGAATCATGATGAGGGTTTTGGTAACTATGGGGAAGGTTCAGGCAGGTTGAAGGGTGCCATGGCAACAACTGAAGGACTTCTTGTGTTAAGCAATTAAAACTTGAATGGCCAGAAGGTGTGGAATTGCCAAGAAGCAGGCAGTAGCTCCATATCTACAGAGGAAACCACAGGAAGAGAGGCATTCTGTGTATTCTTGGGGATTCTTGCTGGCTGTGGGAGAGGGGGAAGGAAAAGACTGAGCATCCTTTACTGTAGTATGGCCATTCTGGATTTCTGGAACTCTGGTGAGGCCTGGGAAGGCTGACAGGATAAGAGAGAGCAAAAATGTGCAATATAGCTCAACTATGTTCAGGAATGTTTCTGATCTTTCCTGGATTGAACACTAGAGTCAGATGACATGGGCTCAGTCCCTAGCTTTGTCATTTGTGCTGAGTGACCTTGTGATGTCACTCCTACCAGCCTCAGTTTTCTCATCTGTAAAGAAGAGGTAACATTAGTACCCATCTCATGGTATTTTGAACATTTAACATGGAATAATTAGTGTCAAGTTCTTAGGACTGTGTTTAGTATATAGAAACCCTCCCCTAATACTCTGTGCTATCTCCTTTGCCTCTGAACTCTCTTGCTTTTTAGAAATTAATTATTTTATTTATTTGCTTTACATCCAGATCATAGCCCCGTCGCCCCTCTCCTTGTGGTCCCACTTCCCTCATCCTCTATTTCTTTCCTCTATTCCTCAGAAAAGTGGAGGCCCTTACATACCCCAGATCATAAAGTCGTATCAGGACTGAATGCATCCTCTTTCGTTGTGTCATGGTGAGGCATCACTGCCAGGGGAAGTGATAAAAAGGCAGGCAACAGAGTCTACGTCAGAGACAGCCTCTGCTCTCCTGACTAGGGGATCCATATGAAGCCTGAGCTGCCCATTGGGTACATCTCAGTCTATGCATGGTCCTTGATTGGTGCTTCAGTCTCTGCAAGCCCCTTAGGCCCTGGTTAGTTTGGCTATGTTGGTCTTCTTGTGGTATTCTTCTCACGTCCAAGTCCTTCTGTCTTTCCCTCCACTTCTCCACAAGACTCTCTTTGCTTTACCCAATGTTTGGCTGCGAGTATTAGGATCTGTTTTGATCTGATTCTGGGTGAAGCCTCTCAGAGGACAGTTATGCTAGGCTTCTGTCTGTGAGCATAGCAAAATAAGGTTAATAGTGTCAGGGGTTGGCTCTCTCCCATGGAGTGGGTCTCAGGTTGGGCTTAGGCATTGGTTGGACCTTCCCTCAATCTCTGTTCTATCTTTATCCCTGCATATCTTGTAAGCAGGGTAAATTTCTGGTTGAAGTTTTTGTGGGTGTGTTGGTTTTCCCTTCTCTCCTTAGTCATCAGGGAAATTCAAATTGAAAGGACTCTGAAATTCCATCTTACATCCATCAGAATGGCTAAGATAAAAAACTCAAGTGACAGCACATGCTGGCATGGGGAACATTGCTCCATTGCTGGTGGGAGCCCAAACTTGTACACCCACTTTGGAAATCAATGTGGTGCTTTCTTAAAAAAATTGGGAGTTGCTCTACCTCAAAAGACCAAGCTATACATTCCTGGGCATATACCCAAAAGACACTCCACCATACAACAAGGAAACTTGCTCAGCTATGTTCATAGCAGCTTTATTAGTGATAGCCAGAATCTGGAAACAACCTAGATATCCCTTAACTGAAGAAAGGATAAAGAAACTGTGGTACATTTACACAATGGAATACCACTCAGCTATTAAAAACAAGAAAATCATGAAATTTGCAGGTAAATGGAGGAACTAGAAAAAAATTCATCCTGAGTGAGGTAACACAGATCCAGAAAGACACACATGGTATGTACTCACTTATAAGTGAATTTTAAACCATAATATACAGGATAAACATACTACAACTCATAGAACCAAAGAAGATAAGTAATAAGGAGTACTCAAGTTTAGATGCTTAAATCTCACTCAGAAAGGGAAATAGAATAGACAGCAGAAGTGGTTTTAAAGAGGGAAAAGGTAGGAGAGGGAGCACCCAGAAAAATGAGGGTGGAGACCAGATCCAGAGAGAGCAGGGTTGGGTGTGTGCATGGGTAGGGGTGGAAGGGAAGGTTAGGACAAAAGGCTCACAGACAGAAGAGAAACCATGGATGGAGTCATCTCTGTGACAAGCTGGAGACTGAAGACAGGATAGGTTTCTGGGACTATATGGGGGTGACTCTATCTGAACCTCCTAGTAGCAGGGGTATTGGGGACTGAAAAGGTCACCCTCTAACCAGATATGACTCCTAGTGGAGGGAGGGGAACACTGACAGATCCATCCATAAAATCTTCCTTTCTTTTGCATTTCTGTCCTATAGTCTCCAGTTCATCTAGCCATCAAAACTTGAATTCTTTCCTCTGTTTTGCTCCCTTGGGTCTTTAGACTCTTTCTCAGGGATACAAATACAAGGCAAATAAATCTTTTATTTTTCTAACACTGAGACCTGCTTACAGACCATATGATTTAGGTTGTATACCCTTATTTTCTCATTGAGAAGAAAAACATTTGGAGGGGAAGCAAAGAAATGAAAAGATAAAGCAGAGAAAAAGCTGAAAAAAGAAAGAATTTATGTTTTAAAAATAAAAAGAAGTAACTTTAATTCGATTGCTATTACTACTACTAAAATCATCATCATCATCATCATTGTTATTTATTACTATCTACATAACCACTGTAGTGTCAGTCACATTAAAATCAAGAAGGGGTGTGGGTAGTCTTCTTACAAAATTATTAGTGAAGTATTCTAAGTCATCCCACTGAAAGAGACGGGAAAAAAGTGTATAAGTGAAAGGGTTCTAGGGGAAACTTCAACCAAATAGAAGGAATTGATTTTTTATAATTAAGAGAGACCAGTAAAGAAATAAGGCATAGGGGACTGGCATCTTAAAGTAAATGGGATGATAAACTCTTCCCGGCAAAGCAGCAATTCCTTTGTTGGATTTTTGGATCTGGCTTTTATTATTAAGGCTGATGCTTAAAGCTGGCGTTTTGACAGGAACAAGGAACGTTTGTCACTATCTGGGAAAAAGATAGATGCTGAATGACATTTTGGAAGAAATGTATACATTTTGAGTCTAAGTGCTTTTTTTTCCTTCCCAGGAAAATTCCACTAGCAAATATCTTTGGCTCCCAGTTCTTATGGCTATTTGAATGAAAAAAGAATTGAAATTTTTCTTCTTCCCTTTCCAGTCTCTTTCATTCCCTTCCCCCTCCCTCCTTCTTCTGCCTTTAACTTTTGGGGGACGTTGAAGTTATCTTTGCGAAAAAAACATATTTTTTAGGTAACGACATTATTCATAGTTGGGAAAAAAAACTTGATTGTCTCAGACCTGAAAAGGCTGAGCACACAGTTACTTTCTACAGTGTTGCTTGAGTCTACTCTGGAAGGGAAGTGTGTCTGACTTTACGTCCTCCTTACTGACGCAGACCAATCCAGGGGAGAGCAAGACAGAGATGAGGCAAGCCCCTCGGCAGCCTTGGAGTTCTCTGAGAGCCAACTGGGGGACACAGTGGAGTAAATTATGTTCCATCTCCAGTTTTTTTTTTTGTATGTTTTGTTGTTGTTTTAAAAAGCAGGGGTCGCAAATAGAAATTCCTTCTACATTTCCCAAGGACAAGCGGGATGAGATATTGAGGTGAAACGCTCTTGAAGTTGTAAAGCTAGGTGCTACTGTAAGTGTGATGTTGACTTTGTGACCTTGTAGACAAGAGTCAAGGAGTTACATGCAATAAGTAAGGAATGGTGAAGAACAGACAAAACTCAAAAAAATCTCTTTTCTTGTTGCTGTCCCAAAATATCTGACAAAAGCAACTAAAGAACGGAGGGAAAGGTTTATTTTGGCTCATGGTTTGAGGGATACAGTCTATCATGGCGGAAAGCTCATGGGAGCAAGAACAGGATGCAGGAAACAATGAACAGGTGTGTTCGCGTGCCTCTTCTGCTCCCCTCTCCCTTCTTATTCAGCTTTGGCACTAGGCCTGCATGTAGGAGGTTAAGACGCTTTTTTCCTCCTCAGTTAAGCCTTTTAGAAGTACTCTCATAGAGAAGGTCAGAGGTACATCTCACATAATTTCAAATTATTCAAACTGGCAGTGAAGATAGCCAACACAGATACGTTCTGGGGCCAATGGTGCCTGCATCTGGTCATTAGGCGGCACATCAGAACTTCTGTGGTTTCATGTACCTATAGCATGCTGAGAAACTGTCTATGAAAACAGACCAGTATCATTCAGGGGCAACATGGATGCTAAAACTCGATGTAGCCTCTGTCATGCCCTGCCACCAAGATAAGCACCTCTAGAGAAACATCAAGAAAAAAATTATGTTTTTCTCAAAAGAGGGATTTTGGTGTAGGTCTGTGTGGATCACAGAAACTGCTCCTCAGTACACAGCAGTGTTTTAAATGTGTCAGTGTCAATATTTTCTGGATTGATAGCTATGCCCAGAGGACCCCTCCTATTTTCTTTGTAATCATTTCCCAACTTGGCAGGTTAAATTCTGCATTATGTTTATAAATATCTAAATATCTTGACAATGGGAGGTCTCTGAACCCATACTCCCCGGGATACAACATGATTAAAAAGCCTGTGTCACCCTGGTGTGATCTCTTAGTGGGGGAAGTTGCATGCCACCAAACCTGACAACCAGACCTTGATCCTGGGACCCACATGGTAGAAGGAGAGAACCAACTTCGCCTGGTTGTCCCCTCACATCCACACATGTGCCTGTATTGCATGTATGCCCATACACAAGTGAATACATGCATGCGCACACACACTACATAAATAAATAACATATAAAAAATAATAGCAACTACTTTCACCCCTTTGTTTTCCATAGAAACAGCTAACCACAGAGGACCACCTAGGCCTTGCATACTTCTCCAGAATACAGTGAGCATGTCCTCAGGCCTCTGAAAAGATCTCTTCCATTCTTGTCCATGGGTCCCATAGACCGGTGAAGGACCTCTTTGCTTTTCTGCCTTGATAACACACCCCTGGTCTCCTTCCTTCACTTGGAAACATTCCTGTTAATGAATGGGAATCGGGTCTCTAGTTGTCTGGTGTGTACTGTCTTTGACAATATCAGGTTGGATTTATTTTTCCCTGGATTAAAGGGAAATTCAGGTCTCCAGTCAAGGCCATAAAGGACACACACACAAATACAAAAAGAATTATAGGGAAGCAGCAGGAATGTCCTAAAAAATTAGCTAGAGCTAGACTGAGGAACAAGATGAAAATTTATATGCAAATGAGCAGGCGTTCCAAGCTTGCTGCTTTAAGGCAAGCCTCACACTTCAGTAAAGAGAACAGGAAGGCTATGGAGTAATACAAGATGTCCTTGTTGGTCCATAAGTTTTCTTTATTTGATTATAGTCTTATGTCTTATAAATATGTCAACATTGCGGGAGTGTTCAAGACTCCAATATGAGTTCAAGAGCAGTCGGCTGGTAATTGGGAAGAGCCTCTAAACTGTTTTACTGTCAGATAGATGTCCTCAAGGACTGGCTTTCCTCAAGATTCCATTTTAAAAGCCAGAAGTGTCTGGGAGCTTCAGTGCTGAATTCTGGAGCTACCATCAATGACTAGAGAACAGGTACAAAAGTCTGGTGTCTTTGCATCAATGTCTGAAAAGCTGGGAACAGAGTGTGGTCCAGCAGCAGCAATGAAACAAGGGTGAGGTTGGACCATTGCTTGCAGTTGCCCCTTAGCCATTCCTTCTTCTCCCCTCTTCTAGTTTTCTGTTTTCTTACTGATTTCTCTGGACGTTACCATAGGGATCACTTGTACTTGCATCCTTTGTTCAAGGTCTGCAATGGGGAGATGAGACACAAGATGCTGATTTGACTTATTCTGAAGAGTGAAGGAGGACAGGGACGGCACCAGGAAGAGAAGTCAGAAGAAGGACATGAGGAAGGGAGGGGACCGAGGGAGGAGGCAAGATAAGGGCACATATCTTTTCTTTCTTTCTTTCTTTCTTTCTTTCTTTCTTTCTTTCTTTCTTTCTTTCTTTCTTTCTCTCTCTCTCTCTCTCTTTCTTTCCTTCCAGAAAGCCAGGGGCAGTGGACAGAGCCTGTACTCCTTGCTGAGGCCCCCACACTTGCTCTCCAGCTTTTTACCTTTCCAGCTGATTAATTGTGGGTGTGTATTTGAGTTTCAACGTCCTCCTAGTTTCTAACTCGAGATTGTTGCAATAATTGTGTTAATGCTGTTGGTTGGCCCCTGCTGTGTACTCTATTGGCACATCACAGTCTTTCATGTGAAATCTCTAAGAAAAGCCTGTGCCCTTTATTGTTACTCTGAGTTGATAGTCATCTGTTCCCTAGGTCTTTGCTTCCTCCTGCACATGTGCGACTGTAGCATATATTGAAATAGTGTAGACTCAGTTTGACGGCTTTCAAATTCTTAAGATCACAAAAGTTTATATTTTAAGTCTTTTAAAATTATTTTTAAAACAATTTATAAAATATTACTAATTATTTAAGATGTTTACACAATGTATTTTTTTTATCATATTCACCCCAGCTCCTCCCAGATCCACCCTCACCTTGTGTTATGAATTAGAATAGATTTTGTTTAAAATATAGGTTTTCAGGTCCTGTTTAGTGAATATGGGAGGGCGCCAAGAATTCAAGAATTTGCAGGGCTGGGAGTCATTAGAACTTTAACTTAAATTTGGAAGACTCTAGGCTCAGAGTCTAGCACCAACCCTTAGAACTAACCTCACTATCTTATGTGTTCTGCCTTCTGCTTTCCAGTGTACAGTGTAGACCCAGCCAGGTTTCTAGCCCCAGCCGGACACTCAGTGCTATTTCCCTAGACCATACTGCTTATCCGAGTTCTCAAACCCAATGTCCTCCTGGTCCACTTTGCCCCCATCAAGTTGACACTTCGCTCTGCACATCAATGAGTTCGTTCCTGGATGTCAATGAGCGCTTGTCCATTTAGTGCGAAACAAATGGGCTGATGTTGCTGAGAAATCCTGAGATGACACCAACAATCAATCAAGTGCTCCATGGGTCCACCTAGCCCTGGAAGGCAGCAGATCCATTATGGCTGATTAAGACGACAAGTGACAAGGAGCCAAGGCCTTGCCCGTCTGCTGCTCCTGAGACAGGGTAGAGGTTAGCCTCTGACTTTGCCTAAGGACATGGTTGTTGCTGGTCATCACATTTCTTCCTGTTCTCAGTCACTTACCCCTTGATCAATGTATGGGTTCCTGATCAGTGTCTGGAGCTCACACAACAGTGCCTCCCCGTGTCTTCTCAGCAGCCCTTCTATGACTCCCACGGTCCTCCTCAGTTTCCAAAGCCCAGCCTCCTCCCATATCAGTCACCCTACTAGATACAGGATTCATTGACTGGGAGGGGGAATTGTAGCTAGGGTTCTGTGGTGTGACTTTTCCTGTTTAAATAGAACACCGAAACAAGAAAAAGAAGAAGAAGAAGAAGAAGAAGAAGAAGAAGAAGAAGAAGAAGAAGAAGAAGAAGAAGAAGAAGACGAAGAAGAAACAACAACAACAACAACAACAGCAACAGCAACAACAGCAACAACAAGTCCAAAGTCTAGTTTGGTGAACCAATTGGTTTGCTGGGGTTAACTTACAGTAACATGGATGACTTAAATGTTGCTGCATCAAGATAAACCCATGCTAACACTGGTGTGACTCACAAAGCCTGCATCTCTAGAGCTCCTTGATGACTTAGGGGCCGTTCAGGCCATTGAAGTCTCTTGTCCCTGGTGGTTGTCACTGCCCACACAACCTGGAGGAGACTGCTTGTGACTTAAGTTTCAGTTTTCTAAGTCTTGTAAATTCTGTTTACTTCCTGAGCCTTCTGAATTTTCTTCCTCTCTCCAGAGGGGGATGCTTCAATTTGCAGAAATAACTACAAAATAACTTCATAAGAGCCTCCCATTTTCATGATGCTTAGACTATGCCTTGAGATACTGAGAAATCTGATCAAGAGGGTCAGCGAACTTTCTGCATAGGACCAGATATCAAATATTTTAGTTTTTCAAGTACAGAAGGTCTCATAGCTGCTGTAGCAGGAATGCAGAACAGGCACTAGGTAAACAGAACTGGGCGTGGCCATGTCTAATGTAACTTTATTGACTGAGACAAATGGAGGCTAGATTGAATTCATATTCATGGGCTGAAGTGTACGATGCCCAATGTAGACTACTATTATAAATGTATTCATTCGATAAAAAAATTATAAGCATCCCCACATGTCACACACTCTGTGTGACCCAGGACACAGAATGGTGGAGTTTCTGCCTTTGTGGAATCTTAGGTTTATTAGGAAGGATCAGAAAACCTGCTTTTCATGCAGTTATATGTATAATTACTTTTATTATAAGTGCTCTGAAGGGTAAAGGCAGGGTGTGAGTGATGTGAACTACAGAGAAGGTGAAGGTGAAGCATCAGGACCAACAAGGGGTCCATCCTGACTGAGAGGAACATGGTAAATCAGGAGACTCTGGCTTGCTGGTATCAGGTCCCTTTTGGTATTTCTAAGTATTTTATACCTTTCCCCAGAAGCAACGGGAAGTGTCCACAGTGTTTTAAAGCAGGAAAGAGCAACACAAGGAGATTTAGGATTCAGAAAAATTTATCTGTCTATAGTTTTGGAACTAGATGGTGGGCAATAATAAATCAAGAAGACTGAGTGGATTGTCTCAATAGTGTTTTACCAACTTTGGCATAACAGAGACTCTCACCCTGCATTTTTTTGTTCAATCATCACCCACAAAGTCAGGTACTTGATGATATGTTCATGACTGAGGTCACCATACAGAGGCCAAAGCTACCCACTTACAGGAAGCACTCTGGATAGTGGCAATTTATTAATAGCACTGAATGGGCTGGAGATATAGCTCAATCATTAAAATCCATGCCTTGTAATCATGAGGGTGTAAGTTTGGATCCTTAGCATTTGCTGTGGTTATGTGTTTGTTCCCTTAATACCAGTGCTGTGGAGGTGGATTCAAGTAGTTCCCTGGAGCTCATTGGCTGGTAAGCCTGCCTTAATTAGTAAGCTACTGGCTCAGTGTGAGACTCTGTCTCAAAAATAAGGTGGAAAGTGATTGAGAAAGAAGGCTAACGTCAGCCTCTTGCTTCTATATGCATGGACACACAAATGCTCACACATATATGAACATACTGAACACACACACACACACACACACACACACACACACACACACACACACCTGGAGTTCAATGTTCCAGGGACCTAGAGAGCCAGGTTAAGAGTCAGACCGCATGGAGCTCGTTCATCACAAGGGGCACATACTTTGAGAAACACAATCCTACTTCTACAAGGCTCTACATTTCAAGACCACTTGGAGCTTCTGAAGCTTTGCTTACAGCCGATTCAAGCCACGATCATTTGCTGATACATTTTGAAGATGTCACGGCTTATAATGCTGCTGAGTGTCTGCATATTCTAAGGCATTTGCTACATCCACTTAGAATACACTGATACGTAGATCGTTAAGCAGAACAGACCTTCCTGTTGAAAAGAGTAATAATTTTAGTTTTCAAATGTCATCTTCAGTTGCTTTTTGGCAGGAATGCTGCAGTCACACTCTCCGGTTTCCATTAACTACAAGGACTGGGACAAAGTCACCTACCTCTTCCCTGGCAAACCTTCATTTCAGACTCTCTGCAATGTGGTCATTTAGGCAATAAAGAGATGCAGAGCTGGAAGTTGGGATGGTCTCCAGAGATGGCACCTCCTGGGATTCATACCCTTGAAGAGTCCCCTTCTGTGCTACACTAGACAGACTAGATAAATGTGAACAGTGAAGTGACTACGGCCTCCAATGCGAGGTTATAAAAGACCCAGAAACTTCCATCCTGGCCAAAGGTTGGATCGTTCAATCACGGAGAAACTGACTTTTGTATTTTAAGTATCCTCCTACGGCAAGAAACTGGAGTCTCTGTCCAATGCACATTTGAAAAACTGGACTTTAGAGTCTGGCTTCATTTAAGCCTTCAGATGATTACAGTGCCATGTAACAGTTGAAAGGAAAACTGCTTGAGAAACCTCAGCCTGAGGGCAGATAATAAGGTGCACCTGGATTTTGGCCCATGGAGAACAGGGTTTCTTGATTTCTGTTCTTTGTTTTTTAGAAAATGTGTTACACACTGCTGTCCAACAGATAACAAGAGATGAAAAGATTGGACCACTCCAATAAGTCTGGTGTGAATGTCTACAGCAAGATTGACAAGAAGGGACCCATTGTCAGGCTGCTAGGGACAGGGGTAGGACTTAAGTGGGAGATGAAAGTCTGTGTTGTGGCCACCACAACAAGTTGTATGGCTCAGGGCAGTGGCTTTTGCTTCCTGGGCTTTATTTTCTCTTGATATTGCAGTAAGAGGTTGGCTAGACAAGCTGAGGGATGCAGGGTGCCTTCTGTGGTTCTTGAGTGTTTGCAGTGGATTTGATAAAAAAAAAAAACCAAAAAAAAAAAAAAACCCTCTTTTTCCACATGGACATACTTACCTGCAAGTCCCTTCACAGACACATGCTTTAGAAATGTGAGCTGTGTAACAGTGTTGAGCTTTGGGGTAGGCATTTTGTTAGTCTGACTTCCTCATTGCTGATGGGTGATACCTGGTAAAACCTCTTCAAATGAGGAAAGGTTTCTTTTTTTCATGACTTCTGAGACTTTAGTTCACTATAGCAAGAAGGTGTGGGTGATCACAGGAGCTCATATCACAGTAGACAGAAAAGAGGAGAGGGGGAGAGGGAGAGAGAGAGAGAGAGAGAGAGAGAGAGAGAGAGAGAGAGAGAGAGAGAGAGAGAGAGAGAGAGAGAGAGAGAGAGACAGACAGACAGACAGACAGACAGACAGACAGACAGAGACAGAGAGAGAGACAGAGAGACAGAGAGATTCAGACTTATGTTAGGGTCTCTGCCTTTCTTCCTTTTATTCTATCCAGCCCATACTAAGGTTGGGTCTTCTCAACTAATATTAACTAATAGCATTTTTGAAAACGTACCAGAGACTGTTATGTGACATTGATAACATGGGAGATGTGCACATGTACTCATCCCAGGTAGGGAACCAATGACAAAATAAAATTACCACCAAAGTCCAACTTGATTAACCAATGAATTTTTATTGAAGTTACTAATAGGAGAACCAGTGAAGGTTTACTTACAGGAGCATGGATGAGTCAAAGGCAGCTGCATCACAAAAAGCCTACCTAACACGGGTGATGACTCACAAAAGCTGCAACCCTGGAGCTCCCTGTATAACTTGAAGCCAGCTTGACTGGCGAGAATATCTCCTGTTCTCTGCAGCCCTTATTGTTTATATAACCTTGGAGAGAGGGGTCTTTTCTAACTGGTAAACCTCAGGGACTTCCTGAGACTGTAGAGTTGTTTGCTTGCTGATTTTTATGAACCTCACTTTGAAACTTCCTGAATCATAAGGAGCTTTCCTACCAGATAGTGTTTTAACTCAAAGGAAATTACAACACAACACAGCTACACAAAGAAGTGTGCTTTGATTATTTTCTAGGCATTTCTCAACCCAAGCAAGTTGACAGTCGAGACGAACCATTTTGGGCATTGTAAGATGTGGGAGTTACATGATTTTACTGTCACCATTTACTTAGCTAAGATAACTCAAGCTCAGCTTGCTTTATTTTGCTCAAGGAAAGATTAAATTTGCTCAAGGATACCCTCTTCATTTTCTATTGCTGCATTACAAATGACTTCCACCTTAGAACCTTAATACAACACACAGTTATTATCTCAGTTTTGGTGGATCAGGACTCTCCCCACATGCCTTTACTGTGCTGGAATCAACGTGTTACGTTGACTTCTGTGACTCAGAGTTCTTTCCCAAATATCTTGCATTTATGGGCACAATTTATTTCTCTGCTGGCACAGGACTGGGACCTTAGTTCCTAGAGAAGCCATTCAATATTGTTGGGATTCAGAGCCAGGACAAGAGACTGAGGTGCCTATTCATCACCCCCTCCTGAACTTCCTAGGCCTGGGCTGGGTTTTCTCTCTCCTCAGGCTTTTCACTATATAACCCAAACATTTTGGTTCTGCATTCACCTCTGCATTTCCCTCTTACTGCACATGCAAGATCTTCCCCCACTCCTACCCCACCCCTCACCCCCAAACCCATCCTCCTGTCTACATGGTAACTTCCCTGACCCCATTCCTTGGGACCTTTGAATCCTCCCAAGAGAGATGCTCCTCAGAAACTGGCTTGAATTGGCTTACTTCATTGACAGAGATAACCTATCAAATACCACGGTTATTTGATAATGTAAAAGAAGTTCTGACAAATAACCACTTGCTTTTCAGTGTGCTTTTTCTTGATTTGCTCAGCCCCACAATATAGCCTCTGAAGTGCTCTAGTATGCCTGGGCGTGGCAAACATGGCTCTGGCAGGTCTTATCCTCCCTTGTGTTCCCTCTGCCTTGCTAAACTGATAAATTACATTCCTAAAGCTAGCCACCAAGGGCCATTTCCTTATTTGGCCACATACTCTTCTTAGGGCTGACTACCAAGGACTAGCTATCAAAGTATTGAAGTCCAGCAATCAAAAGTCCATCCTTGGGTCACCCAATTAACACACTCTGTCAAAAAACCCAACTCATCCTAACACAAGGCCTCCCTCTTTTCCTTTTCAAAGTGCCATTTGTCCATGGGCCATGTCTCCTCTCTAACCAGAGGCAGTCCTTTTTCTCTCCAGGCAATATCCCTTCCCTTCTCCCTCAACTTCTATTTCCTGTCTTTGTCTCATTCCCTGTCCCTTGTCCCTCTGGAGCCAATAAATCCCATTTGTGTTGAGAACTTAGTCTTGATGTGTCTTGTGCCAATTCCGGCTTCTCCTTTTTGATGAACTTAATGCGAAGTGTCTTAGGATTTCCATTATACGTTTAAACTCCTTTCGCACTTGTCAACACAAGCCAAGCTCATCATTAAAGTGGTAGGCTATTATAGTCACTGGTCCTGCCCACACTGAAGAGAAGGGATGCATGAACTCAGTAGTACCTGTATATGTGGGGGCAGTGGGGACTGGGCTTATTTTACAATTCTGCCAACCACACCTATATACACAATAGGCAAAAGTGCGTCAAATTCACATACTGGTCTGCTTGATGTCAGTGGTCACACTTTTAAACCTTCAAGCCTTTGAGGAAAGAAAATCACACCAGTGATCTTGGCACGTAGCAAGAATGCTCAATAACAATGCCCTTGATGTCTGTCACACTGCAGGTCAGGGTGTTTTCGTTGTCAGAAGCAGAAATCTAAGTCAAATCAGTTTAAGGAAGCAAGAGGATTTGATTTGCAGCGAGGAAATTTGGGGAGGATATAGGAACTTTGCCAATATCCTTTGGTCTCTGCATCTGTTATTTCAGTGAGATGTCCTTTTATTCTCAGTGATTTCTCTGTGGGACACTAAAAATTACCGCTGGGAGGTACAAGTTTACAACCTCGTATAGATTTCTTGCTGTTACGGTGAATGTTATGCTGACAAAAAGCAACTTAAGGGAGAAGGGGTTATTTTTGTCTTATGGTCCCAGAGTAGGGAGGAAACGGCAGGAGGCAGGAAAGGCATGGAACTTGAGCAGGAGCCTCTCCAATCACAAATGCTTTCACACCTGTGGAGCAGAGGATGAACAGGAAGTGAGCCTGAGCTATAAAGCCTCCAAACCTGGGACTCATGTTCTCCAGTGGGGCTTCACCTCCTAAAGGTTCCACAGCCTTCTACAGCAGTGCCTCTGTCTGGAGACCAAGTGTTCATACCCGTGAGCCAGTGGGAGAGATTTCACGTTCACACCACAAGAATCCTCATGTGAAGCTTAAAACCCTTCGGAGAAAGGGACTCTTATCATTACTAGTGTCCAAACATAAAATCTTAGGGAGACTGAAATAGTCGTATCCTGTTTTGGATTGTGCTGGCTGGATTTCCAGTGCTACGACAACATCAGCTTACAAGCAGAAAGATAGACTTTGGTCCATCGTTTCAGCCCATGGGGTCTGTGAAGAGGCAGCATATCATGGCAGAAGCACACAGTGACGGACGCTGCTCATCTCACCTTAGCCAGCAAGCAAAGTACGACGTCAGTTTTTGTATGTGTGTGCAAGTGTAGGTGCACCAGTGTGCCTATGCATGCCTGTCAAGGTCTGAGGATAACCCCAGGGACTGTTGATTTGGGCCATCCACTTTTGTTTTAAAACTAGATCTCTCACTGGCTTGGAACCTACCAATTAGAGTAGCTGCCACCATGACCAGCTTTTAACATGGGGATCAAATTCAGGTTCTGTTCTTTGCTCATCATGTACTTTACCCACTGAGCTGTCTTCCCAGTTCCACAAACTTACATTTATCACAAAGCCATTGCCATAGAACTCATTAAACTACAAGTCTTAAATGGATTTATGAGGCCAACATCCTAGTGATTTGATCACCTCTAAAAAGTCTCACATTTGAACACCTTTGAACAGCTTTGGGGACCAAGTTTTTGGGGGGCATATTTAAGACTCAAACCACAACAAAAGATCCAGACTCTATCTCTGTTAGACTGGCAAGCTCCCTGTTTTGGGAGGGATGAGGTGGGGGGGCAGGAACACCATGATTATAAGAGCCAATGCCAAGTATCAAAGTATGGTTCTAAAAAGAGAGCTGGACACTGACCAACAGGAAGAGAGATGCTGGGCCAATAGGAGCATTGTCCATAAGTTAAGTCTAAAGGTAAATTTCTACCCTTTGTCTTGGAAAATACACTTGTATAAGAGATTCTGGGTGTTTATGAGGTCTTAACCTTTATCTGCACAGAACTGATGGAGTTCAAGCAAATTCCTCACTCTCTCTTCAGTCCCAAAGCATTCAAAGTACTGAGATGAGGAAGGGCTGGAGCTAATGCATCGAGTGAACAAATGATGTGCTTCCTTGAGCTAATTATTTCTGAAGCTCGGTGGTGAGTTCATTGCTGATTTAGATTCGTTAACCTTATCTTAGCCTGGGGAACTTTCTCCACAGTAATCCAGATTTTTAAATGAGCTTACCTGCAGGCGAGCCACATTAGCACACATCCTTCCTGTTATGGTGGCCTCACCCCAAGGAGCTAATACAACTTAATAGCATGGTTTAGAAAAGGTGGAAGATATCCTAAGGATGAGACTAACCTTTGCTTTATAAGCATTTCAATAAAGGTGTGGAGGAATCCATTGAGGGACCTGTCCGCTGAGGCTGTCATCAAACCCTCTCCTCAACAGGGGTAGAAGTCCCTCTGGGAAGTGTCTACCCCTAATTTCTGGAAAGAGTGTCATCTCTGTCACTCAGTTTGTGTGTCTATGTGTCTTTGTTTCTGTCTTACATGAGTCTCTTGGGTATTTTATCATTTATTTCCCCCAAAGGTTTGACCTCATTTGGGCTTCTTTCTAAGAACTGAAATTCTGGAACTTTTCCAAAAATGAGACCTTGTCTAAAAATGGTCAACAGTTTGACAAGTCAAAGATCTCCTTTTCCTTTGCTTCTATGGGGAGAGAGGGAAGTGGAATCATACTGAGCTTCCTACAGAATTTAAAATCTCAAGATGTTGACTCCATCTTGGCAGCTATGTTTGCATGGAGGGAACAGTATGGACAGCCAGAGCATTGGAAGCATAAAGCGAGGGTTTGTCTGTCCCTTGTTCGTCATCCAAAATTCACGGCCTTTCCTGCACATTCCCAGCCCATTGTAGCACAAAGCCATAGGAAATAGAATTCTTGGTTAGAGAGAATAAATAAAGAACTGAAATGGAAAGACGCAGAAGGTTGAATGGCCTTCTTTGCTGGTGGCCCAAATGGATTAATGGAGCGATGAAGGCTTTCCCTCATTCCCTTCCATACAGGTAGGTGATCATTAAGCATGTTGCTTACGATCTCAACCTGCTGGAATTCGTGCCTTCATGTCATTTTCTCACTTTCTGTTGTCTGCTCCATTTGAAAGTGGGGTCGTTGGAGGAAATGTCACAAAGACATCTGCTCTAGCACAAAATGAAGCTGGTGGGCGAGCCGTTGCTGTGTGTTCAGTACTGTGCTGACCTCCAACTTACAGATAAGAAACCAAGGCTCAGATATTTGCATGTCCCAAATGCCACTTCTAGGTTGGAAGGCTCAGAAATCCAGCAGCTCTAGGGCCACCACACTGGGTAGCTTCTTCCTCCTGGACATCCTGGTCACAATGCTCTCAGATGGGCAAGACTCCAGAGGGCATTATTAGATAGGAATTCTCACGGTTCACCTCATTCCCTTGGTGTAAAGGAAGATTTAATATCTGTCCAGCTTCTTGTCCAGGCAAGGAACCTGGAGTCACATTGTTAAGGGAGTTCCTTTGAGGGAACAAGCCCTTATGAGGACCTTCATTCTCCCAAGGACGGTTATCAGAAGCATTCTAGGCTGGCATCCTATAAACAGAAACAAAATAACGACTGCCATAAACACAAGCTTTGTGCAAACCAACCTGGACCCAATTAAGATGACCAGGCATGTATAAACATGGAAGCTTTGTGTTTCTGTCTCTCATTGTGTGCTGGGCATCCACCATGCTTTTCATAGCATGGTGTACAGAAGGGAGAGAACAGACTGTAAACTTCTATCCTCCAGTTAAGGGTGGCCAGCCGAAGCATGCAACAGCAATTTCACATAACTCACTCAGAAATATTCAAGCTGGAGCTGCCAGCTTCATAGCTGCACTGACTAAGTCCAGCCCACGACTTCTTTCCTTCCTTGTTTACTCACCAGGTAATTGGGAACAGTGTCCAATCTGCTGCTGAAAATGGGAGCCCAGGAGATTTTGGTTTATGTACTTGTTACTCAGAGCTTGGGTTGGCTGGTTTCTGTTTGTTTCTGTATTAAGTTCTGCAGTTTATTTGCGTGGGGCCGAAACCTGCCTATGGTTACCTACCTCAGAGTGGCCATGATTTCCCGGTGGAAGCCATGTTAGCAGTGAGTTATGCTGCCTCACTTGTTTAGAAGTATTAGCTTCTGAAATGAGCCTCATTGTTTGTAGAATCTCTGTCTTAGTTAGCTTCATGTTGTCATAACAATATCTTGGACAACCAACTTAATTGGAGACAAGATTTATGTTGGCTCATGATTTCAAGGTTTTTCCTCCATGGTTGCCTCTTCCTGTTTCTTTGGGCCTGTGGTAGAACAGAAAATCAGAACATCAGGACAGTAGAGTGCAGTAGAGGAAGCCTGTGAGTTGCATGGAGGTCAGAGACTCTATCCCTTTCCTGAGCATGCCTCTAGTGACCTAACTCCTTCTAACCAGGCCACACCTCCTCAAAATTCCATCATCTCCCAGCATTGACGTGAATTAGGACATGAGCTTTTGGTGGATGTTTATCTAGTCTGAGGGTGAGTTTGCTTGGCACCAGGAACCGAAGACAATGAATGTTCTGAGCCAAAACTGGGCCAGCGGCTGAGTGTAGTGAAACATGCTGCAAAGTGGAGACGTGAGGACTGCAAGCTCCAGGCCAGTCTGAGATAAAAATGATAACTCATTTGTGCTTGAAAGTTTTATCTTCGGACTTGCCGCAGTCTAGGATAACAAAGGAAGTGTCTCAATTAAGGAACTGCCTAGATCAGATTGGCTTGTGGGCATGTCTATGAGGGTACTGTCTAGTCTTTTTTAAATTACCTATATTTTGCATTTAAAATATAATTTAAAAATACTTTGACTCTTCTATACATTTTATATAATGGATGTTGGTTACATCCTTTCACTCTTACCTCCCACCAACTTCCCATAGTGTTCTCACCCTGACTACCTCCCAACTTAGTGGCCAAAAGGCTCAGGGAAATTTCTAGAAGAGGAAGAGGAAAAATGGGGAGGAGAGCTATAAATGCTGACTTCTGGGCATGGCATGGATGTACTGTATGTTGAATCAAAATGACTGTGCTTACCCACACAAGACCTGAACAAGAGCAAGCCAGTAAAAATTCCAGCTAAGATCATGGAGGGGTCCTGGTGTTCTCCCCCTAGCTGAAGAGCCCTTGACATTTGATAGATGCTGAGCGGGGGGAAGAGTTACTCTATTTTGAAGATACAAGTTGGTTGCTCATGCTCCAGTGGATAGCCACACCTATGTGCCTATAGGCAGCACCAATTGACATAGGGAAGGGGATTATTAGTAACATGAAATATAAGAAGTTTTCATGATTATTGATTCATGAGGAGAGACCCACCCTGAATGTAGGCAGCACCATTCCCTAGGCCAAGGTTCCTGAGTTGTATAAGAATAAAAGCAGAAGAAAAGCAATCCACATCTACGTATTTATTTATCTCTTCTCTCAACTGTGTATTTGATATGAGTCTGTGGCTTGTGTTTCCCTCAGTGATGGTCCACAGTCTGAGACTGAAAGCTGAATAAATGCTTTTAGCCCTTAGGTTACCATTTGTCATGTTATTTCATTACAACAATAGAAACAAAATTGTGATACTGTCTCAAGGGGGTGGGGGAAGAACACAAACGAAAATAAACAAAAAACTGTAATGGTGGTAGGTCTATTGGCATCTAGTGTGTAGAGCCTTGCAGTTCTGCTAAGCACCTTACAATGCTCAGCACAGAGCCCCACAGCATAGAATTTCAGGACAAAGAGTGAAAGCCTTGACCAGGACGGTCTTCTGGGAAGGAGAGATGCTATTCTGCTGGGTGATTCTGGTCCAGTTCTGATGCTTCACTCTCTGTAGGGAACTGGGGGATTCCATATGTCACTACAGCTGGAAGTTCTCCACTTCTCTCCTTGTTCTAATGTGTTATGAATCCATGGCTGCCCCAGAGGTCTTCTCCACTCTTCTCAGAAATTTGTTTTCACTCTTGCTTATAGATTGGTTCAGAGGAGACATCATGTTAGGCTTTTCCCTTCGAGAGGACTTGACCCTCAAAATTATTTTGAAAAGTTTTCTATCTTGCAGAAGGACATTGTGTGCAAGGGGTTATATCTCTTTCTTTGGAGAAAGTATTGTTTCACATCTTTTTTTTTCTTTAAAAATTTAATAGTCTGAACTCAACCTTATAACCGAGCGAGAAAGGGAAAGACACAGGTAGTTGGAACTAAAATCTAAACTTAGCTTGGAGAATCCAACTCTCCAATCCCTGATGCTACATGAAATGCCTTGACTTTACCACCCAGTGATTCTGAGAAATGAGATGTGTTATCAGATAGTTTCATTAAAATAGTTTTAACAAAAATGTATTGATTGGATTCTGTGCTGCAGACATGAGCTGTGTCTCAAAAGCATCGTGTGTAAGGAAGTGCTGTATAAGTATGTGACTCATTATTAAGAGTTCATGAAATAACATGCAAGGTGGGTAAGGAAATGCCAACGGATGGGCAAATTAGTTAGAGTGCAATTTACAAGGTCCTCTTATGTTCTCCTGGGGTCACTGCACACCGGGATACATGATCATTAAATATGACCTCAGAGGCACTGTGTCGAGAGGAAGGGAAATTACTCAATTTTAAGACAAGATTTTAAACAAGGGCCAAACCGTTTTATCTACTTGAATTTGGGTCACTAATTATATCCACTGATCTTCCAGTAATGAATCATAAATTGCACAATGCCAGTGAGCACCCTTCCTGTCCCTTTTCATCATGAAATGAGACTGCTACCACATTCACTTAGCGATGGCAGTTCCATGTCTGCAAAAGAGACAGACTAAGGGGAGAGCACATGGTGGTGGATTTTCAGGGACACTGAAATTACAGTCTCTGATGTACTGATGTTGTGTGTCATTAACTCATTTTATCTTCCTCCCTGATATTAATTTCTCATTGAAATTGAGAGGGTTATCACTATATCTTAGAGAGCTTTCCCAGTCATTCCTAACTCTCAAATTCCAGGATTCTAAGAAAAATTGTATTTGTGACAGTGAAGAAAATGTACCATTAAAATGTCCAAACTCTAATTTTTCCAAAGGTGGGTTATATTTTCAAACAGGTTCAAACAGGATGATCTCTTTAGATCTATCAGATTAATGGTTATAATAAGATGTACTTAAATAGTAGCATAGGGGGCTTTGGATAATAATTGAAGATATTCTTCATAGGCCCTTTATATAGATCTTCATATTCCTCATCCAAAAACGTTGAGTTGGAAATGACTCAAAATCTGAAGAACTGCATTCAAGGTGGTGCACGCCTTAAATCCCAGCACTCCGGAGGCAGAGGCAGGCAGATCTCTTTTATTTCAAGGCCAGCCTGGTCTATAAAGGGCGTCTAGAACAGCCAAGGCTACACAGAGGAACCCTGTCTGGTAAGCCAAAAAATAAAAATAAAAAATCCAAAGAACTCTTAGGTTAGGCAGCAACATGATGCTATATGTGGAAAATTCTTGATCTCATTGGGTGGGTCACAGTCAGAAGGCTGGTATGGTCCCCATGTTGTATAGAATAATCTGTAGACTATGTAAGTAAAGTGTGCAACACCAGTGACCTTTGCGTTCAGAGTTGGATCTTATCCACAAAACATCTAATTATGTACATGCAATTGTTAAAAAAAAACCTTGAAGTGAACCATCTCTCAGCTCTAACCTCACAAGTTATTTTACTTCTCCTTCTCACTGTATCCTTTCCCTTCCCTTGCTATCTCCTCCCCATGTGGGCCTTTGTCTGTAGGTGGAGGAGATGCCCCCTCCTGGTGCGTGTACCCCCTGCTGGCAACAGCCCACCAGACCTCAGAATGTGTTAAAAGGCTAGCTCCTTGTAGGGACACTTCCAAAGCAAATCACACAGACTTTAGGCCAAAAGGTGTCAAAAGTTGGCAAATGCCTATAATCCCAGCACTTGGGAGGCAGAGGCATGCGGATCTCTATGAGTTCAAGGCCAGCCTGGTCCATGAAGGGAGTCCAGGACAGCCAGAGCTGTTACACAGAGAAACCCTGTTTCAAAGAAGAAGAAGAAGAAAAAGAAGAAGAAGAAGAAGAAGAAGAAGAAGAAGAAGAAGAAGAAGAAGAAGAAGAAGAAGAAGAAGAAACACATATCAAAGCTGCTCTGGAGACAAGCCCCAGGAGGCATCCTGGGTTTGGCTCCGACAATTCAGATACCCTTCGTTAAAAAACCCAGAGGTCTGGGGTGGGGTGCTCACTCCCCATTTCTCCCTCCATATCACCCTGCCTTAGTCTTTCTTTTATCATTAAGCTTAGTGAATTAAAATCTAGCTCTTCAACTCTTGACTGTCTTTATTTTAACCAAGAGCTGTCTATTACCTGGCCTTTTACAAGTTCGAGGCTCCCTTCTCCCCCACCGTCAAGCTAACAGGAAAGCTCCCTCACTGACCAGGAGGCCTCGTGACAGGTTCTCTAGACAGAGCCTTCCTCAGCCGGCCTCCAGAAGGCTGAAGAAAACTCTGACCAGATTCTCAGCCCAGCCTCCCGGAGAAAGGAACGCACACTCCCCTGGCCTGTGTTTCATTCTCTTCTTCTCCCTCTTTCTCATCACGTCCTCTATTTTAGGTTCCTCCTTTTTCTCTTACTCCCAGTCCCCTACCTCTCTCTTTGCTCTTCTCTCCACTCCATCCTGTTCCCATCCAATCAGTTTTTCTTTCTTTACTCTGCTCCCTTCCTCTATTCTTTTACTCTGTCTTTTATGAAACACTACTGGGTGGTGGAAGTAGACAGATGCAATAAGAGCCTATCTAGACAACCAGGAGAAAGTGGAGGGCAGTTTCAGCTGGGAAGGTATTCACGGAGTAGAAGAGACATGGATGGATTTGGGCAATTTTAGCAGTGAGCAAGGGAGCCATTGGTGATAGAATTGATACGGAGAAAGGGATTTAGGAAGAGAAAGGGGTGTCAAAGCCCAATGTTGTATTCTATCCTGAATATAGGTGTGAGCTCTCCCAGACTTATGCTTAAAACCTGCATGTTTTCCAGGGGTCTCATGTCTCTGCTCTACTGTAGGCAGCTCGGTGAGCTCCCACCATTCCAAGGGACACTTTATTCTAGAATCATCCTGAGAACTAGTCTTCCTTTGGGGGAGTGGTTGTTTCATCTCCAGAGGGCACATGTATGTACACAAGCATGCACACATGCACTTCCTACCTCTAGTGACTTAGTACAGGGTTTCCCCATAGCTGATGAGACAGTAAATTGAAGCTATTTCTTGTGCTATCATGCTAAGCATTTTTATGTTTTCCAGTAATTTCCTGAATAGGTGGAATTAGTCCATATATCCACAATACCTGCTGTGGGTCAGGCGTTGAGAACATGTTACTGAGTAGAGCATATCATACTCCCTGTAGGACCACGGAGAGATGTGCAAAGATTACACCGGGGTACACAATGCTTCTGTGAAAGACAAAAGATTTATAAATAGGTAAGGTAGCCTTACAGTCACTGTGGTTAAATACGTCAATGGCATTGTATTTGTAAGTCCAGGAGGACTTCATGAAGGTGACAAATGAGGGGATGGTAGAAATTGAATACAGGATTCAATGTCAGTTTAGGCTGCGGGAGGCCATGTTATGCTTTTAAAAATTTTACCCCTTGATTGGGAAATCTACTTTGGGGTTGTCCTCAATTGAATGAAAATTGTAGAACTGCAAATGGTTGCTGAAAAAAATTTTTCATGGCCTGGGAAGATGGCTCACTTGACAAAGTGCTTTGCACACCAGCAGGAAGACTTGAGTTTTGGTCCATAAACTCATCCATATAAGAAGCCAGATCCAGTGCTGTGTGCCTGTAATCCCAGCTCAGGGGAGGCGGGGACAGGAACATCTTGGGGCTTGCTGGCTGCCAAACTAGATGAACCAGTGAGTTCTAGGTTTCACTGAGAGAACCTGTTTCAAAAATAAAAATAGTGTGAATAGCAATTGAGGATGGCGTGTGATGTCAACATCTGGCATCCATATGCATGTGCACATATGCGTATGTGCACACACACACACACACTCACATGCACACACTCAAAGATGTTCTTTGCATTACTATTTAAATGGAAAAACTGGAAACAAAATGCCCATGAAAGGGAGATAAGTATGGTGTAGTCTGTAGGTAAGATACCGCTGTGGAAATGATGATGACAAGGAAACACAGCAGAAACAGAGCCTAGCTAAGCTGCAGCATGGCTGCTGTGACATTGTGCATGTTGCCACACATTATTTACTGCCTCACTGTATCCAGGAGATGGCTGGATGGCTGGAGACTGTTGATGATGCCACAGGCTTTCCAAGGGAGATTTCCCCTAAATGCCCAAGGGCCCAACACACATTGCATATTCAAGAAATCTAAGATGAAAGTGGCAAATAATTTTCAGGGCTTGGTGGGAGAAAGAGAGGGACTATGGGAGCTGATAAAATAGGAAATCAGTTAGCTAATAAGTCTTGCTTTTCAGGCCTGTCCTTTTGCCATCCTCAACCATAGCTTAAGCTAACAACCTTGCTTAGCTGAGCACTTGGTCCTGTATAAAGTCTTTCAAAGTGGAAAATTTCACTGTGATTTATTTTTTCCAGATGTAAATATATGGCAATAATACAGTTGTAAAGCTGGCATTGTATTAAACCATAAATTATATCTGACACATAATAACATTGAATTACTCTGGGAGTCCATCAAAGTGCAGTGGCATTGCCAACAAACAGGTCACTGTCACTTGCACCAGCCTGTCACTTGCTGGTATGTAATGAATAAGTTGTGGGGATCTTGGCTGTCAGACTCAAAATGGAGTAAACGCAACCGAGAATACGTCAGAGGCAAGTTGGGACGGTGAGGCTGCAGGCTTATCCATTTGTTCCTTTGCTCAATAACTAGGGGCCATTCGGTAAGGCTTTGCTGAAGACCTAGTTTGCACAGTTCTGGGTTATGGAGACAGACAGAGTGACTTTGCTATTCTCCAAACACAGAACACTAGAATTGAAAAATCAATTGCATGGCTTCTTATATAACAGCAGTCAGCCTGCATGATGACTCCTCAGAGGCCTAGTCTCTTCTTAGCAGTGTCATCAAGACCAAAGGTAAAGCTGCGCTTTAGAGGTTGGCTGAGAAACAGAGAAGGGAAAGTAGCCAGAATTGATGGGACTAGAATTTGTGTATGGTAAATCTAGCCAAGGGACCCATAAGGAAAAACAGTCAAATTGGAAAATGGGTTCAAAGAGTCAGGATGAAATTAGTTGAGAGAAAGTTGAGAAACCTCCAGACTGAAGACCTTTACAGTTGGTCATCACAGCACAGAGAACCTATATTTTTGTTTCCTTTTATTTTTGTTTTGTTTTTAGACAGGGTCTCAAGTAGCTCCAGTCAGCCTTGAAGTCACTATACAGCCGAGGATGACTTTGAATTCCCAGAATAAAATAGGAAGCAGAAGCTTACTCTTATGAATCTTCTAGGATCTAGGATAGTGTGGAGCTTAGAGTCCAAAATGGATTTCCCCAGCCATGTAAATGAGCTTGGGTTTTCTGAGGTTGGAAAGATAGCTCAGTCAGAGAAGTGTTTGCCTTGCAGGTACAAAGACCT